>NC_051229.1:25765598-26130598 GCF_015220715.1 Pygocentrus nattereri
AACGCCACATTGCACCACAGACTGTCCAGGAGTTGGTGGCTGCTTTAGTCCAGGTCTGGGAGGAGATCCCTCAGGAGACCATCCGCCACCTCATCAGGAGCATGCCCAGGCATTGTAGGGAGGTCATACAGGCACGTGGAGGCCACACACAATACTGAGCCTCATTGTGACTTGTTTTAAGGACGTTACATCAAAGTTGGATCAGCCTGTAGTGTGTTTTTCTACTTTAATTTTGTGTGTGACTCTAAATCCAGGCCTCCATTGGTTAATAAATTTGATTTCCATTGATGATTTTTGTGTGATTTTGATGTCAGCACATTCAACTTTGTACAGAACAAAATATTCAATGAGAATATTTCATGCATTCAGATCTCGGATGTGTTATGTGAGTGTTCCCTTTATTTTTTTGAGCAGTGTAGTAATGTAAAGTCATGATTTTGAGATGTCATTATTTCAAGATGAGTCAAAAAATTTGAGAAAATACTCCTAATTTTGAGAAAATAAGTACTTATTTTGGGATACTAGTTTAAATTTTTGACATAATGCATGCAGAGAATTGGCTTTCTGTAAAAATTTGCAAGACTTGGGTCACTTTTGATGAAGTGAACGTATCCCAATAGAGTGAGAGTAAAAGTCTCTTCTGATTGATCTTGTTGTTGTGGCTGGAGCAACTATTGCTTTAATGAATGACCACTATTCACAGAGTTTATCTGTGTGGAAAACAGCAGATCTCATAGATAAGCATTAGAAATGAAACCATTTGGTGACTAACCCTGCGTTACTGTGCTATGGGGAACTGTTTCTGTGCCGTAACAGCCAGTCTCTGGCGCAGAGTCACATCAGTAGCCCTATTATAATCCTTCTCTCAGCCTCAGCATATAAGGGAGAAATAAGCACGGCACTGTATAACATTTCAGACCACACATTATAAAGATGACCCTTGATTCTACAAACACACACACACACACACAGAGCCACGAACCCCTCTCAAAGCCATAACCAACAAATCCAAAGTGTTCTGTGGTTCTGCGTGTGTTAACAGTGACCTAACATGAAACTGTTTCTCACCGAAGTACTTCAAGTCTGATCATTTATAAGAAAAATGGTGATGATGCCAGCAATATCAGTAATATCAATGACATTAGTACCAGTAATATCAATGACATAGTACCATAAACTATGGAACTATCAATAACTTTAATAAAAGCTCCAGTTCCCCTCAAAACAAGTAACATAGTGGTTTGAGAACTAGATGGTACAATCCAAGAGGTATCACTCTTGTTCTCACTTGGTGTTGCTGATGAACAATGAAAACTGTGTTCACTTCATTTTCATGTTCACCTGATTCCATGTTCAGGTTCATTTGGATTGAGTGAAGATAATAAATAAATTCCGATTAACCTTACTTTATTACTATCACTCATATAAACGTAACAAACAGATTTCTCATAAAAAAAATTAAATCAAGCCCATAGCCATGCAATCTAGAATGGGTCATACTGCAGAGCACAGAGACTTTCAGCATCACACTGTCATAAGATACCTTTACTACAATTCGGTTTGTGAAATCTCTGCCCTGCTAGACTGATTCAGTCAAGTGTAAGTTATGTTAAGATTAAGAGAGACCCTTATTAGTCCCACAATGGGGAAATTTCAACTCCACACACACACACTAGGAGGCAGTGAGCACACTTGCCCGGAGCGGTGGGCAGCCCAATCCGCAGCGGCCGGGGAGCAGTTGGGGTTAGGCGTCTTGCTCAAGGACACCTCAGTCATGTGCTGTCGGCTCTGGGGATCGAACCAGCGACCTTCCGGTCATGAGGCTGGATCCCTAACCTCCAGCACACGACTTCCCCCATTATTGTGAAATGGAAGCATCTAGGAGGAACAACAGCTCAGCCACCAAGTGGTAGACCACACAAACTCACAAAGCATGGACCCCGAGTGCTGAAGCACTTATCACTCACTACAGATGTCCAGACTGCTTCTGGAAGACGCAACACTTGTTTTTCGTTTTCGTGGCTGAGCAGCTGCAAGCTCAAGATCATTGAGTGTAATGCCAAGCTTCAGCTAGAATGGTGGAAGTCGTAATGGGACTCTGAAGCAGTGAAACAAACTCTGGAGTGATGAATCAAGCTTTACTCTGGAAGACTGATGGTTGAATCTGGGTTTGTCAGGGTTTGGGCTAGGCCCCTTAGTTTCAGTGAAGTGTAATGTTAATCCTACAGTACACAACGACATCTCAAACAATTATATGCTTCCAACTTTGTGGCAACAGTTTGGAGAAAGCTCTTTCCTGTTCCAGCATGACTGTACTCCTTTGCACAAAGCCCATAGCGCAGAAGGACAAGGTTTGAAGAGTTTGGTGTGGAGCAACTCCAACCACAAACCCACTGAACACCTTTGGGATGAAATGGACATTTGATTGCAAGCTAGGTTTTCTCGTCTAACATCAGTGCCTGACCTCACCCTCACAAAGGTCCTTCTTACTAAATGGGCGCAAATGGCCACAGACACTCTAAAATCATGTAGAATGTCTTCACAGATGAGTAGAGACTGTTACAGCTGCAAAGGGGATGTCCAATGAGCATATACAGTGTTTTGTCTGATTCTCTGTGCTGTGATTCCCATTTTTGTAAAGCTGCTTTGTGACAACATCAGTTGTAAAAAGCGCTATATAAATAAATTTGATTTGATTTGATATACAGTTGTGATGGTCTGGTGTCCATATACATTCAGTCATATAGCATATGCGGCTATTTGTTTTCTATTGTCTCGAATAATCTTAAGACAATTTGCAATATATTAAAAATGTTAATGGTGAATCAGTAATGTGCTGTGGTTAAAAAGTGGCTGGCATTTTTCTGAACAAAATAACTTATTTTTGTTGATCCTGATTTGTGAAAATACTCAGAATCACTCATCTGGATGCTCACAATCTCAATTTAAATGGCACTACGATTTGTTTAAAATTTGTTAGCAGTCTCCATTTTTTACAACAAATTTTCTAGCAGTCTCCATTTTCTACAGCAAATTTACAGCAAAATTGCAGCAATTTCACTTCAATGGGTTTAATGCCAGTTGTTGTGTTCAGCAACGTTTACTAGGCGTGCAATGACTATTTGACTTGGTCGACTAATCGATTAGACTTACTCGACTTAGTAGACTAACCAATGACCAAATAAGTTGGCAATTAATTTAATAGTTGGTGACGTCGCTGCACGTCTTTCTCGCGTTCACTAGGAGCATTTTGACATTACCGCTCACCGGAGAGTTAACAACATGGCGGCTCACTGTGAAGATTCATCTCAGTAAGATATGCTGTCCCAAACCGCATACTAGCTCACTAAATGATGTGTAAAAACAGCGTGCATACCATTAGAAGTGCACTCATTAGTGTAGTGTGAAGTACAGAAGTGTGTGGTTTGGGACTTTGGGACTTACTTCATGTTCTGAGCAGAGATGTTCTATGGAATCGTTAACGGAGCTGTAACAGGGAAGCAAGTAAATATTATTCACAGCGACCCTCTTCACTTCTCAGATGTTTGCATCGTCGTCTTAGATGATACAATTCACCAAAAAATATTCACCACTTTTCTCCTCTGCTCCATCAGTGGTGAATATCTGCTCCCAGAGGAGAGTGAGACTCTCACAAGAGCACAGAGAGATCCGTTTCATTAAAAGATCTGTGATGGTAAAGTTTAGTTTCAGCAGTGCAGACAGACAGCAAAATGCACAGATCACAGACTGCACTGTTTAAAAAGACTTAATTTTTTATTCACTTGATTAAAGGAAAACAGATTGAGTTTTGTTATATTTTCTTGCTGCTACTTTGCACATCCTTGGTTGGAAAAACAGTTTTTTTATCTTTTGTATTAGCAGGAAAGTTAATTAAACCAGTGAATTCTTGAATGTTATTCATCTTTATTGTCTTCATTGTTAGTTTGCAAATGCACAAAACAATATCAAGCTAAATTTAAAAGCTAATAACTACACAAATTATTTGGTAATGTAGCGATTCATAATCTGAATAATCAATTATTCATTTCAGTAATCAAACGATTATTCGACCATCACATTTGTTGCAGCCCTAATGTTAACAGTATACTGTTCTGCTGCAGACTTCTGCAATACCTGTATCTGTATTGCATTGACGATAATAAATGGTGTATTGTGCAGCACTAGTACACTTTCCTAGCCTGCTGGAAGCTTTTCCCAAAGAAAATAGAAGAGACATTAACTATAACAAACTGCAGCAACGGAGCGGAAACAACATCTAGCTAATCAGAACTCACACAAAAGTCACACAGAGGAGCCAGAAAACACTTCATTACAAAGAAAGAAGGAGAGAGGGGGAGAGGGGGAGAGGGGGAGAGAGGAAAAAAAAAGAGAGAGAGAGGGGAAAGAGAGAGAGAAAGACAGAGAGAGAGATAGAGTGGGGAGAGAGAGAGAGAGAGAGAGAGAGAGAGAGAGAGAGAGAGAGAGAGAGAGAGAGATAACCGATCCATAGGAAAAAACATTAAAGGATGTTTTGTTGTGATTCAGCTGGTCATGTTTATTTGCCTTGCCATTTGTCCTTGAATATGGAGAATGTTCTGAACAGATTCTGTAATGAACTGGATAAACTGATGAAGCTGTGCCGGCCTGCAGTTCCCTGTGCTATGCTAAATAAAAAGGGTCCCTCACCAAATCAACATGAATGCTAATTCATTTTATTTAACTTTAAAATTAATGGTAATTATGTCCAAACCAGAAATAGTTGGATGGATGGAAGGGTGGATGACATTACAAAAATATCACATTCTGATTATTTTTTATGGTATAATAAAAAATATTCAGATAATATTAATGCTCTTGGTCTTGGCATGTCCAGCAGGCTCATATAAGAGACGTGTCAGGTGTCCATATACTTTTGCTCATAGCGTATGTTCCCAAATGTGTTATACTGTTCTGAATAATTTATATTGATTTACATTACATTTAAGGCATTTGACAGACACTCTTATCCAGTGCGACTTACAATTTGATCATTTTACACAGGAAGGCCAAGGTGGTGTTAGGAGTCTTGCCCAAGGACTCTTATTGGTATAGTGTAGGGTGTTTACCCAGGCGGGGCACTGAACCCCAGCCTACAGTGTATAAGGCAGAGGAGTTACCCACTATACCAACCAATCGATATGCCATACTATATAGTTAAAAACGTATTGGTGAATCAACAAATATGCATCGTTCTTGTTTGACACACTAAGAAACACTGTAATTGTTCAGGATGTGCGATGCAGTCTGTAAAGAACACTGAAGTACAAATATGTAGAAAAGTTGCAGAACAAAACAATCACTTTAAACCCACTTAAATGACAACGTCTTGTTTAAAAAAAAAAAAAGACAAAAATTACAAATATGTTTGTTATCAATCTGTATATTACCAGCTTTACTGCTTTGAATGGCGACTGATAAGCTGAAGGGCAAGCAGGGCACATGCCCATCCCGCTTTATGGTGCACAGCCTATTTTACTGATGTTTTTAAAAGAGATTTTTTCATAAAATCTCCCACACTAATGATATCGTGTTGTCACTAAACTAAAACAGCGGCAAAGTGAATGAACACCTCTTTGCCGCACTCCCATTTTGCTGGCTGATCTGGATTTTGTCTTTGTTTGTATTTTGAGAGTTAAGATATGCTTCTGTAGTTTCTGTTCTTTTTTCTCTTTTGGGGTGTTAGCTTGATTTGGTGTTGAAGATGTTTTTTTGGCCTGCCACCACCCCCCCTCTTTGGAGGACGACTTTATTCTTTATTTGTATTATGCCAGTGGAAATAAGGAAAGAAAAAAAAGAAAGGGAAGGAAGAGAGAGAAAAACAAACAAACAAACAAAAAAACTACTTTTATAACTTTTGCCATTTTTTAACTAATATAACCAAGAGAGTAATCAAAAATAATAAATAGAGGATTGGGGTTAGGTGGTCAGTGCAGGTGTGTGTGTGTGTGTGTGTATGTGTGATAGTTAGTGTGACATAGATGAAAGAGTAGATAGACGGACTAACAAAGAGACAGACAAACATACGTACATATGTATATTGAATGTTTTCAGTGTAATCATGTAGAAAAGGGTTTAACAGAATTTTATATTTCATATTCACGTCATATTTGTGCATATGTATTTGTGTGTGTGTATAGAAACTGGTGTGAGTTGATATGTGTACTTGATGTGTATGCGAACTGAAATGAGGGGACTGATGAACAGGCTGAGACACAAGTGGGTGGATTACGGTGTTAAGGGGTCAATATTTTTAATAAAGGGTTCCCATGAAGTGTTGAATATGGCTATTTGATTCATTTCTATAGCACTTAATCTCTCCAGTGATATGTGCGTTAAAAGTAGCTTTTTCCATTGTGTAATGTTTATGGAGTTCCTGGTCTTCTAGTGTTTAAGGATAATTTTTTTGGCTACAGTGAGGGCAATGAGTGTGGAAGTGGTGTGATGGTTGTGGGGGTTCAAAATGGTGTAGTCACGCAGTAAACAAAGCAGAGGGGATAATGGAATACTAGACCCCAGAGTGAGGGATATAAAGTCACTGACAGAGTGCCAGAATTGTTGTATAGGTGGACATGTCCATAGAGCATGAAAATAGGTATCAGGAGTGTCTAAAGTGCAATAAGAACATATGTCTAGGCCCATATGTCCCATTTTATACAATTTATGCTGTATAATATGTGATCTGTGAATTACTTTATATTGAATCAGCTGGAGATTACTATTAGATGTCATTGTAAAAGTGGTTCTGCAGATTTGATTCCAAAAGTCAATGCTAGGAGAGATTCTGAGATCTTTTTCCCATTTTAAAGTTGGAAGTACAATAGTATTATCCCGATTAGCGAGACGTTTATAGAATTTCGAAAGCAATTTCTTATTAGTTTTTGTTTCACTAATGGCTTCAATTAGTTTGGGTGTGTGAAGATGGTTATTTGTAATATTTATTTTAGACTTCAACACAGATTTGAGTTGAGAATATTGTAAGTATTGATCTTTCCCGATATTGAATATCTGGACCAAATCTTCAAATGAGATAAAGGTGTCATCCTTAAAAACATGATGCAGATGTGTGATCCCTTTCTTTTTCCATGTAGTGAAGTTTAATGGTGAGTTATTAAGCAGGAAGCTGGGATTGTGCCAAATTGGAGTGTATTTACATGGTGCTAAGGTGCAGTTGGTAATGTTCAGCATTTTCCACCAGGCCCTCAGAGTTGTGGATATGACTGCTTTGCGGAAACATGCATGCTGTTTTATTGTGTGATTAATGAATGGAAGGTTTGATACAGATATTTCCTTGCAGATTTCCTGCTCTATTTCTAACCATGAATGATTTTGCCAGATAACATAAAAAATTTGGTGCTTCCAATCCCCCTAGTTCTTTGCTTTTTTGTAATGTTGAAAGTTTAATTCTTGGCTTTTTATTTTTACAATAAAATTTAGTTATTGCAGAGTCTAATGATTTGAACCAGTTAGTGGGTGGTTGAACAGATGTCATTGTAAATAGTTAATTTATTTTTGGGAGGATTGACATTTTTATAGCTGCTATTCTACCGAGTAAAGAAATAGGTAAGTGCATCCAGCGTTGTAGATCGTTTTCTACAGTTTTTCAGTAGTGGTTTGAAGGGTAAACAACTGATTTTTATGGAAGATTTTTATGTTTAATTTGGCCTGTGGTCATTCCAGTGGTCTGTGCTTACTAAACCCAAAAAAGCACTTTGTTTTGCCTCAGTTAGTTTGGTCTAGCAGATTGGAGCCTGGAAAGTTGTGGAAACTCAATTTATGTTGTGAGCTACCTAGATGAGCTACAATAAAGCTATCTAACACCAACAAGCACTGCAAGCTGTCTAAATGATGTAAAATAAAGTATCCGTGGCTGTTTATTAGGTTTTTGAATCTGAAACTTGATCTTCATCAGAAAGCCTGTTGAATCTGCTTCATTAGACAGACCCCAGATCCACTACTTCTGTTGTCTTCTTTTATAAATCTAATGTCAGCCAATAAAGCCAATTCTAACATGTCTGTTTTTCAGATAAAACACAATCTGGTCAGTTTACATTTTTGGCTGGAACTGTAAATTCAGTTTAGTCAAGCACTAATTGAGCTGCTATCCATTCAGACTCCACTTATCAGCTTTTTCTACAGATTTCTGCTGGCCTTTAAAAGCACTTCCACACCAGCAGCCCCACTGTCTCCCACTGTTTACTGTCCAAACCCAGCCAGGCTTCATCACACACTCAAGCCTTCTTATCTGTCCACATGGTTTCTTATCTGCTTTTGCATTTTCATCCTGCTCCATCAAGCCAAAGCTAAAGCTTGTCCAGAAACCTGCTCTGTAGTTAATGTTGTAGACTAGGAACAACCCAATGCTGGCTGCATGCTGGGAGATGGACAAGGGAAGTGGGGGTGTTGAAGCACCCCCTGCTGTCAGGATGGTTTAACTGTTTTAAACAGAATTTCCTTCTTCTACAAAATAATTAAAATAGCTTAATGATGAAATATGTTTGACGTACCACTTCAAAATGACATTTATTGATGTTGCTTACGACAGTGTTGTTGATGTTCTCAGTGAAAATAAGTCACATCTTCTACAGAGAACTGCTGTTTATTTGCTGAATTTCACATACTGGGGGGAAAACAAACAAACTAAAACAAAATGTGGCCTATGCAGAAAGTTACAGCACATTTATATTTTATGTTTTTTTCACATTAAATTCAAAATAAATGTTCATTTTATGTTCACAAGTGCATGTTATTTTTATGACATACACATTTCATTATACACATATACATACAGCAATCAGGCATAACATTATGACCACCTCCTTGTTTCTACACTCATTGTCCTTTTTATCAGCTTCACTTACTCTACAGGTGCATTTTGTAGCTCTACAGTTACAGACTGTAGTCCGTCTGTTTCTCTGATACTTTGTTACCCCCTTTTAACCAGTTCTTCCGTGGTCAGGACCCCCATGGACCCTCACAGAGCAGGTACTATTTGGGTGGTGGATCATTCTCAGCACTGCAGTAACACTGACGTGTGTATTACACTGGTCTGAGTGGATCAGACACAGCAGTGCTACGAATATTTGCCAACAGGAAAATATCTCAGCTCTCAGGATCAGAGGTATGTATAATTATATGCATAGATGTGTGTGTGCAAAAACCCCAGCAACACTACTGTACCTGATAAATTTGCATCAGTGTAACAAAGTGCCCCTACTAACACAGTGATGCTGAGCTCTGAATTCTTTCACGACCAGTCTCAGTGAGAGTGAAAATGAAACCTGATTAAGATGTATGGTAAAGAGAGCTGGGTTTCAGCTCAACAGTCAGGTCTTTTAGTGCATGTACACTCTGATTTCTTTCATTTTTCTCAGTCTGTACATATGCAAAAACAGAGAACTGTCATGGAAATCAGAGTTTAGTAGAGTAAGCAGAGTTTAACACAGCAGCCAGGAGATGGCAACAAAACTTCTGAAGCAATGTTGAAACAAACTACATTCTTGATAAAATTGAGAATGAATATTTGTCATTTTCTAGATGATGTATATTTATATTTCCCGCTAAAGCAAGTCATTGTTTACATTTACATTTATGGCATTTGGCTGACGCTCTTATCCAGAGCGACTTACAATTTGATCATTTTACACAGTTAGGCCAAGGTGGTGTTAGGAGTCTTGCCCAAGGACCCTTATTGTTTAAAGACATTAAAGACAGACATTTTAGATGCAGTTTCCAGAAAATGCTGCATGAATAAGAATTGCTAGACTGGTGGACTGGATCCGTATAATCTGCATTTCTGAAGAGTTCAGAACATTCCGATATGTAATATTTTATAAAACTGCCAAAGCTCTTACATAATAAACTCTGAAAAGTGAATAACTTGTACTTCATGGCTGTTTTGACTGGAAATACTACTGGAAATTCTACACGATACTGCTGTAGGTATAATAAAATGTTCAATACGTGTAGCTACAAGACCTAAGTTTATAATAGCCTAGTCACTCAGTGCATGTTGATCAAAATTACAGTGCCCCAATGTAAAATGCCTCCCTGAATCTCTGGTTCCATCTCTGGTTCCAACGCACTCTTCCAGCTTCCCTGATGTAGTGGAGGAGATGGAACAAAGTGCATGTTTTTTCTAAAGCACGCCCACAGCTAGTTTATTATCAGAGCTCAAAGCAGGGCCACAGGCTCCGTCTGCACTGACTCACTCAACACTCAGAGAGACGAACAAAAAAAAGTTCAAAATGACACACAGGAGAAACCAGACTAACCCCAAATCCACCAGAGCAACAGATCAAACTGCATCAAAGCTCAATGCTGAGAACACTAATACAGTTATTTAACTCTCACTAGCCTACACTATAGTACCCATAAAGACAGAATTTAAACCTATGTAGATAAAAAAATTCTATGTTTTATATGATTGTCCTGCTCAATAAGCTACTAAAATAGCATAGGAGCATCAATGATCTGCCTTTTTTTAAATCAGAATTTTTGAAAATGATTTACGTCAAACATAATGTGTCACACTGCATGATAATGAGGCAACGCAATACATACATACAGCAGACTTCGCTCTGCTCTCTCATTCTGGTCGACTAATCAGTTTGAACTGTTGATCTGCTGCCCGTTATGTAACCAATTGTGTCACGAACACAATCATGCAGTGAGTACGCATGATGAGCAGGAGATAAAACAGCTTTTCAAAAAAAAGTTATGTTTGATTATTTATTTATTATCGTTATTCTGAATAAAAAGCAGCTCAAAATTTAGCATTTACATTATAAAACCACTCATTCATTATTAAAGCAGTGCATGCTGCTTTCAACGTTACAAAATGTTATTTTCTTCACGTTTAGTACGTAACAAACTTTAGGGATTAAACTGAAGTACAGCCCAGAGTATCCAGCTGTAAAGCTGACCATAGGCTGAGTGACAGGTCAGCTAAGATGCATCAGATGGACAGCACGGTAGAGCCATGAGCCGCACTAATAGGCTCTCTTTGCCATCCAGTTAATGGACTTTTAATAGCGTTTAAAAACGGCTGATCTGATTCTAGTGTTTGTTCAGAGCCACCAAATGGGAGAAGACAAGAACATGTCTGTAGCAGAAAAAGGCCCCCAGACAGGGCTAACCAAACACACTGGATAACAGCAAAGCCTCCTACACTCGTCTTGACACTTGTCTGAAACTCAGTTTAAATCAAAGACACTGCTAAGGAAATACAGCAAAATAACAGTATAACATTATGTTCATAATATACTATGATATATGACTTACATAATAAATGACAAGGGATCTTGACATATTAATGTCATTGCATGAACTGTATACATTGTTAATGTATGTCAAGGTCTACAAAGGCAGACTGGAGATCTTTATTTGCTGATTCTCCTCTGTCAGCTTCTTTGAGTAAGTACATATTTTTGCATATGTACTCATAAATACACACATAAATGTATATTTAATAAACAAAAATGTGGTTTGACTATTATTGAATTGTTTTGTGTAACTTAATTTAACGTCTAACTGTTACGTTTTTATTTTTCAGGAGATATTTCTGAGGAGGTGAGACATAAGGTAATCTGCTTGCATAAAGAAGGGAAAAAACAAAAGAAAATAAGTGGAAAAAAGAAGAAAAGGGACATCTAACAACCATGATAGACCTGACAGACCACCAAAACTTTCACCATCAGATAAAGCTTTCATCTTTCAAAGCAGACCAAGCTCCACTCTGGGGGCTTCTGTCCATCCTTACACTGTGACAATGCTATTCAGTGCTGTCTGAAAAGACACGCAGCTGCTAAGTAGCTGTTACTGAGAAAAGGAAATCTGCAAAATCACACAAAGACCCTGCTGGTGTTCTCAGAGCAATGAATTGACTATTTCAGAATCCAGTCGTCAACATCACGGAATGTGCTAGGCAATTTGGGAACACTTGAATCATGTGAAGGAGAAAATTCAATAATATAAACAATACAAACCTCTTCACATCTTTGGAGGTGTGAAGAAATATCCCTGTAGATTTCTTGGAAAAACTAAAAGCAAGTCTCCTGAAAAAATGGATGCTGTAACAAAGACGAAGGGCGGAATATTTTAATTACCTGTTGTTGCTGAGTCACAGACAGACAGACAGACAGATAGATATAGATCATCCTCTCTGACCGTTTGTGATCTGATCACTCAAGATGCATGTGTATCAGGTGGAAATAGGGCTTCTCTCTCTACCTTTTAAGAAGGTGTTAGACATTTTCATGATCTGGTGCTCAGGACAACCAAGGCGTGGAGCCATGGAGGTGTGTGTCACTTTTTAACTGTCTAGGCTCAAGCTCCACAGTTTATTTCTCCTTTAAACGGTGTATCAGCCAGGCGAAAAGGGTTTGAAAAGGAGCCTTTTTCTCTTGCACTGAACATTTTTTCCCATGTCCTTAAATTAGACGTTATATCATGGTGTTTCTCGCACAGTCTTTTTGTTTTTAGTTTTTTAAAGTGGCCTACAGGAGCTACCTGCAGACATGGCATAATCCTCATTCAAAACAGCAAGAGAATAACAACGATTCTTGCATTACACAAAAGATTTAATTAAGTTTTTTTGATCCGCCCTGTAGTCTGTGCCTCAGAGCTGCAGGCATGGGCACAGACTTCGTGTTTAACTACAGGGTTGGGGTGGGGGTGCAAAGAATATGATTTCTGGTGCATAGTATTTTAGGTGTCCATTATAATGTCCATGTAATGCCATTATCAAGCCAATAGCTGCTAATTAACTGGCTGCTCGTTACTTATTACCTGATTAACCCATTAATGTTAATTTATGCAAATGAACATGTATTATAAAATTGTATAAACTGTATTGTAAAAACAAATTATAGTTTTTAACTATAGTTTCTAACTATAACTTTTAACTAATTTATACTCTATATAGCAAAATTATACCCCACTATACACCCTTTAACTGCTGCTGCACTCAGCACTTTAACTTCAGTCTCATACTTTGCACACTGTAACGTTTACAGGTATGACTGTATGTGTGCGTGTGTATGACTGTATGTGTGTGTGTGTGTGTTTGTGTGTGTGTGTGTGTGTGTGTGTGTGTGTGTGTATGACTATGATCTGCTATTGATCGGTGGATCTGTGATCTGCTAGTATTCATTCTGAGTGTTTGGTTCATCTGTTTACTTAATCTGTTTTTTCTCTGTTTTTATTGTATACTAACCATCCATAGACCCTTACAGGCTGTTTTCACAGGATTACCTCCTACGGAGAGTGAAGACTACACTTTAGCTTTCCAACAAAAGCTGGTGGTAAGATTTAAATCCACTGAAGAAGTAAGTACCTCTATCCTCTACCATGGCTGTCTTTACTTGTGTGGATTGTGGCACATATAGTGCTAATCCTCTCTCCACTACTAGTGATAACAATAGTGGTTCAGTTTGTGAGAAGTGTCAGTTAATTTCTACTCTGGTGGAGAAGGTGAATCAGTTAGAGGTGCGCATCCGGGGCTTAATCAGGGATAGAGAGCAGAGTTCAGTATTATCTACCCCGGGTGCCTCAAGGAGAGTTAGTGCCCCACCAACTGTGGCATTAGAGCCCCCGCAGTAGGGCAAATGGGTGACGTTTTGGCGGCATAGTAACAAAGCTAAAGCTAGAGCTAGCCCACTTGAGCACCACACTCCACCTATTCACGTGTCAAACAGGTTTTCTCCACTCGGTGAAACACCCACCGAGGAGCCTGCCAGAGTTGCTCTGGTTATAGGAAGTTCTATTGTGCCACACGTGAAACTAGCTACTCCTTAAGGAGCACCAGCAGCTAGAGTTCTCTGCTTACCAGGAGGCAGGGTGCCGGACATTAGCAGCAGCCTTAAACTATTAAGAAAGAATACATATTTGAGGATAGTGATTCATGTAGGTGGCAATGATATTCGTATGCAGCAGTCTGAAGTCACTAAGAGTAACATTAAAGAGGTAGTCAAAATAGCCCATACGATGTCCGATGCTGTAATATGCTCTGGCCCTATTCCAAGATGACGGGGTGCTGAAGCTCACAGCAGGCTTTGTGCGCTACACAGCTGGATGTCCAAGTGGTGTACAGAAAATCAAATGGGGTTTATAGATATTTGGTCCAAGTTTGAGGGGAAGTCTGGTCTTGTAGGGAGGGACGGTGTTCACCCCACACAGGATGGCGCCGCTCTGCTATCATGCAGCATAGCCCATACTCTGTTAGTTTGTCGGCAGAGTAGGATCGATAGTTGCTGACTGTCCAGAGCTGGGACCAGGCAGCAGACAAACAAGCTAAACTGACCATCTGCTCACTGCCTTGAGACGTCACCTAGGTATAACTCTATCGAGACTGTTTCACTGCCCCGAATTAAACACAAACTTAAACACAAACAGAAAATCTCCATCAGTTTGTTTATATAACTTGATTAATAGAAAAATATCAGATCCAGTGTCTAACAGCTGCATCTCTGAACTAAGGTTTGGTTTGTTTAATATAAGATCACTCAACTCTAAGGCTCTCATTGTAAACGATACAATAATTTATCATAAAATTGATGTATTATGTCTCACAGAAACATGGATTAAACCTGATGAATGAATTCTCATTAAATGAAGCCACCCCTGTAGCTTCTAATTATGTACACAGCCCTAGACTATCTGGCAAAGGAGGTGGTATATGTGTGATTTATAAAAAAATCATCAGACATAAATCAGAAACACAGTCTCACTTTCAATTCTTTTGAAATTCTTTTCAAAAACACAACCAATCCAATCACAAATAAGAGCATACTTAACCTAATTAGTATTCATAGCCCACTAGGACCTTATTCGGAATTCTTAAAAGAATTCAGTGACTTTGTTGCAGACCTAGCAGTGAGCACCAAGAAAGTAATAATTGCAGGAGATTTTAATATTCACTTTCAGAACACAGCAGATCCATTAAAAAGGCATTCTCATCTATCTTAGACTCTGTAGGCCTTACTCAAAATGTAATAGGGCCTACACATTACTGTAATCACACTTTAGATTTAGTTTTGACTCTAGGTGCTGACATACATAATCTAACTGTTCTTCCACAAACTTCAGTAGTTTCAGATCATTACCTAATCTCATATGAACTAGGTCTTAGTGAAAATGTATATACATCACCCCGTTATTGAATGAAGCGTTCAATATGCCAGATACAGCTCAACACTTTATTGAAATCATTCCAGACTTATCAACCGTAGCTTTTCCTTCATCAGACCCAACAGAGCTAGACAGATTAACAGACTGCCTTGAAAATATGTTCCGATCAACCTTGCAACCCTAACATTGCACCTATAAAAATTAAAATGATGCAACAGAAAAAGCTCACTCCACAACAATTGTTGGTACAACAATGAAATATGTACCATAAGACAGACAGTACGGAAATTAGAGCGCAAATGTCGACCAACCAAGCTGGAAGTATTTCACTCTGCTTGGAAGGACAGCCTTAGCAGGTACAGAAAGGCACTTATCAAAACACTCTCAGCATACCCGTCCTCACTTATTTAAAAAAAAAATGAAAACAATCCTAGAGTCTTATTTAGCGCAATCGCAAAACCTACCAAAAACCAGGCAGGATCTGAACCTGAAATACCTGCCAACTATAGCAGCAATGACTTCATGGACTTTTTAAATAACAAAATCGAGAATATTCGACAAAAAGTTAAACGGATACCAGTAACCTACTCATTATCTGGTTTGGCTGAAACAACACAAAATGGAAACATTTTGTCCGCTTCAGCAGTCAGAACTAAAAAAAATAATATCTTCCTCAAATTCTGCAACATGCACACTTGACATGATTCCAACAAACTTATTTAAACAAGTACTACCAGCTATAATTAAACCCATTTTAACAATAATTCTTAGCCTAGGTCATGTACCCAAATCATTCAAACTAGCAGTGATTAAACCTTTGATAAAGAAGAAAATCTTGACCCCAGAGAATTGTCAAGCTACAGACCTATTTCCAACTTATCATTTGTTTCTAAGATTTTTGAAAAAGCTGTAGCCCAGCAACTCTGTTCCTATCTATATAAGAACAACATATATGAAAAATTCCAATCTGGTTTTAGGCCCTACCATAGCACAGAGACAGCTCTAGTTAAGATAACAAAAGATCTTCTTGCCTCTGATAAAGGCCATGTATCTCTGCTGGTACTACTCGATCTAAGAGCAGCTTTTGACACTATAGATCATTCTGTTCTCTTAGACAGACTACAAAACATTAGGAATTAGAGGAATTAGAGGAATAGCGTTATCCTGGTTCACATCCTACCTCACTGACCGGTTTCAGTTCATACAATTGAATAATCTATCATCTAATTATACAAAAGTGAAATATGGAGTTCCATAAGGTTCTGTTTTAGGTCCTCTGTTATTCCATTAGGCTTAGTTATAAATAGACATGGAATTAGTTTCCACTGCTATGTTGATGATGCACAGCTGTACATATCGGCCAAACCAGATGATAAATCTAGATTAAATAAAATAGAAGATAGTGTAAAAGATACAACCCCAAGTTAAAACTCTGCCATGCAAAGCGAAAGCCATATATTAACAACATCCAGATACGCCACTGGTTTCTCTGGGCCCGAGCTCATCAGATGGACTGACGCAAAGTGGAAAAGTGTCCTGTGGTCTGACAAGTCCACATTTCAAATTGTTTTTGGAAATCATGGACATTGTGTCCTCTGGGCCAAAGAGGAAAAGGACTGTCTGGATTGTTATCAGTGCAAAGTTCAAAAGCCAGCATCTCTGATGGTATGGGGGTGTGTTAGTGCCCATGGCATTGGTATCTTGCACATCTGTGAAGGCACCATTAATGCTGAAATGTACATACAGGTTTTGGAGCAACATATGCTGCCATCCAAGAAACGTCTTTTTCAGGGACGTCCTGCTTATTTCAGCAAGACAATGCCAAGCCACATTCTGCACGTGTTACAACAGCGTGGCATCGTAGTAAAAGAGTGCGGGTACTAGACTGGCCTGCCTGCAGTCCAGACCTGTCTCTTAATGAAAATGTGTGGCGCATTATGAAGTGCAAAATACGACGGAGACCCCAGACTGTTGAACAACTGAAACTGTACATCAAGCAAGAATGGGAAGGAATTCCACCTACAAAGCTTCAACAATTAGTGTCCTCAGTTCTCAAATGCTTAATGAGTGTTGTTAAAAGGAAAGGTGAAGTAACACAGTGGTAAGCATGCCCCTGTCCCAACTTCTTTGGAACATGTTGCAGGCATCAAATTCAAAATGAGTGAATATTTGCAAAAAACAATAAAGTTTATCCATTTGGACATTAAATATCATGTCTTTGTAGTGTATTCAAGTGAATATAGGTTGAAAAGGATTTGGAAATCATTGTGTTCTGTTTTTATTTTTGTTATTTATGAACGTCCCAACTTCACTGCAATTGGGGTTGTATAAGAAACTGGATGCTGCAGAATTTCCTTCTTTAAACTTCTTTTAAACTAAAACAGAAGTTCTCCTTCTTGGTCCAAAGGCTGCTCGGAATAAATGCTCAGATTTAATGTTAAATCTTGCTAACTTCTCTGTAATACCTGGTTCAGTAGCTAAAAATCTTGGTGTGATGATTGATTCAGATCTAACTTTTAATCAACACATAGGTAATATTACAAGGACAGCATTTCTTCACCTCCGAAACATTTCAAAGCTAAGAAATGCATTATTCCTACATGATGCCGAAAAATTGGTACATGCCTTTATAACTTCAAGGCTAGACTACTGTAATGCATTGTTGTCAGGATGCTCCAACAGGAACCTAAATAAACTTCAATTAGTTCAGAATGCTGCAGCTAGAGTACTCACTAAAACCAGAAAATTTGATTACATCAGCCCAGTTTTAACAGCATTACACTGGCTTCCTATCAAATTCTGTATTGACTATAAAATTCTCTTATTGATGTATAAAGCCCTGCATGATCCCTCACTGGAGTACCTGCAAGATCTTATTTCCCATTATGAACCACCTCGCTTACTCAGATCCCAGGATGCTGGTTTTCTGCTGGTTCCTAAAGCCCCCAAATTGTGGAATAATCTCCCAGTTAATGTTCAGGACTCTGACACAGTCTCAACCTTTAAGTCTAGATTGAAAACATATTTGTTTAGTTTAGCTTTTGATAATTATCCTTCCCCTTTAGATAAAGGCAGGAGGTCCAGGGGTTCATAGGCATAGAGGCTTATGGTAAACTGAGATGTTGGTGCTGTTGATCCACCACTTCACGCGATCACACAGGTTTGCTGACAGTGGAGTGGGGGATCCCAGTGTCTCAGGGTACCTTCTGGTTCTCTCCTTTTTGTTTATGCTGTTATAGTTAGATTTGCCGGAGTCACCACCCAGACTCTGGGGTAAATCATATTCATTATAGTCATACACCTGAGCAGAACTAATTTTGTCTCTTTACTCTTCCTGAGATAATGTTTCCATCCTGCTGAAGACTGACCATCAAGGCCTCCTCCTCACCATCACCAACCCGCTCTCCTGTTCATTTGCGCCAACTGCAACACCCTCAATTACATCACTGTTTCAGCTCACTCCCACTTTTCATAAAGACTCTACCAGTGCAGTTTCTAAAGCTTTACCATCCAGTGTTCAAACAGAGATCCTCTTAGCTTTTATTTGGCATTTAGCTTATTAAACTGTAAGTACTGTTTGACCAGAGGAGGACGGGTCTCCCCCTGTGAGTCTTGGTTCCTCCCCAAGGTTTCTTCCTCCAGACTGAGGGAGTTTTACCGTCGCCTTTGGCTTGCTCACTGGGGGATATGTTATAACTGTATGTTTTCAAACTTCTGTAAAGCTGCTTTGTGACAACATTGTTGAAAAAGCACTATACACATAAACTTGAATTGCATTGACTGTGTGTGTGTGTGTGTGTGTGTGTGTGTGTGTGTGTGTGTGTGTGTGTGTGTGTGTGTGTGTGTGTGTGTGTGCGCGTGTGTGTGTGTCTGTGTGTCTGAGTGAGTGATGGTAGGAATGCAGGTTTTATTTTATTTTATCTTGTTGATTTTATATTTATTTTATCTTATTCTTTACATGTGAATGTCTGTCTGATACTGTGCACTGTGAGCTCCTGTAACCAAAACCATATTCCTTGTATGCGCAGCACACCTGGCCAATAAAGCTTGATTCTGATTCTGATTTGGTTAATTAATGAGTTCAGGTGTTTCAGCCACACCCGCTGCTAAAAGCTGTATAAAGTAGAGCACACAGTCATGCAAATTCCATCAATAAACAGTAGAATAGGTCATACCAAAGTGCTCAGTGACCTAAAACATGGCACTGTCATAGGACGCTACCTTTGTCATGAGTCAGCTCATGAAATTTCTGTCTTTGTCAACTGTAGGTGATATTATTGTGAACCGGGAGAGTAAAGGAGCAAAAATAGCTCAGCCACAAAGTGGCAGATCACGCACACCAGCTCACAGAGTGAGGCTGCCGAGTGCTGAAGTGCACAGTGCGATGATTTTCAGGGTTTGGTCTAGGCCCTTTATACCAGTGAAGGGTAATCGTAATTCTACAGCACAGAGACATTTTAGACAATTACGTTTCCAACTCAGTGACGACAGTCTGGGGAAGGTCATTTCCCTTTCCAGCATGACTGTGCCTGTACAGACACTGCTTGGTGTGTTTGGTCTGTACAGAGCCCTGACCTCAACCCCACTGAACACCTTTGGGATGAACCAGAACATCAATTGTGAGCTATGCTGTCTCATCCAACATCAGTGCCTGACCTCACAGAAAGCTCTTTGGACTGAATGTGCACTAATTCCTCTAGCTTTGTGTGTGGATGAAGGGGGGATTCTCTCTCTAACTATTGTTTAAGGAAAGTAAATGGGTCATGACCCTCCCTTCTTTTACATTCAAAAGCTTATGCTTAATTGCTTGAAATCTGTTTCTAAGACAAATATAAACAATGAATTTATGTCCATACACCAAAACATTTTAAATGTAAATATTAATCCTCCACCAAGTTTT
Source organism: Pygocentrus nattereri (assembly GCF_015220715.1). Lineage (NCBI taxonomy): Eukaryota > Metazoa > Chordata > Actinopteri > Characiformes > Serrasalmidae > Pygocentrus > Pygocentrus nattereri. Next base: position 25,785,664 of record NC_051229.1, read on the forward strand.
TTTCTCGGTGCGTGTGATGTGAGTGTATGTGTATCCGCTTCAGTCCTGTTGGAAAAGCATCCCGGGAGCTTTTTGTGAAGGCGCTTGAGGCAAGAGTGTGCGAGGCTGCGTCACGGTAAAAGGGGGCTACTGTGAAGAATTCACTGCATCTTTCCATACGTCTTATTTTTATAGTCAGCGCTGATGTTTTTTCTGTTATTCTAAACAAGTAAAAATAAGCAAAAGCCCTTCATGAATAGATATGCCCAAATGTTTGACTGCTACTGTGCTATCCCATTACACTTCTGCAGTTCTGGGGCTCAAGAGAGCAGCACAGCGCCCTCATCTGACTTCTCACAGGGCTACAACATCACTTCCACTTTCACTTCAGCCCACTGTTTCTCAATTGTGGTCCTACAGCCCACCTTTCCTGCATGTTTTAATGTTTTATTGTTGCAACATACACACTTCAGCTCAGTAATGGGGTTGGGGGGTGGTGGGTTCAGTCTGTCCACATTTTCTGCTTCACACAATCTAAGTAATCCCACATTCAATTCAATGTTGAAGTCTGGACTCTGGGGTGTTCAGCTTAGTTTGCAATGTTTCTTCTTTTTTGTCTATTTCCTTCTCATAGTAATACCTTCTTGACAGCTACACATTCTTGAAGTATTGTTTGAGATGGCGACAGTTTTAGAGGTCTTGCTGGTTGTTATAAGTCTCATTGTTTCTAAAACTTTTATTATTTATTCAAAATCTGGTTTTTGAATCTCTTCCCTTCCTGATCCAAATTAACTATTCTATATTTAATCTCCTGAGAAGCTGGAAAATGAATAACTTGTACTTAATGGCCATTCAGACAAAAAAAAAAAAAAAAGAAAGGTGGTGCTGGTTTTTGTACAGTACTATATATCATTAATCAGCCCACTAATTAAACTTTAATTAGATAACTTTTTGACTATTTTATCTGCTATACCCTGCAGATACTACATTTAAACTTAGAACATTGCACAATATGTAAGTAAAGATAAAATCTAAATCTAAAATCTAAATCTTAATCTAAAAAATGCATTCACACTGAAGATAAGCTATGCAGCAGTTAAATTCTCAAGCTATTATCCGATTGGTCCATAATTGGTTTAATTTGATGTGCAGTCTTACCATTTCCAGTCTAGATATCCTGAAGACTTTGTTATGCAAACTAATACTACATTTGTATGCCCACTTGCACTCAGGGCCAGTTGTAAGGCTAGTGTCACCTTATAAGAAACCAGAGCTGTCTTAAGAACCTCCAGTTTTGAAAAAAACTGCATACAGCTGAAGTTAAATACATTTTCTGGGACGTTATTCATATAAATGTTCACTGACTACAGCTAATTTAATTTAAATTACTCAGTTGAAATTATAATACTAGTAGGCTAATAAAATAATCAATTCAATCAGCAACCTTTACTGGTGCAAAGTTAACATGCTGATCAGTTGGATCAGCAGGTAAAAGACTAGGACCAACATCAGGTTTGAAAAGGCTTTGCAGCAGTAATGGAAAATGATCTGTGCCATACCTCAGTCATCAGACATCTGCCAAAACCTGCTTGGTTTCTCACAATGTATGACAATGTTAATTCTACAAACTGATGAAAATACAGTACTGTGTGAAAGTCTTAGGCACCCAAGACACATTTAAAAAATATATTTATTTGTGTAGTTTGTGTTTATTTGCTGAGAAAAGTGTTAATATTTATAGAATATATTATAAAATAAAATAATAATAATACTATATTAATAATATATTATAAAATGTATAAATAATTAATCATTATAATGTATATATATATATATATATATACACACACACACACACATAATAAATAGGGATTTTCTGGATGTTGGTGTGTTTCTTTAACCATTTCCAAACCTCTCCTCGAGGAAGCCCAGTATTATATGAAGTTAAAAAGCAACTTGTGGTTTGACCAATCAGTGCATCAATAAATTGTGCTCATGATGTAACTGATGATATTAAGTCTCTGTGGCGGCTGTGAAGGTGTCAAGGAAAAATATGGACCCAAGAAATTCTTGTTACTTTTCATTGTTTTTATGTTTATTTGAATTATGTATATGACTTTATTCTAATGCATATTGTGATAAACTCACTGCTGAGGTAAATTGTTTAAAAATTCGCTTAGATGCCTAAAACTTTTGCACAGTACTGTATGTGACAAGACTAGACACCCAGCATAACTCTATAAACATGGACAAAAGTATAGTATAATATAGTATAGTATATTCAACCGGATCAGGTGTGATTCAGCAATGAAAACACCAAAATCAACTAAGGTCGGTTCTGAGAACCAGTGCTTTAGGCCCATCTTCAGAGGCCAAGATACTGTGTTGAAATCTATGAGGGGAAAATGTACTGCTATCATCATGGCAGCTGGGCTTTAGCTTCACTTTGTTCTTTTAAGCTGAAAGCAGGAAAAGCTTTCAGATGCTGCTATGAGACACAGCTATTAGTGACTCCTCCCAACAAGCTTTACAACCTCCTCCAACAGCACCTCCACAACAAAAACAAGCAAACAAATAAAGCAATGTGGAAAAAAAGCTCCTTACCGAAAACATCGTCCTGTGACTCTGTTTCTGCCATGGTTCGTGTTGCTGAGTCTGACAAAGCCTGAAGAAGAAGAGAGAAAGAAAAGAAAAACACAAATCAATTTGAAAGTCATGTTTTCCCCCAAAACGGAAGTCCTGTTAGCAACAAAAACATTCAAGTTTAAACAGCAACAACAAGACAATAAAATTCATGTTGAACAATGATATGCCACATGTCATATACACAAATGCACTCACATTCTAGATCCATATCCAAACAATAGGTGTTATTAGGTTGATTTTCTGCCATTAAAACACATTACAGGTAGTTTTTCTTTGTGATTTTTTTTATTTTTCATTTGAGGAAAAGACAAACAATGTCCTCTTTCCATCCCTCACCCACATGGAACAATTCAAGAGGAACCAAGGATACACACAGGACAGCATAGGTCACTTAAAACTTGGGTTCTGTCAGTCACAAAATAAACACATTTAATTGTTATGGGTTCCGCCCTCCTGGACACCTTCAGATAGACCAAAACATTTAGGACAGGTTCTCAGTTCCTACTAGACCATCACTGTCATCACTGTTACCAACTGCATGTCTCTGTATTTATATACCTTTATTTGTTTTTAGTCTTTGTAAGGTCTTGACATGGTTTCCTCAGCATTTCTGAGCCAGTCCAAGTTCCTTAGGCAGTTTTGACCGTAAACGTGGTCTAGGACTTTTAAAGGGTGATCTCGGATGTGTGAAAGATGATCATAGAAACATACTGAAAAAAAATTGATATACAGACCCATGAATGTAATCCGTTTTAATTGTAGTCAATTGTGCAAGTATGTACTTAATAATGTAATTAACTTTGTTTAGTATTGTTTAGTATACTAAGTGTAGTGATTTATTTGTTACATCTCTCTCTCTCTGTCTCTGTCTCTCTCTGTGTGTGAGTGTGTGCATGTGTGTGTTGAGCTCCCTAGTGAGGATGTGCCAGTAAAAGTGGCAGAATTCACTGGCTTTATCCATATTTGTAATGAATGCCTTTTTTATGTCTCTCTCTCTTTTACTGCCTTTCTTGCCTCTCACTCTCACTCTCTTTCTCACTCTCACCCTCTCTCTGTCTCTCAGCCTCTCTTTCTCTCTATATCGCTCTCTTTACCTCTTTCTCTGTATCATTCTGTCTGTCTTTCTTTCTCTCTTGGTCTGGCTGTCTCTCCTTCTCCCTCTCTCAGTGTAACCCCACCACAACCTTGGATACCCGTTACAGAAGGCTGTGAAAAATCCAATTAGACCAAATGACAGACGGTAGCGATCTCAGTTTACAGAATTGCAGTCAAGGAGAAAAGAACAACTTAGAACTTAGAAGATAGTGTGGAATGATACTACAGATTTTGTGTATTTCTTCTCCTGAGGTCCACTTGAGAGGTTTGTGTGGGTTTACATAGGGAGGACAACTTGGGCTTCCATAGTATGGGCCATATAAATAACAAGGTTTTTCTTCTGAGGTAACGTAAAGAACTGAAAATTAAATTGTGGGAGTATGTTCATAGTTACTATATTAGCCTTGCCTTGCAGTGATAATGATAGATTATTCCATCTCTAAATATCAGACTAAATATCATGCAGAACGTTTACAAAATTCTCTAACAATATATCCGGGTATATTTTAATACTCAAGTAAGTAAAGGAATCTTTTGTGGGAATATAAGATGGCACGACAGCCAAACCTACTGGAATATTAAGTGGCATCAGTACAGATTTGTCCCAGTTAATTTTGCATCCGGGCTTCTGAACTCCTTAAATAACTGCAAAACCCGAGGAACTGAGGATTTGATTTAGGATAAATACAGAAGTATATCATCAGCAAAAAGTAAATATGAGTTTATTCTGCCTGATCATTTGTGTTAAAGACTCAAGACAGATGAGGAAAATGGCTGAAGATAACAGAAACCCTTGATGTGTACCTCTTTCAAGCCGAAAGGGAGGAGATATTTAGATCCTAGCATTACACATGCCATTGGGTAATTATAAAGTGTCCTAATCGTAGATATAAACCTATTACCAAAGCCATAGTTCCGCAGCATTGCCCACATGTATTCCCACTCAAGCCTGTCAAAGTCTTTCATTGCATCAAGACAAGAAAACTGCAACAGACTCAAAAGATGAATCAGTCAGATCCAACTTATGTAGCAATCTGCGTATATTACAAGAAGCGGTGTGTCCTTTGATAAAACCTGTCTGATCATAATGTTTAAATTTATGCACAAAAAGTTCTATTCTTCTAACCTAAACCATGGCAAAGAGTTTTACATCACACTGAGAGGAATCCCACTTGATTTCTGACATGTAAAGATTAAAACTCCCTGAAAGCTTTATTAATAGTCAAAGGCTCAAATACAACTTTTCCTTTAGATCCCTTACAGCTTATATATTCACTTTCTTTTAACCTTGAGGCAAGAAATTGACCAGCTCTCTCTCCTTCTGCATAATACAACTGCCTAGTTCGATGTAAGATGAACTCAGCTTTGGAGAGAGACAATTTATTTAAATTTGGATCTTAAAACAGCAAGTGAAGAGGGACTGACAAAGATTTTGTTTTTGTCTTGATTCTAACAGGTTAATATTGGACTCGAAGTCAGCAAATAATTTATTTCTAATAGTATTAAGAAAATAAAATAAAAACAGATGCAAAAACCCTTTATAAAAAATGTTGTTGCTTCCCAAAAAATCTGAGGTTTACTACAAACTTTGTGTTTATTTGCTCTAGAAAGGTATCATTCAGTAATAAAGAGTCACTGAAGCGCCATCTTGTGGCTTTTGTGTGTATAAATTCAGGAAGAAGAAGTGAACTCACAACAGGAGCATGATCTGAGAGCAAGAAGGGTAGAATATCTGCTTGGGCTGAATTAACATGGGACGTACTTACAAAAATAAAATCAATATGAGAGTAGGATTTATGTCTACTTAAAAAAAAGCATAGTTCATCATATGTGTATTATGAAGATGCCATATATCTACCAAATTTAGGTCGGAAATAAAGTCTCTGAGAGCTTTACTTGCTATTGGTTCATTATAGTTAATGGACAACTTGTCAAGTTTGTTTATGGTTGAATTAAAATCACCTCCTACCAATAAATTAGATTCTGCTATGCCCAAAATTGTACTATGTATCCTGAAAATAAAACCTGGAGAATAATCATTGGGTGCACACACTGATGCTGTTGATATGCTGGCCTGATAAATGTAACGTGGAGGAGCGATGAGGAGGCTGACGCATATGCATAGAGAAGCGAGATTTATTGGGGGCAAATCCATTTTCAGGGTCAAGACAGTCCAGGGTCAGGGAGCCAACACGGATAAAACAGACATTACAAGGAACACAGGATAAACAACACGGAACACAAACACCAAACAATATCAAACACTTCAAACAATACAAAGACCAGCAAAGTCACAGGGGAAAACACAGGGCTTAAATGCAGGGAAACAATGAGTGTTAACAATACACAGGTGGACAACACAGGTGAGAACAATCAAGGGTAGGCTCTGAAAACAAGGGGGCAGGACCAGGAAGAACTCAATGAAAACAAAAGCACATGGACAGGACTAGAAGCTAAACAAAAGCCCATGGACAGCAGTAGAAGGTAAACAAAAGCACATGGACATGACTGGGAGTAGCCAATTGTGAAAAACAGTAATAACTACTAGTACAAATCTCATCACTAAAAGTATAATGGTTAGTGGAAGTTTCCTCTCTACTAGAATAAACACTCCATTTGTTTCACTGGGGGTGCAAGAACATGCTAAAAATTTTAAATGTGTGTTTTTGAAACATAGAACATCAGCATGCTTCAAATGAGACTCTTGAAATAAAGCCAAATAAATCTTCTTGCAATGACGAAATTCTAAACATCTATTTTTTTTAATGGGAGAATTCAGTCCATGGACATTCCAAGACATAACATTTAAATTATCCTTCGAAGTGGTTGGATATGCATATTAAATTAAATTCAAAGGATATACAGAAATTGCCCAAATAAAAAACAATACCAACAAATATCTTTCCAACACTAGGTTTTCTGTGTGCATCCATTAATACTAAAAACAGTGCTAACCACAGAAACCGTCTGCCAGAAGGGAAGGGAAGGGAAAACTAATTACAGAAAAAGGCGCAAAGCTCCTACAGGTTTAGCTAAATATAAACACAGCCTCACTTGTGACTGTATCAGCTGCAGTGTCGAATGCAGTCCACTCACCGAGTCCCCACAAAATGGTTACTTCAGTCCCCTGCAGACAGACTGACTAAATAAGATTTAAATAAACACATTAAAAAAATAACGCATCATGACCCCACAGGAACATTCAGACAAGAAAATCTTGAAAGTGGGAATCAAACCATTAATGCAACCATTAACAAAATTCAAAGCAGCATTGCCATGCTTGATCGGATAAGCCTTGAGAGCCTGTTTCAGAATAGCTTGCCTATCGGCAGACCTCAGCAGATGAAAAATTATTGTATGAGGCTTCTGCGCATTGGCTGTAGACTAATTATCATATATGTGAGGGCAACGGTCGATTTCAATGGTATGACCGGCCAAGGATGGGATGCACTTAGGTAGATGAGACTGCAAAAATCCCATGCAATCGGAACCTTCAGCTGATTCAGGCAGATTGATTAGCCTGATTAGTCGTATGAATCAGCGTAAATGGAAAGAGCCTTCTGTCCACTATTTGCATATGCTTTCAGCAATAAACACTCAAAGGGAGAGAAAAGAGTGTTGCGCAGCATGTTCTCTTCAACAACAATGAATGATTAAATGAATGAATAAATTAGTATTTGTTATGCACTCTGCAGTAGTACAGCCATCATTTTAATCATTTTTGAAATAGAAAAGACCAAACAGTGTAAATTGAGTTGTATTTAATTTATTAGAATAATAATACACTTATCTGTAAGAACACCTGTTTATGGATTGCATACTCTCAGCCATGACATGCTAAATGCAATCACACTCAACTGTCAAAAGAGAGTCAGTTCATCTAAAGGTCGGACAGAAAGTGCCAGAAAAAAAAAGACTTATTAAGTTAATAGACTCATACATCCTCTTTCACAACTTTCATATGCACTGGCAGGAAAACCAACCTGAGAGTGTTTGTAACTGCGTCAACATCCAGTAACATTCCCCAATAATGCTGCACAATGTTAATGCTACAGCTTGACACGTGATGCAATGCTTTAAATTCTCCATTTACACTGGCTAAACCACAATGTTTTATGCTGCTCATACTGTAATAAAAGCTTATGTGCTAATTGGACTTGGATGGGTAACGATGAAACAATCAACAACAGTCAAAAAATAACGAAAGTTATAGCTCATTTGTTCAAACAGTGTGAAGTATGTTAGGCTATACTATATTTACAAACCCAATTCCAAAAGTCAGGATCCTGTGTAAAATGTGAATAAATGTAAATAAAAACAGAATGAGCTCATTTAGAACTTGATGGCGGCAATGCATAAAAAAAATGGGTACGGGCAACAAAAGGCTGGAAAAGTAAGAATTTTGATATCCCACCATCTACAGTACATAATATCATCAAAAGATTCAGAGAATCTGGAAAAATCCCTGGACGCAAGGGACAAGACTGACAGTCTATATTTGATACTTGTGACCTTTGGGCTCTTAGGCAGTACTGCGTTGAACTGCATGAAACTACACTTTGTATCAACACTTTGGTACTGTGATAACGTTACTCTCTTTAAGAGCTACTAGAGACATACTTTGTCCACAATAATGCAAACATGGTCTAAAAATGCAGCTGATTAAATAAGGATTCAACAGAACAAATCTACCTCCAGTAATGGACTTTTGGACTGGCGCTCTGTCATAAACCGAAGTGCGGTATGAAGCTTGCCAGCAGAGCCATAACTCAGGATATTTAAATTTAGATTTACATTTCCCTTTAATTAATTTGGCAGATGCTTTTAACCAAAGCGACTTACAATGAGGCAAAGTGCAATCCAAACGCACAACCATCATAAGAGTACAAGACAACAGCTGCATAAGTGTGCATAAGCTTCAGCCTGTGGTTGGTTAGTCTGTGATTGTTTAACATACACATATTGCTTGTCCCTATTTAATCTGTATGCTGACTGTAAATTGTGTATCGCCTGTAAATACTATGTATACTGTGTGCCTATTGCTTGTCCTCATATAGCCTGCATATTGGTTGTATACTGTGTATAATAAGTATTTTGGGTTTATTGTGTATTGTCTGTGAATTATATGTACCTTATCTGTGTACTGCACATAATACTAGATAGACACCAATGGCTGGAACCAAATTTCTTGTGTGTATCAACATACTTGGCTTATAATAATTCTGATTCTCATCCAGCCTATTTGTTAACTTGTCCTTGGTTAGCCTATAGCAGGGCATGTATAAAGGATGAGCCTATGATGGATTGTGACTTATGATTGGTTAACTTTTAATTGGAAAGCCTATTATTGGTTAAACTGTAGTTTCTTAGCCTATGATTATTTAGCTCGTGGCTGTATATCTGGTTCTCCTAAGATGGATTGTGATTGATTATCCTATTATGATGCAGTTGTTACTTGTTACACTGTGTTTTGTTAGCCTATGATTGGTTATAACCACCTCACATTTCGCAACACTCTAAATTGTGCAACCCTAAGTGAACTAATAAAGCCAGCTTGCAAATTTGATGACCTGCAAAGGAGACCATAATAGAGGAGCTAAGGGGGAGCTAGAGCTTAAATTATTTGTCCTAACTAATCAGGACCTAATTTCTCACAGCAAGTTTCTCAAATATTTATAGGGATCCGTTCGGGTAGAAAATTCATGTGTTGTTTAACATGTTTTGCCCTGCATTTATCCTGCTTTAATTTTTCTCGCTACTTTATTCCTTCTGCCTACATTAATATGCTTTAAATGGTTTTAATCTGGGTGCTCTTGCAGTGAAGTCCACCGAGATACCTAAGTTATGTACCTTATTTTGTGATGTTTGACAGCAATTAATGAAAAATACATCAAGATAAGTGTAACTCAAATGTCTTTGACAGCTGATAATTAAGCTATAGATTGATTTATTTTGTTTAGCGATGATCTGCTGACAGCTTTAATTGCTTCTATATCAAGAGCAAACTCAGCAGGTGAAAACTTGACAAAGACGACTTCTTGAAAAGTCATGTCTCACTTCTTTTTTCCTTCTCTCTTGTGTCTCTTGTATTTTGCTTTTTCTCTCTGAATTTATCCATCTGACTTTCTCTTTCTCTGATGCTCTCTCTCTCTGTATGCCTGTCTTTCTTGCTATGCTATACTGTCTCTCTCCCTTTCTCTCTCTCTCTGCCGTTTCTCTTTCCCTCTCTCTACATTGTTAAATTACAGAGAAGTGGACGAGACTAAGCCTGATGAGGTGCTCAGATGTTTTAAGGCTGCTGCTGTTTTGTCCACTTCAATGTAAGATAAAGAAAAAAACTGACTTGCATGGAAGTGGAGGTCAATTACTCAACATCAGTGGAGTGCCCAGTTCAGGCGTAAACAGGCAAAGGTGAAATTTCTTACCTAGAACAGCAAGACGCACACAGAGAAAGAAAGAGACAGAGTTGTGCCTGACCAGCTGCCAATGAGCAAGCAGTAAGTAGTATTTTAAAAACATGCAACACAGTAGGTGATATCATGTTGGTTTGAATAACTGGCCTTTGAAAGAAGCCTGTTCCTTTTCTCTTTCCGCATAGTTTATAGACTAGTCTAACTTAACCAACAATACTATACTTCAGCAAATGCTCACACAGTTTACATTGTGTTGGCCAAATTCTTACCGGTGTTAGTCAATAACACTTACCACCATAGCTAGTGCAGTCACTCCCAGTTTCACAGTTTCCTGGCATTTAACTCCATTTAAACTGCATTTGTGAAGTTTGTAAAGTATGGTAAAGTAAGAATAATAAAAAAAAGCACCACAACTACAAATTATAGAATAAACAGTAAAATACATATAATACACTAAGCCAGTGTATCCAACCCTGAATGCCCACTTCCCTGCACATTTTAGTTCTTTTCCCACTTTAACACACTCCCTCCAACTAAGTAAGACTGTTACTGCACTGATTAACTGGATCAACTGTGCTGGGAACACAAAACAATGCCAACATGTGCTGATCAGGGGCTTCCAGGGCCTGAGTGAGAAGCACTGCACTCAGCTTAAGCAACCTAGCACATATGTTTTAATGTGGATTTAAAGACACCTAATGAGCAAGCATTCCTAATATTCTCTGGCGAATTTTTCCAGACATAGCAGCTGTATAATGTAACTGAGTTGCAAGAAATCACCCACTGGCTTCTATAATGTGTTTCTGGTCGACAGATTTTCTCTTCTTTTCTAAATACAAGGAAACGTGTTTCGACCTTATACAAACTTCATCCAGTTTTCTGCGTCACAGGCAGGAGCAGTGAGGTATGGAGGAGGCATCAAATCACTTTATCATCAGTTCTTACTAAGGTAACGGGCGTCTTAACCTTTAAAACCTTAAAGAAACTACCATCTTCAAACAACTCCCACCCACTGTTGTATGAGTAAAACACCCCATGTGACACACAATTTAAAACCCACTCACTTCAGCTCAGTGACCTTTATTGCTCCTGCAGAGTATTAAACTTAAAGTTTAGAAGTCACATCCAAGGATGGCTTGCTTTCCGCAAATCAAGATAACAGCTACAAGACAAACTTGTCATCAATTTAATAGTAATAAAATCACTATTCTTCTATTTAGAGACACAAGTGTGGTAAAAGAGTGAAGCTAAGACAGAGTAAAATGCAGGGACATTATATAATTAAAAAGTTTACAGGAATAACATGTTCTCATTTTCCAACAGCAATTTGGTCTGCGAATTCTGATTACAGACAGATATTTCTTGAGATTCACCATCAAAATTCTGAAATCTTTCTACCATGAAAGTAACCATGGCAACCTCCATTCAAAAATTTGACATTACTAATCAAAAGTCTAGAATCACTATTTCCGATAATATAAAATCAGATTTTATTGGAGATTTATACAATGATTCTATTATGATGCTCCTATACAGCTTAACTTGTTTCAACTAATTTGTAGAAAACTGTAAAAAGAATTAAGACATTTTTCTCAGTCCAGAATGAGCACCAGAACTGTAGCCGATTCCTTCATGACGAAGACAGCTGCATAACACTGAGAATGAAATTCTGGTTTGCCTCATATTTAAAAAGTAGTGATCAAATCTCACTTTTCAGTTACTATTCAAATGATTATAAATAGATTATTGTATTACACTTATCAATTAATAATGTCATAGTGATCCTGAAAACTTCAGCAAAACATCTTACAATATATTCTGGAGTTTAGCTTATACTATTTCAATCTACACTGTTACTGTTACTGAATCTAATAATCAATCAACTCGCAGTGAGAACTAGCAAGGTTAAGGCACAGCCTCTATATGTCAGGGTTAATTTTTAAATTTAGTATGCTAGTAATTTCAAATTATATTTATTTTGCACGTGTGAGTTCTAACTGGGCCTTTCAGCAAGACGATTTTTCAACATGGTTAGCGGTGTTTTCCCTGTCAAACAAGCCAGAGGAATTTCAGCTGGGGAAGCAGAATTTGAATGGGCCTCAGGCTGGGAGACTTTTATCTAGGCCTTAGGTAAACTGTGTTACTGTGGTGAAAATTCTTCTGGCTTATGGCCCGTAAGCAGAGTTTGACTGGACTGGTGAGAGAATTTTCACTGCAATAGCAAAGTCTGACTGGGCTGTAAGCTGGGAGACTTTTCCCTGCAGTGCTGAAGTCTGAATGGGCCATGATGGAGACACTACTCCATAGCGGAGGTGGTTAAACTGGGCCACGAGTAAGAAGCCTTTTTTAAATTGATAGCGGAGGTTGACCAGACAATAAGCGAGTCTGACAGAGGCGCGGGCTGAGAGACTTTTCACTGCGCAGGTGAAGCTGACTAGGCTTACTGCGATGCAGCAGTGCTTGACTGGGTTGTAAGGTGGGAGACTTTTCACTACAGTAGCAGAGTTGGACAGGTCTCAGGACAGGACTTTTCATATTTGTAGCAGAGATTAAGACTGAATGGGATTTTTGCCAGATTTCTGTAGAAACTTTTTAGACCAATTTATACTACATCTGCAATCTTCTGGACTGGCGGACCATTACATCGTAATTGATACAGACTGATAGTCAGCAGTTTTTTGTTGGTTGTCATCACTTGGCTGGCAATCACAATAAATAAATAAACTATGCAGCAGACCTGATCAAAGGATCTGATGTTATTAGTTTTGAATGAATTGGTAATTATATGTTAATCAGCAATTAAATATGCAGCAATATTAACTGGTCATTAAGCATTTGTTAATGATTAAGTACTTATTAAGTATTGTATTAAGTAATTGATAATTGAGTACACTGTTAAATGATAGTTTAGTTTGTGTTAGTTTATAGCTTAATTGCACATTATTTGCACACCAACTGCTGCTGCTAAAGGAAAAGCTGCTAATAAGGAAAAAAGAAAAGCACTGAGAAAACAGGTAAGTACCAATTTTTTTTGTCTTAAAGGGTGAGACAGAGGTGAGATCATGGTGACTTTTGGAGCTGTTCCACTGAATGAACACACACAGACTGAGGACAGTCTGAACCAGGGCACTTTAAATAATATATACAATATTGCCAAAAGTATTCAGTCACCCATCCAAATCATTGATTTCAGGTGTTCCGATCACCTCCATGGCCACAGCTGTATAAAACCAAGCCCCGGGGGCACTAGTGAGTACCAGATGGAATAGATGTGTTTCTCCCGTGCTCCTCTCCATGTTCTAAATTATTTGGTCACTAACTCAATATTTACAAGCTCTACCGACTATTCTTTATTGTTACCATCCTTTGAAAGGCTGAAGATGCCAAAGCCACCAAAAACTCCAGCTCCACCCAAGTCAGAACGTGGAAAACAGTCAGACAATGATCCCAGAGAGGCTAATGTGCAGAACTAGCCGAACGTGAGGCATCACCAGACCCAATCTCTGAAGATGTAGAAACAACAAATATCCTTTTGGCAATATAGAATATGAGTAAGATGATGACTGACCGATTCAATATATTAGAGACAACTCTGGCATCCACTCAGGCATCTCTGCTGAGTCTGGGGAACCGTATGACAGAAGTTGAAAATCTAGCGTTGATAGCCGCCTCTCCAGTCTCGAACAGACATGTGTCAAAATGCATAAGGAGAATGCAGCACTGTGCTCTAAAGTGATTGATCTAGAAGCTCGCTCAAGACATCCGAATGTTACAGTCGTTGGCTTACCCGAGAAGATCAAGAACGGATGTCCAGTGGAGTCCCTGACAGAGTTTTTCCTTGAATTGCTGGATGCTAGCAATTTCCTGAAGCCAATCATAGAGGATCGAGCTCATCGCCTTGGGAAGCAGCCCTCTGATGGGAATGCTCGACCACGCGTAATGATAGCCCGGATTCATCACTTTCAAACAAAAGAAAAGATAATACATCTGGCTCATCAGCGGTTTCCGGTGAGCTACAGGGGCAAAGCAAACCACATCTTTCCTGATTTCCCAGCAGAGGTTATGAAACAACGACAGCCATTTGACGATGCTCGAAGGAGGCTTAAAGAGGCTGGCGCGAGGATTGGCTTCGTCTATCTGGCTCAGCTCCAGGTCTCGCTGCATGATTTGGAGAAGATATTTGCCTCACCACAAAAGGCAATGGCTTTCATTAAAACTTTAGCTTGAGCAACTTCGGTTCATTGGCGGACAAGTTTTGTCTGGTATGCGACTTTTAGCTAATTGCGTTGGTCAGGTCATTTTCATGGCCGTGTTTAATCATCTCGGACTATTGGAGAGGTAGCATCAAGGGCCTTGTGTTAGCATAAGGGAATTGTATGTTAGTAACTCCTATGGTCTGGTTGCCTCTCTGTGAGTTTGTGGGGATCATGTTCTCACATTATTTGGGAAAGTGGGACGGGGGGAGGGGGGCAATGTTTCTAACGTTCAGTTTTGAATGTTTTACTTTATGTACTTATGATCGTTTGGCTGGGGTGTTAGGTGTGCAGTTTGTCATTACTTTGATTAGAGATGCATCCTAATATTTCTCCGCCAGGTGGTGGCATAACATTTGCCAGCTGGAATGTCCGTGGACTGGGCCATGTCCTTAAACGAGCAAAAGTTTTTTCCCCATTTGAGGTCGCTGTCTGCAGACATATTATTTTTACTGGAAACGCATATTAAACCCTCTAGAGCAAAGTTGCAGGGTTAATCAGATATTTCAATCTACATTCTCCAGTAAAGCCAGTGTGGCGATTCTGATTTGTAAAACTGTCCCATTCATACATATTTCAACTGTGTCTGACCCAAATGGTAGACATATCTTGGTAACAGGTCTTATTAACTCATTTCATGTTACACTTTTGAACGTGTATGGCCCAAATTTTGATGATCCTGACTTTTTCACCAAACTATTTAACTTGATCCCTAGTCTCTTGTATACGCATCTGGTTGTGGGCAGCGACTAGGTCAGCCCAGGTGAATCAGTTACCCTTCGGCTGCTTTCAAGGTTTTACACAACCTGGCAGTTTCCATGAATCTAGTTGATATATGAAGGCTTCAATACCCCACAAGCAGAGATTATTCATTCTTACAAAGACACTCTTCTTTCTCAAGAATTTATTATTTCTTAATAGATTCCAATTTGATATCAAATGTAATTTCCTTCAAATATCATAATATTTTGATTTCCGATCATGCTCCTGTCTCATTGGTTCTTAATCTTAACCATAAGCAGCAGCAGTATAGATGGTGATTTCACCCTTCACTGCTTTCAGATTCATCATTTGATCAGTTTATATCCTCTAAAATGACAGTTTTTGGAATTTAATGACAATGGAGAAGTAACAGACTCCACTTTGTGGGAAACTTTTAAGGCTGTAATCAGGGGACACAATTTCTTTTGAAACCTCAAGGAAAAAAAAAACAAAAAACAAAAAACATACAAATTGGCCATTGACCCGATCACCTTGCAAAACACTCTCAAGCTGAAATATGAATACAACAGCATTCTGACCAAGTAAGTGACCAATTGTTCAAATTAAGACAAAAATATTTTGAACTTGGGGATAAGCCCCAGAAACTACTTGCCAGACAGATGAGGGGTTTGCAAATCAAAAATCAAATCAAAAACTGGAGAGACACTCACTGATCCTAAAGGTATAAATGAGATGGAGGAAATGCATGATTACGGTAAACTGGAGCATGGATGGTGGTGTCTAACAGCCCACAGTTCTTCCTAATTTGCTGCCATATTTTCAAACTATGCAAAATTATTCTGTTATGCAGCTTTATGTCTGCAAGCAGACCAGCTACTGAAAAAAGGACTGCTGGAAGAGAACTATTTATGACAGTTATCTTTTCAATGGCAACCCAAGCAGTAGTATCTTTTGAAACCTCAATTGTATAATCATCCTGCCAGTAGACTAGAGCCCTTAGATTTGCTGCCCAATAGTAGTGCAGAAAGCATGGTAAACCCAGCCCACCCCTCTCTCTTCATTTATCTAGATGAGTTTTTGATATTCTGTGAGCTTTGGAATTCCAAATAAAGGGAATGATTATGGAATCTAAAGTTTTAAAAACAGACTTTGTTAGAAAAATGGGAAGGTTTTGAAAGAGATATAAGAATCTCAGCAGGGTGAGCATTTTGATCGCATTAACACAGCCTATCATAGAGAGGAGGAGAGTGGGTCAGCCCTCTTACCATTGGGAAATAATTTTATGGCATCCAAAACCTCCTGTCTGGTGATATCAGCGTCTATCTCTTCTCTAGCTGCTCTGGTCAATTTAGGAAGATCTAGATGTGCCATCCAGTCGGAGATGTACCCTTTTGCTTTTGATGTATATCTGTTGGTAGTATTCCCTGAAGCGCTCATTTATACCTTTAGGATCAGTGAGTGTCTCTCCAGTTTTTGATTTGATTTTTGATTTGCAAAATTAATTTGAGCATAATTATATTACTATTTATTTATTCTTTTTTGTACTTTTTATAGTACCTGATTGTTTAAACTTTAGTTGATTTAAGTGTGTTCTTAATTTCTCCCCATTAATCTTGATTTATCTTTAGCTTGATTTTCTTTGATTGATTTTGTTTTTTGATTTTCTTTGATAGTTTTAATATTTATTAGATTAAATTCCATTTGAATAGAAATCCGACGTGTTGTTCTGATGTGTTTAATGCCTCTGAAAGCTACGTCACAGAAAGTAATTAGACAAAATGGTTATGAATATGTCATCTAATGCATCTCTGTATGCCATGTGGCAGAGCGAGGTTTCCTACACAGGCAAGCACACTACACTATACCAATATGAGTCCTTTGGCACGACTCCTGACACTACATTCAAAGGTTTTAAAAGGTCTCAACACGCGGCAACTAATTCATAGTGCCGTAATTATTATAGTGTAGGCCATGAGTCTGCACAGCCAGAGTCTTGGCTGTTTTGTAACAGATTTGAGAGAAACATATTGTTAGACCACATTCATGGCAGAGACGTACACAAAAGAAAGTAAGGAAAATGGTAAGGAAAAATACTGCACTGTGAATAAGTATCTGCCTCCTGATTTCTTCAGTTTTTGCATTTTTGTCATGTTAAATTGTTTCGGATCCTTAAACTAAATTTAACATGAAATAAAAACACCCTGAGGGAACGCAAAACAGTTTTTAAATGACCAACAACTGGCCTTGTGTGAAAAAGCATCTCCCCCCTTTGTCAATCAATTAACCAAATTTGGTTCATAACTGAGATTAACTAAACTAGACATGCCAAGGCTTGATGCCCGCCAGCCCGGCTAAATCTAAATACCATTTAAATAGAACCTTTCCAGCAATGTGAAGTGGGGCTAAAGGTCTCAGCAAGCAGCACCACTACCTCTTAGTGTCTCAAAAGAAAAAAATTAGGTTTAGTAGTGGCCTAATCAAAAGCCTGACTTAAACCTATTGAGATCCTGTAACAGGACCTTAAAATTAAGCCCTCTAACGTGGCTTAATTAAAGCAATACAAAATAGAAGTGTGAGTCAAACTTACTCCACAGCAATGTGAAAGACTGATCTCCAGTTATAGGATCTCCAGGTAATTGCAGTTTAAAGTGGAGCAACCAGTTATCAAGTTTAAGGAGGTAATTACTTTTGCACATGGGTGACATAGGTGTTGCAAAACTTGTAATAAATGAAATGCTCGTTTTAAAAGTGCACGATCTATTTATCATATTTTCATATTATGTTTCATAAGAGCATTTGAAACCAATTTGAGTGACAAAAATAGAGGACATACTGTTGGTAAAGCTGTGCCATGCAAAAGATAAGATTGTTCTTTTGTTGTTCAACCACTATTTTACCATCAACACTACGTATAAAAATCTTAGAACAATGACATTTTTTAATGGGTTTCATTAAGTAGTATCAGCTTTTTAAAAATGTCAATGTGTTTTACTCTAAACCTGCTAGACTGGTAGCTCTGCCTACACATACAGTGGGGTAATAATGTAATATGTAGTAATATAGTAATATGTAGTAATGCTCCTATTTTGCATTGTCTTCTAGCTCCATGCACTTTATTATTTACAAGAATTTCAGAATTTCTATGTATTTGGTATTTCCTTATTTTGGTTTCATGACAGCAGGTGCTCAAGCTGGCATGTTTTTGTAGTTTATGTAAAAGCCTGATCCACCTGTAAAAGTTTATAGTTTATGTAAAATCAGATCCACCTGAGATTTGTTTGAACATAATATTCAATTGAAAGTGATAAGACAAAAAAATCTGTGCCAAGGCATTAATAATGTCACAAATTTGCTTACATTTGATTAGAGTATTGATCTAGAAACAGTGCTGGAATTTGAATATTTCTTTTTCATATTGCATGTCATGACTTTTTTTTCCAATTTTAATACTTTGTTGGTTATTTTTAAATTGCAAATGGAAAAAATACCTTGATTTTCTATGTGAGCTCATTCATTTGGTCCCCATTACAGGTAAGGAAAAAACAATGGATATGTTATTTAACTAATCAAGCATTATTAGTATGTCTCTCATAGCAGGATTTCTTGGTTAAGCTGGGCTCGCACTACACGAATTTGAGCCTTGTTAACAGACTCAGGGCTTGACCTGAAGCGATCGACAGCACAGATAATCTGGCAGTGTAAAAACCAGTCAGTCAATCTTCAGTCTTCAAGCTCTGAAGAGGCCCGATGATATCTGATATCGCTGATATTTTCAAACATATTTAATTTTTAAAGCACAAAATGTTCATGAGTTCTATAGTGTGCGTTTGAGTGATTTTCATAGCTGAAACTCGTTATGTGAAACCCTATTTTTGCCATATCGTCTGGTGTGCACCTCCTTACAACAAAATAACAAACATCTGCTGAATCTGGAAGTTAACTGCGTAATTTTCTGTTTTTGAAATCTGTTAGTATTTTAAAAGTCATCTATTTCAGTATTCAAGCTTTAGCCACCTAACCTTAGGCTTAGTTCAAGATACATCATGACAACACCTTATGCTGCATGCCTCAAGGACAGGTTAAGTTTGGGATTTCGAATATCTGACCAATCAAGAACTGATGTGATGTGTTTGCTTTTTTACCATTATAATATATTACTTTCTACATATTTACAAAAATGTATTTTTTCTTCATTACAAAATCAGCTGCTTATCTGATGTTACATATCAGATCACAGGCTGTTCCTCATATACATCATTTTTTATTCAGGAGTAATTCCAGATTGAGTATTTAAACCTGGGTTAACAGACAAAATTGTTAACCATCTTTGTAAAACGAGCAGTTTGGTTTGATAGGTTTTGTGAAGATAATGCATAGTCAGGAACCCTGTCTTAGCTGATGTGCTTCGCGGACAGACTTCAGCATTTGTGAGTGTCTATGTAAGCCGGATGTGTTATTAGGGTTGCTGTGGTGCCCACACTCTGTACACAAACAGAGTCTTATTGTAGCGTTGCTTGATGATATGAATCACAAGCAGCTCAATTTCTGCACATTATGATTATGCAATGTAGTTTGTTAATATCAGTGTATGTGGGTGTGTGTGTGTCTGTGTGTGTGGGTGTGTGCATGCTTAAGCAGCGAGCAGAATCACAGAAGCCTCTCATAGAGCATCCCAGGTTTCCTTGGCAACCCAGCAAAGCAGAACATTACTGAGAGATCCAAACTCCATCTGTGCTGCAGTCTTCATAAAGTATGTGTATGTGTTTGATGCACAATAATATTGCAACTAGTTCTGGCCATATATATGATATATTTATAACTATGAAAGTTTTATTCCATCAAATGTATGAAAAGAAAGTGAATATGAAATTAAAATTGTGAGGTGGTTCATTGCACAGTGGCATTTAGAAGCTGACAAACATGTCTAATTGCCTACCTTTTATACAGTTCATTAGCTAAAACATATATTACTTAAGTAGTAAAAAATATTTAGTTGCCAGCAGGCAGGTTTGTTAGTCCTATAAAACGTAAAATCAAATTACAATTCTGTTTGTTAGACAAATGGATTAAATTCTGTTCATTTGTTGGTTGTTGTGCAAAAACAACTGTAGGCTACTGTGAATGTTAACCATCGCCCACTGTTAAGCAGCCTACAACACTGCGTGTATTTGTGATCTATAGATTTCTGACATACTTTAACATTCATCAGTTTTAAACCAGAGTGATGAGGCGTGGTGCACTAGACTACAGCTATGTCACAAATTCAGTCTGGGTGAGTTTACAGTTCATCCAGAGGTAGCAAAAGAAGACTGTGAGAGCATCATTGCCAGAAATTTCACATTTTAGTCAAGGAAAAACAAAAGTACTCCCTGAGTTCAAACCTGACCTTTTATATAGGAGCCTCTTTACTCTAATGGGGTCCTGGGACCACTTCAGGCCTCTTCCTCAATTCAAATCCTGCATTTTTGTGGCTTTATGTACCATAAAACAATCTTAAGTCTATTTCACCTCTCGTTATTTTGTAGAATTCGGCAAGATGTTACTGTCTCTTTAAGACATCTAATGGTTTTTGTAACATGTCAAAAACAATTTTTTGCAGCTTAGTTTCCATATATGAACGACTGAAGAGTGAGGGGTATCTTATGTCACTGGCCATGACAAATTACCTCTGCATCTGGGGTCCATGGAGCTATATCTATGGACCAGCCTGATAGAGTTTGGCTGTATTAATGAGGTAAAGAGGTAGAGCAGTGGGCGGCATGTCAGGGATATTATGCTGGAGCACTGACAAAAGTGCCCACAGACGCTATACTAGAGTTTAGACAGAGCTTAGCCTGTGCTCAGTAAACAGGCACGCACTCACGCACACTCACTCTGTCTAGGCTAATTACACAATGCCTGGCAACGCAGGGTGTCTCCAGCCAGTGCTGTCGATAAAGCTCCTGAGTGAATGGACAAGACCTGATGTGGAATCAGTCCAAGTGATAAAGCACCAGAAAGAGAGAGCAAGCGAGCGAGGATGAAACAGAAAGAGAGCGAAGTCTATTTGTTTACTTGCTTCTAGGGCAGCACCATGTGTCATTCGTTAATTATCATCACAGTATTGGCTTTTGCAATAATGATATTCTTGAAGGCAGCAATATGCAAATGAGTGTCTACCCACACAGAGCCAGATATATGTATGAGTGCAGGTGCAAATGCGGCTCGTTGTGACCATAATATGTCACAACAACGCGCCCCTGATGCACAGTGAAATAATGGAGCTGTCAAAAAGCTAAAAACAAAAACAGAAAATGAAGATTGGCTGCTAATATATTGTTACATTATCCACGGTGGTTCCTAAAATCTTGCTAGGTCACTGCTGTGGAATCCCAGGTGGTTGCTAAGGTGTTGACAGGCCATTGCTGTTGTATCCCAGGTGGTGGCTAAGCTTGTTGCAAGGCCATGTTATGGTATCCCAGGTGGTTAACAAGGTGTTGTTATATATACACACACACACTAGTATATATGTGTATGTCTGTATGTAATGTTTATGAGTGGCAGTGTGAGAGATGTCCTTTGTGACATATGGCTAACTCAAAAAAAATGTGTAGAAATATAAAACAAAGAATCAATGGCCAGGACCAACCAGTGGGCCCAAAAATGTCCTACACATTTCTATAACCTAAGAATAACTCTGTAGTCCATTTAGTTTCTGAATAATATACCTTAATTTGTAAAAATCTTGGGATTCTAAGGAGTTAATAAATAAAGTTCTTTCCCACGAAAGCATTCCACAGGGGTGCTGTTTTACTTCAGCTAAGAAAACTGCGTTTAAGATAACCTGGACTGCTCATCATTTTGCAGCATATTTTGCCTTCTCACATATCGGCATCTGGTCTCCAGAGACTGAGCAATTCGGATCATGTTTGAGACTTGTGCCTCCTAACTGCCATGTCTGCTGCCATCGCCATGTATCTTTCATCAACATGATTCTGAGACCCTGCAAATTCACTCCCTGTTTTAAAATGTGGTGGAAAATCGGTGCAAAATTGGTAGAGCTGCTCACTCAAATACATAAGCATGAGCTACAGCGCAGTTTGCATTTTTCAGTGCACGTGGCAAAACTGCCACTAACGATGCAGCACATCAAGTCAACAGTGTTTCTACTGTGTGTTATGAGCATCATAATCAATAACAGCTCTGTGAGCATTCTGATAAACAATCAACAAAAAGTATTTTGATCAGAATAATACAGGCCTATCTTTAACCTGTACAGATTTCATGTTTTTTCATCTATACTAATTTATACTGTAAACCCAGTATGAAGCAAACAGAAATAAACCACAATAAATCTTTTTCTTTTTCAATACTCACACCACAGTGTAGAACTCTAAGGGCCTTCAGAGAAGTCCTAAAGACAGAGAAAAAAGATAAAAGAAAGAGATAAAAGAGAAAGAAAAGCAGATAGAGGAAAAAAACACAGAAGAATGGCAATAAAGAGATCAAAGAGAAAGACAAAAGAGAAAAAAGGAGAGCAAAGTGAGAGAGAGAGAAGACAGAAACAGAGCAACACAAAGACAGAAAAACGAGAGAGGAATAAACAGAAATAAGAGGGTGAGAAGAGGAAGGGAGAGATAAAACAAAGAACAGTAAGAGCTGTAATGAGAGAGAAAGCAAAAGGAGAGGGAGGTAAAATAAAAGAAGAGAAAAAATGAGTGAAAAAAGAGAAAGCAGGGGAAAGAAAGAGGAGACAACAAGAGAAAAATGGAAAGAAAACGGTAGAGAGAAAGGTAAAAAGACAGAAAAAGCAAGAGAGGGAAGGGGAAGTATGAGCGGAAACAGTGAGAGTGCACAGAGACAAAAGAGAGGAAGAAAAGGGAACGACATAACGAGGAAAGGGAGGAAGAAAAGTGGTCAGAAAAAGGAGGAAGGAGAAGCATCTGAAAAAGCATCTACAGATGTTCATTATGATAGGAGGTGGATAGCGTCTCTTTTCAGAAAGCCCAGTGCTTTTCTCTCACTTCAGTTGCGCTATAATCACACAAAATCACATTTCCCCCGACTCTCCAGACCCCTACAGTTAACTGCTGTTGTCACCATTCTGAAAAATGTATTTCTTTCTGGTACTGTTAGTTATTTCCACAGCCTCAGAGAGCCACAGCTGTGGCATTAAAGATGCGAAGGAGACTCAAACAGGAGTTGCACATAAGTCTGAAGCACAAAGGAACAAGAAGACCAGCCCTTAGAGTGTGTGTGATAAATCTGACGCTTGACCTTTCAGCACATTCAGTCACTAAAATCCTCTAGAATGCTTCTGAAACAGTCTGGGCACCAAATATCGTCCATCACGTAGCTGTAGAGTAAAGCAATAACTACAGATTCCTGTACAAAGTGAATGTCAATTCTTCTAAACTTCTACATAAATAGTTGGTGACATTAAGTTGTTCAAAGCTTTTTTTAATGTGAAATGGTTCACTGAAGAGAAACTTACCGACTGGTGGTGATAGGAACCAGAGGTCTCAAAGGCAAATACAGCGATTCTATTAAACAAAATGACCAGTGAACCTACATGTTTTTATGTAATGTTTATAATAGTAAAACAGTGGCAATTATGAATAAAAAACTCTTTGGGGGACTATTTTACATTACAACTCAAATCTCCTTCATAAATGGATTTAGAAATAAGACCAAAATCTTACAAATGTCTAGGGCTTCAAACAGGGCATCCATAACCATTCCATGTAATAGCTTCCTGTGAGGTAGTTTTAGAGACGTCTGGGTCCTATCACCACAACTGGTAACAATTTCTCTAGAATAAAGCATTTCACAACAAACCCCTCTGAATGTATATCTTAACGATTTAATCACAGAGAAATGTAGAAATTGTGGTGGATATCCCCTTTAATGTAGTGACAATAATATGAAAAAAACAATACAATGGTGGCAATATAATACAATGCCCTCCTACAATGGCGCCACTAATGTGAGTCAGGTGAGTACAGCCATGCTGTGTTTGAATGCTGCTGCTACACCTACACCACAATGTTCTGCTAAATAGTTAGTCATATGCAATGCTGGACACACCTGGCCAAGTACAAATCTTCTACAGATAACATATTTCTGCACATTTTAGTAAACAGTTAGTTTATTTGCTGAGTTTAAATTAATGGAGAAAAAATAAAACAAAAATGTAGTCTGTGCATAAGGTGTGGCACATAAAAAAATATAAATTAAATCATACACTAAAATTACGAAAAAGGAGCATATGTTAGTTTGTTGCTGAAGAAAATGTCAACAAAACACGTAACTGATTGGGGTGTTCAAACACTTGCAAACGAACGTAGCTTTGACTATAAGCTTGACTTTAGTTCGATCAATGTTGTTTAAGAAGGCAACATATTCTTCATTTAGGAAATTAAACTGTCGGTTTGGCCCATGAAAGAATAAAGAAAGCTACTCATATTGCGGCTCTAATAGAAAGTACTGTAAATCTGTTTTTAAATGATTTAAATTTAAATTATCACTATGAAAAATTTAAAAGGACACTTTTTTCACCATTTTGCTGCCTATTTAAAAAGCACTTTATATTTAATCGGAAAACTGTGTCTTGAATTCAGATAGTGGGTGGAGTGTGCAAACTGCAGCAGTGATACAGTAATACAGTCTTCACTCTGACATTCTTTCAGTTTGACTCAGCTGGTGTTAGCTCATCTATTGAGCTACTTCTCTCAGTACTCTTTGTATTCCATCTGATTTGTTTCATGATGAACATTACTGATCTAATATAGCTCCTGACCTGCTATATGAATATGAAGTTCTAAAAATGCATGATTAATGTTTACGTTACAACCCTAGAATCAATACAGAGGTATGCTTTATGCTTTATGGCCAAAAGTATGTGCACACCCCAATATTTGAGCCCAGTCCCTTAGTTCCAGTGAAGGGTACTGGGGAAGGCCCTTCCCCTGGTACAGCATGACAGGGTCCCTTTGCACAAAATGAGGTCCATAAAGAAATGATTGGATGATTTTGGTGTGGAGGAACTCCAGTGGCCTCCGCAGAGCCCTGACCTCAACCCCACTGAATACCATGTCATTCATTTTTCTCAAGAGTGTGTGATTAGAGCACACAGTGCTATGATAACGTTAACAAAACAGAGGAAATAGAAGAGACATGTGGAGCAGGTGAAATGGTCTACTGTGTGGGAGCATTTTACAAAGACCACAGTAATGTTTCCACAGGCAGACACATCACAGCCGACCACCTCTCCTATGACTGCAAAGTCAACTTAAAAAGGCATCACTTAGAGGCTGTGATGATGAAATGACTGAAAAAAACATCATCCCAATAAGCACTGTCAACAGTAATGGGTTTCGATCATTAACTTCCCTGAGCTAGGCTACCACATCCTACATCCTGAGCAATGGAGGCACCCTTCAGGTAGACAAAGATAGTTTTAAAATGGTGATGAAAAATGTTTTCCATTCCTCCGTTCTGATGTCCACAGATGAACACGAACCTGACTTCACCTTTGTGAAAGGTGAAGATTAGAAACAGAGATTTCAAAACCACTATTGGTTATTTTTATTATTAAAGAAAAGATTCTTAAAGTCTTAGATTTTGATATTTTGATGTAGACCTATTTTATAGTTTTAGGTCTATTCTAATTTTCAATCAAAAATTTCATCTTGTTTCTCTTTTGGCTAAAAACGCTATTTAAAATGTTATTTGACCATTTTGGCCAAAAAATGTCTGTGACTGAAATTATGGCACAACCCTAGAATCAATACAGAGGTATGCTTTATGCTTTATGGCCAAAGGTATGTCCACACCCAAACGTTTGAACCCAGTCCCTTAGTTCCAGTGAAGGGTAATGGGGAAGGCCCTTCCCCTGGTTCAGCATGATGGGGCCCCTTTGCACAAAACAAGGTCCATAAAGAAATGATTGGATGATTTTGGTGTGGAGGAACTCCAGTGGCCTGCGCAGAGCCCTGACCTAAACCCCATTGAATACCTTTAGGATGAACTTGAACACTGACTCTGAGCCAGACCTCCTCCTCCCACATCGGTGCCTGCCCTCAGAAATACTCTTTTGACTGAATGGGAAACCCCTCCCATAGACACATCAAAATCTAAAATCTTGCAGGAAGCCCTCCAGGGACGAGGGGAGGATACATAATAATGCCCATGATTTTGGAACAGGATGTGCAATAAGGTCGTGTCCAAATACTTTTGGCCATAAAGTATATCTGAAGGCAAAACTTTGGGATCAATCCAACTCTATATCAGTCCAAACTCAGTGTATCTGTGTGTACCTTGGTCTCAGTTGAAACTTCGCGTTTCACCAGGTGCTGTCCCATGCTGCCAACAGCAACTGCAGAATAACACACAGAGTAAAATTAGAAAAAATGACACACTCAACAAAGGCTGCACGGTGATTCTTAAGTAAATTGATCTCAACTTTTTTGCTTCTAATCAAGATCATAATTTTCACTTTAAATTTTTCACAACATCAACTTTGTAAAGGACAATGTCCAATATTCATCAAACTCAGAGTAAGAATGCTGGAGTCAGCTTCTGCACATTTACATTTTTTAGTTTTTTTCATCAAATAAAATAAACTGAAACGGTGCACAAATATTTGCAGAAAAATGCTATTTTTAAGTTTGTAGAGGATCTATAACCTTATTGTCATTTAGAAAACCAAAACAACATAATTTGACCAGGAGTCAAATTGGCTTTCAAACTTTCAAACAACTAGAAAATCAACATAATATGGAATTTGACTGAGTGTTCAAACTTTGGCATGCATATGTATACAGATATGCCTATATACACTTTCTCTCCTGCACATTCTTTCTCTATTTAATACAGTCTAGTACGTACACAACAAAGCTGATTTTACTGATTCTACTCCACAAAATAAAAAGAAAGCTCACTAAAGGAGAACCATTTAAAAATCCCAGAGTCAGACGCTTCTATGTTGTGGAAACAGGTTGTTACATCAGGTCAATTTCAAGGTCAGAGTACATCCTTGCACTAGATAAGGCAGCGTCTCTTTTAGCTCATTTTCTTTCAATCAGCTCAAGCACTGAGTAACAAAGAAAAGCCCTGCATAACTGTGTCTGTGATGATCTATCTCTGTTAATGTGTGCAAGCAGGTTTGGGTCAGGTTCACCAACAGTCAGGCCATACCACTTAGACAGCAGCACCACTTGGGCCTAGTAAGGCCAGATCTCAATGTGGCCGGTACAGTCACTGGTGCCAATCATGATGGGAGTGTCCTGGTTTTGACAAAGTCACTCCCTCCTTGAGTTTGCTTTTCTACACACAGTGTCACTGTTTTATCTTCTTTTAAAACAACACTTTACATATAAAGATTTATTAGTACATTACTGTTTATATCCCCTTAAATGTTTTAAAATTTTATTTGTAACTTGTAATGTGTTTAATCTTTAGCTCTGTTTTACAGTGACCTTGAGCATCTTTAAAGGTGTTTACAAATACATTCCTACTCGTCTTATAAATCCTGCGCTAAACTTCTGAAAGCTCCTCTACAGCTGTCACTCTTGTCAATCACACACTCTGACTGAAACTCACTTATATCACCTCAAATAAAAGCATCAAATCAGAAGGAATTCGCTTGACATTTAAACCGCTCGCTCAGAGCTGGAGGCGCCAGAGTGTGCGAGTAGCCAACTAACTGAACCGAGAATGAGCCACGTCTCTCAGAGAGAGAGACCAAATGCAATTAGGCCAAACATATTTTAAAACATGCATCTTCACTATTGTTTTACTGCTCATCTTATGCCATTTACAGCAACTCAAGCTACAGGAATGATATGAGAATTTATCAAAGTAAACGCGGTGAACATGAGCTGCGAATATACCAAAAAGAAACATGAACTCACAAAGGCTTTTTGTGAGTCTCTTTGGGAAATGCCTCTCAGTTGAAATGGAGATTGGTTATGTCTATCGGCCAGTGCTCTGTGTAATGCGCACATCCCAGCTGTCAGCCAACAGGAGCTGGAGTATTGATACAAGTGCAAACGAATGTCTGAAAGAGAACCAGTTTTCATGGATTATTGCAACTCCAATGTGTCATTTTAAAATCTGAAATATTGTGTTTTCATAACACACACAACACACACACACACACACACACACACACACACACACACACACACACACACACACACACACAAAACCGCTGCTCCTTCTGGGTCACGGGTGCTGGTGGAGCCTATCCCAGCTGTCATTGGGCGAAAGGTAGGACACCTAGGGGCAATTTAGCATGTCCAAACAGCCTGACTGCATGTCTTTGGACTGTGGGAGGAAACTGGACAACCCAGAAGAAACCCACGCAGACACAGGGAGAACATGCAAACTCCACACGGAGAGGACCCTGGTCACCTGGCCAGTG
The DNA here is from genome assembly GCF_015220715.1 of Pygocentrus nattereri. Lineage (NCBI taxonomy): Eukaryota > Metazoa > Chordata > Actinopteri > Characiformes > Serrasalmidae > Pygocentrus > Pygocentrus nattereri. Next base: position 25,814,178 of record NC_051229.1, read on the forward strand.
TTGAACTATTGTCCCAGTGTTCCTCTAGAGCAGTGGTCTCCAACCCTGGTCCTGGAAAGTTACCTTCCTGCAGAGTTTACTTCCAATCTGCATCCAGTAAACTTCCTTGCCCTTACTTAACTCATGTATTTGTTTCTCGTTAATATCAACTAAATGCCATTAATAAAAACATCCATCCATCCATCCATTTTCCAAGCCACTTCTCCGTCAGGGTTAATGAAAACATAGACCATAAATTCAATAAATCCAATGAAAGCAAGATGGTGCCCCCAGTGGCATTGTCAGGTTAGTGCTCTCGTGCTATTCAGGTTTCAATGCTTAATTGCTATGTCAGTCAGTACTTGACTAAGAAGTATTTATTTTGGTGCTGCTCAAACACATAGACAACATACACTAATTCATAAAACATTCATACTCTCAATACAGTAACAAAACTCTGACAGCAGAAGGGCAGGTACTGTTACTACATCGAGATGTAGGTTTTGAAACCTTTTTGCTATTTAAAAACATACTATGCTGGGTGTGAGCTTTCTGCATAGATTTTTAATACTTCTGACATACACCGATCAGGCATAACGTTATGACCACCTCTTTGTCCATTTTATCAGCTCCACTTACCATATAGGTGCACTTTGTAGTTCTATAGTTACAGACTGTAGTCCGTCTGTTTCTCTGATACTTTGTTAGCCACTGTGTACCCTGTTCTTCAGTGGTCAGGACCCCCATGGACCCTCACAGAGCAGGTACTATTTGGGTGGTGGATCATTCTCAGCACTGCAGTAACATTGACATGGTGGCGGTGTGTTAGTGTGTGTTGTGCTGGTATGAGTGGATAAGACACAGCAGTGCTGCTGAAGTTTTTAAACACCTCAGTGCCACTGCTGGACTGAGAATAGTCCACCAGATAAAAAAGTATCCAGCCAACAACATCCTGTGTTCTGTGTTCTGTGTTCTGTGACCACCAATGAAGGACTAGAGGATGATTAGCTCATACTATACAGTAAAATGAGCTATCATCTCTGACTTTACATCTACAGGGTGAACAACAATGCAGGTACATCTAATAGAGCAAGTACGTCTAATAGAGGACACAGTGTTTAAAAACTCCAAGGTCAACACAATTTCCAAAATAGCTTTCTAAAAGCACATCATACAGCCTCCAATTATTCCAGCTGTCTAATAAAGAAAAGCCTCTGATGAGTTTTTTTTTCCATGAGACCGCAGTGTTGCTCTCCTACTAAAGAGATGAGCTGATTTTTGTGACCAGGACCCTAAAGGAGGCAACCCTCTCCACCTCCTTGCCACTGATTGTCAGAGATGGTAGATCCACCTTCCCAAATGTGTTGCACCATCCTGTCTGAATGTCTGCGCCGACCAACTTCCGCCTTTCTTCATGGAGATCTTCAATAACATAATGGTGTTTATCCTCTAATGGCATTTTAAGGGATCTACAAAAGAATGCTGCTTTTAGAATACTGATTTAGTACTAAATGTACCTTCATGGACCTGCACAAAGATTTTAATATATTAATGTATGTGTAAATGTCTAGAGCAATGGATGTTTCTATATGTGTGACAGTTTGTATGTATGGCACAATTCAGATATAGAGCTTATCTGTGTCAAGGTTAGGCTCGAGGGAGCTATCAAGAGTCAGGCTCTACGCACCCATACTCATTCACACAGACACATACACACACCCACACACTTTCACATACACACGTAAGCACATACATACACACACATCCCCACAAACATAAACACACACACACACACCTACATGAAAACCTACCCATGCATAGATTAGAGGGGCTACTATCACTCCAATTGACGATATTTTGATGCTTATTGACGATGAGGTTCTGTCTGGTGGGGGTTATTAGTTAGATTAGAGGTTTATGTGCCTCTTCAGGATGGTCAAGGCTGTTTCTATCAAGGGAACGGGGAGATGTCACGTACAACTTTAGGTTCCATTAAGTCTGCACATCCAACACACACACACATACATCCAATAAGTCTGTGCATCTCACACATACACACACACACACCTTTCACCTCAATTGATTACACTTCATCTTTAGCTTTAGGTAGCATAAAAATGAGGTATTACAATGTTCTTAGGTGTATTACAATGTATGTTTCCTGAGTGTGCAGTTGGGTCATTCATCTCTGTAGGCCCTGACAATGAGTGCTTGTCTCTCTGGCTAATGCAGATGAGGTGAAGGAGGTCACTTCATATACGCAGGGTTGTTATAAATTCTTTTGGTAAAACCTTAGCAGTTATTTCGGGCGGGAGCACAGAGTTGGGACTTGGAGAGATAAGCGGGAACTCTTTGTCTTGGAAGAGAGGAGAAAGAACATACCCGAGTCCACGCTCAGGTTTACTGGGGTGATGTGTGCCCTAAAGGCTCTCAAGCCTAATTTTTCTATTTTATCTCATTTTTCTTAAACCTTTCATATTTAGCATGATTTTTCTGTCTTGATTTCTATTTTTCATATTTTCTTCATTATCATAAAAACTGTTTTGTCCAGCGATGTTTTCGAATAAACTGGCAAAACTCCTTTTGGTTTTTTTACACGACAACGGACAATTTTTCCATTTTCACAATCTTACAAAGCTTACCAGAAAACCAGTCGTAAAAGTCAACCTGAAATGACATTGTTAGTTTTTGTCCCTGGTCATATTAAGCAGAATTCATCATATATTATACAGTATATTTTTTTAACTCTTCCAATAAACTGCTTCTAAAATATTTTCTGAGTTTTGGTTACATCACCACTTCCCACAACACCCAGCTATTGGGCTCAGCTGGCTCAGAGATCTTCCCTCACACCGTGTTTTACTCAGGGCTGTGTCATGGCATGGAGTTCCGAGACATGTTGACTTTAAGTACACAATAAAAATTCTTAAATCAGTGTGCTTGGCAGTCCCATTAATAGTACATGACATGAAAAATATATACCATGAAACAATAATTATATGCAGCCATAAAATGACCATGCATACTAAATATAAAAGAGAAAGAAACTAGGGAATAAATAAATAGGAAAATGAAATCTGTAACGTACTTCAGTGAAACTTTAAAGCTGTCAAATGCGCTTGTGCTCTGCGACTGCTGAGGGCTAAATGTAACACAAAGCCACACTTTAACAGGCGATAAGAAACAATACAGCATGAGCAGGCCAAGCAAGAGAATGCAAATACTGTAACATTCTCAGAGACAGAGGTCAAACAAAGAATATGTGACTACAAAAAAGAAAAATGGTCATATCACTGCTGTACTGCTCATGTTAAAGTGGAGCAATCTACTCATAGAAACTAGTTATTGTTTATTAATTTATTTACAAGTTTACACATTTGAAATTATGAAATTCATAAATATTCCATAGCACATAGGGCTCCCAGTGCTGCATTGCTTCATACTGCTTCAAAAGCTGTATATAGCATTCAGCATTAATGGTAATGCTGGGTTTTGAACTGTGCTCTGATTACAACACAAATGGTCCCTCTCCTCTTTACGCATGCGAGATTTCCAAAAAAATTTCAAATTCTGCTTCACTGGACAACAGGACACTTTCCCACTTTGCCTCAATCCATATCCAAATATGCTTCGGCCCAGAGAAGAGGGCAGCATTTCTGGATCCTTCTAATATATGGAGTTATGACTTGCATTTTTGGGTGCAGAGACAGACTGTGTTCATAGACAAGGGTTTTCAGAAGTGTTCCTGAGCCAAAGCAATGATTTTCACTACAGAATCAGGTCTGGTTTTATTGCAGTTTTCCCACAGGCTCTGAAGATAACAGCCAGCCAATATCAGGATTGTCCCTTGCATACAGGTTTATCCAGATTCTCCAAATCGTTTGATGGTATTATGCAGTGTAGTTGATACTATTATACATTAAGAAACATTATTCTTGAATTTTGTCATATAAACAGCATATCTGAGTATGCGATCGATTTAAGAGAGTTGGGTTTTAGCTCAGTTTCTTTAGTTGCACTTTCTGTGCATAAGTGAAAACAGCTGACCTTGATGTAATAAGCAGGATTCAACGCAGCGCCCATGAAACGGCAACAAAACACTTTTGGAGTAATGTAGAAAACAGCTACATACTTGAGGGAATAAAGTATTTGAATATTTTTCTTCTTCTATATGATGTAAAATTCAATCACTGTTTACACTGGGGGCTTTATTCTAACATAGTGCTAATGCTTTGCTGTATGTAAGTAAGCAGGATACCACTTCTTTTTACTGACAGAACTGTCACAGTTGGTATAGTTTTGTTGTTTCTAAGACAAACAAGGTTCAGCACGAGTATAATAATGAATCTGGAAGCTGATGTGGTGATTCAACTGCTTCCATAATTGATTTCTATGTTAGAATCATATACATATAATTATGTAAATTGTCCATTATACTTAATTACTATAGCTCAGTTCCAGAACTGCTGAACGCAGAAATGAGGAATCTGAAAAGCCTTTCACAAGTAACTGGAAACCCCCACAGTCCCACAGTCCCACAGTCCAAGGACATGCAGTTAGGCGAATTGGACATGCTAAATTGCCCCTAGGTGTGAGTGTGTGAGTGAGTGACTGTGTCTGTCTGTCTGCCCTGCGATGGACTGGCGGCCTGTCCGGGGTGTTTCCTGCCTTCCGCCCAAAGACTGCTGGGACCCCTATGTGGAAAATTATTTATGGATCATTCTACTGAATAAGTTCAAAGTCAGAGTTGGACTTTGACTTGGACTCTAGACTAAAATCCATTAACCAATGGAGGCCTTGATTTGGAGTCACACACAAAATTAAAGTGGAAAAACACACTGCAGGCTCATCCAACTTTTATGTAATGTCCTTAAAACAAGTCAAAATGAGGCTCAGTATTGTGTGTGGCCTCCACGTACCTGTATGACCTCCCTACAATGCCTGGGCATGCTTCTGATGAGGTGGCAGATGGTCTCACAAGGGGTCTAAGGATCTCATCTCGGTACCTAATGGCAGTCAGGCTACCTCTGGCGAGCACATGGAGGGCTGTGCGGCCCTCCAAAGAAATGCCACCCCACACCACTACTGGTCCCCACCTGCAGAACCACAACTTTATTGAATGTGTCTTGCTGATCGCCAATAATTTCCACCTGTTGTCTGTTCCATTTGCACAACAACATGTGAAATTGATTGTCAATCAGTGTTGCTTCCTAAGTGGACAGTTTGATTTCACAGAAGTTTGATTTACTTGGAGTTATGTTGTGTTAAGTGTTCCCTTTATTTTTTTGAGCAGTATATATATATATATATATATATATATATATATATATATATACATACATACATACATACATACATATACACACATACATACACACACACACACACACACACACACAATATAAATAAAATTGTGTCATTGTCCCACCCTAGTTACAAGGTTCCAGATGTGAAAAGAATTGCTGCTCTCCACAGAGATGGCTAAGGCTGTAAGAAGATTGTTAACACCCTGAAACTGAGCTATTTTCAGGACAGGTTCCACTCGGAACAGTCCTCATCAGGGGCGACCAAAGAAGTTAAGTCCATGTGTTCAGCATCATATTCAGAGGTTGGCTTCAAAAACAGAGGCATGAGTGCTGCCAGCATTACTGCAGAGGTTGAAGAAGTGGGAGGTCATCCTGTCAGTGCTCAGACCGTATGCCGCACAATGCAACAACTCAGTCTACACAGCTGTCGTCCCAGAAGAAAGCCTCTTCTGAAGTTGATGCAGAAGAAAGCCCAGAAACAGTTTGCTGAAGACAAGCAGTCCAAGAACATGGATTACTGGAACCATGTCCTGTGGTCTGACGAGACCAAGATAAACTTGTTTGGCTTAGATGGTGTCCAGCATGTGTGGCGGCGTCCTGGTGAGGAGTACAAAGACAACTGTCTCTTGCCTATGGTCAAGCATGGTGGTGGTAGCATCATGGTCTGGAGCTGCATGAGTGCTGCCGGCACTGGGAAGCTGTGCTTCATTGAGGGAAACATGAATTCCAACATGTACTGTGACCTTCTGAAGCAGAGCATGATGCCCTCCCTTCAGAAACTGAGACACATGGCAGTTTTCCAACTCGATAATGACCCCAAACACATCTTCAAGATGACATCTGCCTTGCTGAAGGTAAAGGTGATGGACTGGCCAAGTATGTCTCCAGACCTAAACACAATTGAGCACCTGTGGGGCATCCTCAAGTGGAAGGAGGAGCTCAAGGTGTCTAACATCCACCAGCTCCGTGATGTCATCATGGAGGCATGGAAGAGGATTCCAGTAGCAACCTGTGCAGCTCTGGTGAATTCCATGCCCAAGAGGGTTCAGGCAGTGCTAGATTATAATGGTGGTCACACTAAATAATGACACTTTGAGCACAACTTGGACATGTTGAGGTGGACCCACTTGTGTTGCCAGCTATTTAGACATTAATGGCTGTGTGTTGACTTCTTTTCAGAGGACAGTAAATCTGCACTGCCATACAAGCTGTACACTGACTGCTTTAACATATATCCAAGTTTCACTTCTATAGTGTCGTCCGATCAAAAGATATTAGCAGAAATGTGAGGGGTGCACTCACTGTTGTAAGATACTGTATATAATTTGATTTGTATTCTATGAGTGTTGTCATTGTATTGTTGCTACGGCTTAGTATTGTTCAAAATGTTTTGATATTAAATCTTTTTTTAACAAAGAAGCGCAGGAAAATGCCTATTAGATCCGCAAAAAATTATTAATATGTTATCTACTGAGATTCCAAAAATACTTTGGTTGAATTACACAGCAAAACAATGTACTTGCTACACATTCAGTGAAACTTCAAATTTCAACTTTATCGTACTCATTCATCATAAGGATGCAAATTTTTGATCCAAACTTTACCTGATAACTGATCATCATTAATCAGTGATAACCGTTAACCAGCAAGCCTAAAATTAAAGACCCAACCAATCAAATTATCCATTATAAAACATACTTGGAATTTGCTCACTTATGAGTGCACACTTTAACTGAATTCTGTATTAATGCACTGAAACATTAAAAAGTGGACCATGGACTGTAGTAGTGAGGAGTCAGACATAGGCTGCTTACATAAAGAGCCTATTTTTGTTTAAACTGAGGGGTTGAAATTTGTATTGTTCATCATTACAATACCAAACACCAATTATACAACAGTTAGCTCTGCCAACACAAACTGATTGGTTGAGAAGCGTTTTATTTTGCCATGACAGCACAGTTTTTTCACAGACACCATATCACTCCATGACTTTGAAAGCTGTAGGAGATGCTCAAGACATTTGAACATTTTCACTTCTTACTTTGCCACAAACAGAAAACAGACACTTTTAAGATCACATTTGACCGACAGCCGATTTGGTCCAACTCTGAAGATGAGACCCAAAACATCCCAAACCATCGTCACCACTGAGCAGCTTTTCAGTCGGCAGCTGTGACAGAAGAACAGCTGGAATCAGCCAGAAATTAACCCAATACCATTCGCCAAACTAAACGTGCTGTAAACAAAACAAAATTAATACTATTAATACTGATCTGGAAAATCTGATCAAACTGAGCTGAACCTGATATTGGGTCAGTTTTATGGCTCAGTCCGTACTTTAAAAGGTGAGGCTTACAGCAGGGGTCTCAAACTCAAATTACCTGGGGGCCACTAACCAGGCTGTGTTTTCGATGAGGGGCCAGATTTAAGGATCATGACAAAAAGCAGTGGGAAAAGGGAATATTGACTATTTTAGTATATAATAACTATGTACACATATAGAAATTCAAATACATTTTGTTCAGTGCTTGCTCAGAGCTTGCTACCAGAAACTTGACAGTGTGACAGTTCTTCTGACACAAATGAGCCACATTTGCTTTAAGTGAGTTTGTAGTGGACACTCTGATGATGGATTGGAGATGGGCATCGGTCAGTCTGGATCTGTGCTTGGCCTTATTAAATTTCTCAGTTGAGAAGAGCTTTTCACACACATGTACTCCTAAAAAGACACAAGACTCAGATGAACAACTTCAACAGCTTTGGGAAGGATGGGGTAGCTCTCTTAGAAACTGTCCAACAATATCCTGTTTTCCTCGTGCTTCACTAAATTTTGTTTTGAGATTAGTGCTGCACTGCAGATCTTTAAGCTCCATCTGAAGCATTAGTGGGGCACTGTCCCCATGTAGGTAAAGGGGTCTGCAAATACCTGAAAAATGTCATTGTATGTCTTGAAGTCAGCAAAATGCTGGTTGAAGCCACATAGCTTGCCTCAACTGCAGCAACTGCTCTTTTTGCTCGCTGGAAATAGTTTTGCTGCAGGGAAAGATCTTTGCGAAGCTGAGCGACTCGTCTCTCCCTCTCCTCTCCCTCATACCTAGCATACTGCTCTGCATGTTTAGTGGTATAATGACGCCTAAGATTAAGCACGGCAACTTTCTCCTTGCATATCAGACAAGTGGCGATAATCGATCGTCCACCTCTCTTGAAACTGTCTGTGCTCCAAGTCAACTTTTCGTTTTCGAGAGTTTCGAAAGAAATTTTGGCTAACAGAATGTTTTTCCTGGGAATGGTGAGCACATATGCGTAGAGACATGCAGCCTACGAGTGGATTGGGCTTACACAGCGTTGCCTGGTGCTAATCAAAAACTCACTCACTCACTCACTCACTCACTCACTCACTCACTCACTCACTCACTCACTCACTCACTCACTCACTCACTCACTCACTCACTCACTCACTCACTCACTCACTCACTCACTCACTCACTCAAAAACACCAAAATACAAATAAAGATAAAATATAAAAATTAACACATTAATGCATAAATAATTAAATTGAATTGCGGGCCAGATTTATGCTTATTTTGTTAACCCGTGAGGGGCCATATGAAACTGAGACCCCTGGCTTACAGCATATTGTGCAGCGAGTGAGTGAAGTTTGTTACTCTGACGTAGCAACAAGCTACTTGTTAAGGAACTATATTTTGGCGGAATTGCTAACATTAATTAAAACATATTAAATGCCATGTTCACAGCCCAATTGATTTATTTCTTTATTGTTGTATAACTGTTGTATAAAAGTAATAGAACATCCGAGGGTGTATGTTATCCCAAATAACATCACGTTACTTCACAATAACACACTCCTTCTCATGTTTTATTGCTTAAATAGATCACAAAATTAATAAAATATACACTGATGAGCTACTGAACATTCTACACTCTAAAGTCTTAAAGCTATATTAACCACAAAACAAACACGCCATGAAACTCCCAAAAGCCATCGCTATAATTTTTCATACTATGTGTGATTTCCTCACATGGCCAAAAAAGTTGTCTGCTTCAAATAGTTATTACTTGCAGATCTTTGCTTTCAACATAATAGATCACTGCAGCTCTCAGAATGTGGCCCCCAGAGCAACAACCGTCTGAACATGCAGAGACTTGAAAGACATGAACATTGCATAACAGTGGCAAAAACCGAAGACCCTGCTTACAACAGAGCATGTGTGAGTGTGTGCCATGATCTCAAAGCTGTGACTGAACAACAAAGAAAAATCACCAAGCTGTTTTCTTCCCTCTCCTGCACAGAAGAAGAAAGCATACAGAGTCGCATGCAAAGGTAAAGTAAAAAAATAATAAGTGAACACATCCCCTTTCAGCAAACTTTAACATACGGGGAAAAAATGAAACAAAATATAAAATGTGCCACAACTTGCCACATTTCTGTATGTGAAATTTGTTCCTCCCAGTGTGTTAGATAAACTCTAAATGCATCAAAACAAGACATAACGTAGTGATATGGCAGTAAGCCTTATTCCAAGTATATTTATATATTTATACTGTAACTGTTTATTTAAGATGTTACCTGAACATTATGCTGCTACTCTCTACCTGCACTGTACACTTTATATACAGATAACTGTTTACACCACTAGTACTTCTGCATTTACTGTACTGTACTGCAATTCACCATGCGCATTACTGTCTATATATCTGATACACTCGAACATCTGACTATGCACTATACCTATATCTTTGGTTTTTGCACTGTTTGCTATTTATCTTTTATTACTGCACTGGAGAAGTAGCCCGATAGTGTTTCGTTATACTGTTCTACCCTGTATTGTATAATGACAATAAAGTTGAATTGAATTTAATTGAAGAGGATGCTCATGGAGGAAAAACATACAGCTGCTGTTGCTCTCACTTGGAGTTGGAGATGAAATATGTAAGCTTATTTTTATACTCACCCTGAATTCATGTGTTTCATGCTCAGATTCAAGCTAGAAGATGCATTTTATTGACAAAGCTGATTGAGTTACTTTGTTATATTCACATAGTTATAAAAATGCACTGCTGTTTGAATGGGAAAGATCTCTCTTTAGAGTTAAATTAAAGCAAGATTGAGAAGATTAATAATAATTAGCCATGTTAATGCAATTAATCACAATTATTTTAATCATTTAGCACAGTCATTAAAATACATTAGAAACACATTGATAAATTCATTATCTTATATCTTATCATATTGTCTTAAAGTTATTCACATTTTTTTAAACCAACATAATGTGTGTCGATATTTTTTTTCTAATACTGTTGTCATAAGACAATACATGCTGTGAAGTGAACAGATTTAATGGTGTAAAATGCATGACACCAGGTATAATTTATATAGTTCTATTCAACTCAATCCATGATACTGAATGTTCATTTCCACCATAAACTGAACAGTGCTACCATGTAACCGCTGCTTCATCTAAGGTGGCACCAAACATTCAGATAAAAATCTGACAAACGGTAAGCCAGCTTCAGCTTTGTGGGCAAAACAGGAGTCTCAGCAGCTACTTCTCCAATTCTAAATGGCCAAAACAAACAACTCGGTGGTAGAATCCATCTCTGTCCAGTTTTGAATCCCGTACTTTGCTGGGAATGAGTGAACCACGTTAGAGAATCCCCCCTCACTCATTTTAGCACAAGGGTAAGTTTCAGATCACCTGGACGCAGCTACATGTTCGGTTTGCGGAATGGTAAAAATGTTAGCCAAGAGACTCGATCATGGATGAAATGAGCTTATTTGACTGCCTGTCTACACGGTCGCCATTACTCCTACCTGTATCTCATCTGTTTAAAACCAGCTAGCATATGTGCTTTATTTGTGTAAATGAGCAAGAAATCAAACCAATAACAGTACAATAGTTCACCTGCATAAAAGTGATCAGTGAGAATAACTTTGTAATGATTGGCAGTGACCCTTTTCTCAAAAGGGACCCAAATCATGGCAGCAAAATGCCCGGCACAGCATAACAGAGCTAGTAGGGGACATTCACAGCTCTCAGACCTGTGCAGTTCTCCTGGTGTACATGACACATTCCTTTTGCCATTTGTGGACGACATCATGACACATCTGACCAAATTACTTTTTCCACAACTCTGAAGAGTTGTCTCACCACTCTCACCACTTAACTTTCAAATGTGCATTCGTCTTTGTATGGAGCGGCTCTGCACTGTAACCCTACTATAATATCCCACTTTATGCAGTTATGGATGGATTGTTCTTGCTGACAGGCTTATCATGTCCTGCAAAGACATTTTCAGTCAACTGAGAAACAGCTGCTCATCTGTTCTCTTTGATATTGTACCAATGTACAACTCCAATTCCACTGAAGTTGGGACGTTGTGTAAAACATAAATAAAAACAGAATATGATGATTTGCAAATCCTTTTCAACCTATATTCAACTGAACACACTACAAAGACAAGATATGTAATGTTCAAACAGATAAACTTTTTTGTTTTTTGTAAACATTCACTCATTTTGAATTTGATGCCTGCAACATGTTCCAAAGAAGTTGGGACAGGAGCATGTTTACCACTGTGTTACATCACCTTTCCTTTTAACAACACTCAATAAGCATTTGGGAACTGAGGACACTAATTGTTGAAGCTTTGTAGGTGGAATTCTTTCCCATTCTTGCTTGATGTACAACTTCAGTTACTCAACACTCCGGGGTCTCCGTTGTCATATTTTGTGCTTCATAATGCGCCACACACTTTCAATGGGAGACAGGCCAGTCTAGTACCCGCTCTCTTTTACCACAAAGCCACGCTGTTGTAAGACGTGCAGAATGTGGCTTGGCATTGTCTTGCTGAAATAAGCAGGGACGTCCCTGAAAAAGACATTGCTTGGATGGCAGCATATGTTGCTCCAAAACCTGTATGTACCTTTCAGCATTAATGGTGCCTTCACAGATGTGCAAGTTACCATGCCATGGGCACTAACACCCCCCCATACTATCAGAGATGCTGGCTTTTGAACTTTGCGCTGATAACAATCCGGACAGTCCTTTTCCTCTTTGGCCCAGGGGACACCACATCCATGATTTCCAAAAACAATTTGAAATGTGGTCTCATCAGACCACAGGACACTTTTCCACTTTGCGTCAGTCCATCTCAGATGAGCTCGGGCCCACAGAAGCCGGCGGTGTTTCTGGGTGTTGTTGATATATGGCTTTCGCTTTGCATGGCAGAGTTTTAACTTGCACTTGTAGATGGAGCAACAAACTGTGTTCACTGACAATGGTTTTCTGAAGTGTTCCTGAACCCATGTGGTAATAACCGTCACAGAATGATGTCGGTTTTTAATGCAGTGCCGCCTGAGGGATCGAAGGTCACGGGCATTCAATGTTGGTTTTCTGCCTTGCCGCTTACTTGCAGAGATTTCTCCAGATTCTCTGAATCTTTTGATGATATTATGGACTGGAGATGATGAAATCCCTAAATTCCTTGTAATTGCATGTTGAAAAACGTTCTTAAACTGTTGGACTTTTTGATCATGCAGTTGTTCACAAAGTGGTGAACCTCGCCCCGTCCTTGCTTGTGAATGACTGAGCCTTTCAGGAATGCTCCCTTTATACCCAATCATGACACTCATCTGTTTCCAATTAACCTGTTCACCTGTGGAATGTTCCAATCAGGTGTTTTTTGAGCATTCCTCAACTTTCTCAGTCTTTTGTTGTCAACTTCTTTGGAACGTGTTGCAGGCATCAAATTCAAAATGAGTGGATATTTGTAAAACCAATAAAGTTTATCCTTTTGAACATTAAATATCTTGTCTTTGTAGTATATTCAATTGAATATAGGTTGAAAAGGATTTGCAAATCATCGTATTCTGTTTTCATTTATTTTTTACACAATGTCCCAACTTCATTGGAATTGGGGTTGTACGAGCATGGCGGCCACTAAACGTGCAATTTTGACCACAATCCATAACACTAGCCAGTTAAAAATTCTTTGTGAAGCTCCTGCCATCCATGCCCTGATAATAAACATCTTCATCCAAAATTGAGGTCTACCAGACCTGCTCAGCATTTTATACAAATGCATAGCATGGTAGGGATGATACACCTGTCTGGAATCATCTGCTTAGATTTCCTGAATACATGGTCAGACAACTAACCTTGACATCAGGAACAGAAAGGAAAAGGTTTTGCTACAATGTCAGGAGATTTTTGTATTGCAAATGTAAAATATACATTCATACAAAATATACATTCATACATGTTCCTTATACACTGCACTGAGAAAGAGACTCCAGAGAGAAAGAGTGGGATAAAATGCATCTGATCTGGCAGTGTTGATTCAACTAATCAACACATGGAATCTCAATCAGCATTGATTATCATTGATAAGAATAACAGTCTGATAGCACTGCTTTGTTCCATAGTGGCACATTATATCAGATCATTGCATCAGAAATATTTTTAACAGCAGTTCAGAAACTAAATTAATGGACATGGTTCATTATGGTAAATTTCATGTATTGAACCATTTCCTAAAAAACTCCAGTCCATTTTTTGTGAGCAAAAGCTGCAATTTTTGTCACACAGCAGCTCACAGGAAAACACAGATTCACACCTTTAACTCAACAAGCACTAACACGCACTAAGAAACATGCCAAGGGACACGCACACATTTTTGCTGAGCTGGAGAGACGGCTGAACAATGCAAAAAATATTTAAAGCTTTAAAGATTTGGAGATTGTGTAATGTGTAATTGCATAGAAAGTGCTGGAAGATTATTTTGTTACACGTTTACACATAGCCACGTTTTCATGCAGCCTAATAATCCGTTAATAATCCGACTAATAGCTCAATCAGAATAGAATACATCCATGTAAACACTTCAATTGGAATAGTCTTGTCTGATTGAGGCTATTCGGAATACAATTTCTATCCAATTGATCGAGGTGAGTAATCCTGTAAATAATCTGTTAAATAGAAGAATAATATCCATGTAAACGCCTGTATCCGATTACATTCCCTATCGGAAAGTTTAAGTCCATTCTGCACGTGCGTCACGTCATAGAGAGAGTTTATATCGTTCAACATGGCGGAGCACAAACTGGTCTGCAGAGGAGATTAAGTTCATGCTCTGATCTTTAAAAGACGGTGGTGGGACGGACGTCCAGCTTATGTGTCTCAGAACACAATGTCTTCCTCTCGGCCTTCTTTAATAAGGACATGTGAAGGACGTTTTCCTGAGTCTGACATAATTTTAAAGCAGTTAAAAACACAAGCACTGCTCACAGCTGCTCATCTCACTCTGACTGGACATCACGTGATGTTCACTCTCATGGTAACGTTTACTCTAAGCACTACTCCACGCATGCACATCATTTTTCATTGGATTATTTGTAGTGAGCATGTAAACAAAGATTTATTAGACTGTTGAATAGAGTGAGAATAAACACCTCAGTCTGAATCCGTAATCTGACTGTATTCAATAGGATTGGCAAAAGTCTTTGCACGTAAACACAGCCACTGGTTGTGCTTTGGAACCGTTCTTCAGGCGAATGAATCTAATGAGTGCAAGTCTTTAAAAGAGTATTCAAAAAGAGCTCAATCAAAGCTCAATGAAGGGTGTGTCTTAAGAGGATCTGTGAATGACCTACTATTGTTATATTTCCATCAGTATAACCTGAAATGCCTGGGATACCACAGGAACAGCCTAGTAGCACACTGGTAAGCACCTGGAATAGCACTGCAATCGCCTAGCAACATATTAGCAACCACTTAGAATAACATAGCAACACTTCACTGCAATGGCTTTTTCAAGCTAGCTTAGGTTTGTTCATGAACTTTACAGTTCTAGTTTTTATCATTTGTGCTTGAACAAAGTTGACGGCAATCAAGTATTAATGATCAGTATTTGTATTACACCACAAATTCCATATCAATGCATCCCTAATACTTGCACCCTAGAAAACACTGCAGATCCTCTTTAGTATTCCACCATCATTCCACATTCAATGTCCTTGAGAAAAGCCCTAATAAGTATGCAGCCCTAATATGCATACAGATAAGAGAATGCACTGTGATGCTCCGTTAAATCCAAACAAACACCAATGTCTGTGAAAAGTTTAAGGACATCTAGCTTTTCAAAATGCTTTTCATGAATGAGCATGTTTGAATGATGAATGAGAATTCATGAATGAATTCAATGAGAATGAATGAATGAATGAATGAATGAATGAATACATTACCGTATTAGAGGAAAAGAATATTACCCTTGAAAATTTTTGTGACATTCCTGCCTTGGGAACTGTGTCAAAGCCCACACAATTCATGTCCTTATTATGAAGTCAGCACTCATTAGCACTCAAACTTTTCAGCTGTTTAACCACCTCTGAACCAAACATGTGCTTTAAACAACTGTTTGGAAAAGAAAAGCATGAAATCATTATGTAGGAAATCCTAGGATGAATCCCAAATTGTTCCCTACTCTCCCTTTTTAGTGCACTGCATAGATGATTAAACTATGGCTTCAACATCCAAATGGTGCACAAAATTTTAGCCAGTGCATCATGCAGCACTGTAGTGTAGTAATGATGTAGTGATGGTGGACATGGAGATGGTTGGTGTGAAAGTAGAGGAGGCAATGGATAGGGCTGTGGCGACCCATAAAGGGAGCAGCCGACAAAGAAGAAGAAATCGTGCAGCACTGGGTGTATATCACTGGCTTTCTTCAAGACACGTAATTCAAAGTGTAGGTCTAGAAACTGCTGTTTAATGACCTACATAGTGCCTTTTATGGTTATGCTGACAAAACATTTGTAAGATTTTTCTCACAAAGTGAAAATTAAACTTTAAATAGAAAGCAACCTTCGATGGTCAGTGTATTCAAGAAAAAAAAACACATTAAAAATTCTCTGTTTCAGAATTTCTATTAATCATCAGCACTAACCAGAATTCAAATCGCTCCTGCTGCTGAAGATTAGTACAATATATTAAATATTTTACATCAAGACATCCATAACCTTTCCACCCAAATTCACGCAATCCAAACTTAGAACTCATGACTACTAGGGCTGCATGCTATGGAAAAAAATATACTTGTATTGCAATTACAAAAACAGAAAAACACACTGTTACTAGGGTGAGATTCATTTGTATATTGCAGCCTTCTGTGATTGAAAACAGCAAATACTATACTAATAATGAACAAATAATAATTTGTGCAGGCAAAATAACATACGATCAAACTACTTCATAAACTAGTATTAATATTGTTGCTGTAAACCACATGGGATTCCACAGCAATGGCCTAGCAACCCTGCAGAAACTGCCTGGGATTCCACAGGAACAGCCTAGCAGCACATTGGCAAGCACCTGGAATAGCACTGCAATCACCTAGCAACATATTAGCAACCACATGGAATAACATACCTACATTTGAGAAAACACCTGAGACTTCACAGCAATGGCTTTGTCAAGCCAGCTTAAGCTTGTTCATGAACTTTACAGCTCTAGTTTTTATTATTTCTGCTCGAACATCTTCATGAAATGTATACAGAATATAAACATTTTCAAATGCTGTGAAGAGTAAAATTGAAATAAATTAAGCTAGAACCGCTTTGATGATATGATATGTAGCATTAATGTACATACAGCAGATTGTTAACCGCTGCTCCTTTAAACACTGGGCTGTAGAAGGTGATACTCTCCTTCTTTCTAACAGGTAAAATGTTTCTGGAGCATGTCACACACTGGAATATATTGCTCATTTCCTTTTGTGCATTGCATCAAAAGCCAAATGCATTCCAGCATCAATTTCACTGCAAAACAACATAAAAATATAAATGCATGTCAAATATATACAAATCAAGCCAGAATTAATGTCTTCTGTAGGCATCAGAGCACAAGATTAGAGCTCTCTCTCTGTTATACACTGCTGTGGGTGCGTCTAAGAACAGATTTAAAATTCTTACATAATCCCTCTGATCTCCACACATTGCATAAGAAGCTATAGAGTGATTTCAAAGATGCTTCATATGTTCAAAAAGGAGGTCAAAGAATCTGTGCTCAATACTCATGTCATGGCCAGATAGCTAAAGCATCACTGAAACAAGCAGAGAAATTTCAGTGGAAGATGCACATTTAAAACATTCTACTTGTATTACATTTGTGTTTGTAAGCAGATCATTTGAATTTGATGAATGGTTATGAAAATGCATGTGCAGAGTCTCATGAACACAATCTTGTTTTGCAGAAATAAAAACAATCTTAAATTTTGTTTGTCCTCAAAACAATTGAAAAGTCAGAAGCTGTCAATACAGAATGTAAATTTAATGTAAATAATATTCAGTATGTATCTTACTGCACTTACACAATTACTTCTACAAATGGCTAATTTTTTTTATTAATCAATGTTATGTTTAATTAATCAATAATGTTAACGATCAAGTTTGTTGCAATGAGAAATGAAATTTTAATTTAATAGCACTAGAAACCCAAATTAAATTCACCTTTAATTATTTATGTAAAATATTTAATTGCTTTACTTACATTGTTACTTAAAATTACTATTACACACTGTTATGATTTTACATTACTGTGGTAATTCTAACCCAAGTGTAATCACACAATGGAATCCCCATAATGACAAATGTCAAAGCAACAGGCGAATCTACTGAATAAAAAATAAGATTAAATACATCAGTAACATAGTTACAGGGCTTTTAATTATTTATTATTGTCTCCAAACAGTATTTTCATTGTTTATATGATTCTGAGTGAAATACACCACTGGCTTCCACTAGTTAGTTAAAAGCACTTACCCACTGCCAGCGAGTACAGGAAACCTGCTGAAACTCTGGTGCTTTTGTTTCATTTGTGCATTAATGCTGTGCTGCTGTGGAATACGACCTCTGCTTTTGCATGTCTCGAGTTTGCTCAAGAGTTTGCTGATGCACCCTCAGAACCTCCCACTTCCCATGTCCCTGGTTTCCTCAGAAGCCAAAGTAAGCTGACTCAGAATCTGCTCAAACGCATTTACCTTCTTTCAGGTTTTGAATGGTCAGCCACAAAAAACGTGTCACACTCTACTGCATCTACCCTTACTACACATATCTGTGTGCATTTAGGTTGCAAACTTTTCAAGACTAGGATTAATTTACAATTGTAAGACAATTCATTGTCAAGGCTTTTTACATGGCCGCAGTACATTTATAAAGATGTCCGAACAAAAACACATCACACAACTGTATAATTTATATACCTTTATACTATTTGTCAAGAAAACCACAAAACTGGCAACCTTGTGCGATGAGAAAAGAGTATGTGAGTGAAATGCACATGCGGAAATCAGCTTTCCTGGTTGCCATAGCAATGCTGCACTATGCAGTTTCACTACAATAGCTTTTCTCAAGCTCTGTGCCAAGACTGGCATTGGAAAGTTAATAATAGTTTTGGGTGGGTGAACAACCAAATACCCCCACATAGTTAGTACCTATGCATATATCACTGATTGTCCCATGGACATCAAGAAAACATGGCCTAGAGGGATATGGGGGTGGGTTTTAGAGGTGGCGCAATACAGCACCAAAAATTTAACAGGTGTTCCTGAGACATTGTAGCCCCTACGCAATGAAACAGTGGAGTGAAATTAGATAGGCTGCACTGTTTATTGTATTATATTTGCATTTGAAATGAACAGGCTATAGAGTGGGCAATATAATATCATTCACAATATACCGGCATGATTTTAAATGGGATAGGATTTTGCCATATCGTGATATTGCTCATAGCACATAGTGTTTACATTTTTGGCTACAGTAGGTCAGACTCTAAACAACAGTAAGTTGCCAAAATGTGCAAAACTACTGTGACCACAAAGGCCATTTATTTCACCACTTAAAGCAAAGGCAAGAGGATAAGCGTAAGGAGTGTCAGAAACCACATGAGTTTGACAGAAGAGATCATGCAAACCCAAAAAGTTCATCAAACCAACAAACTATACCATTTTCAAGTGCCGCTCCACAGCGACAAAAAAAAAGAAGCAAGAGCTGGAATGAAATCACGTAGAAGCAGTGACGTTTTGGTCAGCCAAGGACATGGTGTCAATACAAACGATAGAAAGGCTTTATATGGTTTGTTAAGAAGGTACAATATCTACAAGGCACAACATCTCATACTTCTAACAAACAGCCTTGCCACAAATGTACAAAAGGCATGCCCAGTTAAAAGCTAAGTTAAGGTACAATCTCTTAATCATGGCAAAAAGGTTGCACTTGTACCTTGTCCATTCACAAGCTTTTGAACTCTTATTCTGCACTGACCTTCAAATGTGCAGTAAATTTGTTGCAGTATTTCACAGTTTATCTTTACTGATAACGAATAAATGAATCTCAACGATAAAAAATACCCAAATAGTCAAATATTAGGGTCCTGTACAGATTTCAGGTTATAAAATAGGCTAGAAAACAATCTTTTGCAACATTTAAGATGCTTGAGTTCCTCAGATCCAGTGGTTCAGTCTTGGAGGAGCCCCTGTCCTGCACACATTGGCTTCAACTCAGGAAGGGCTTGATAATTAGCTGATTCAGTGGATCATGTGTGTTGGAAGTCAGGAAAACAATAAAACGTGCAGAATGTAAAGATATTTTCTGCCTTACTTGCTGTCATGAGCAAAGCTAACCTCAGGCAGCATTTTGAGGGTTAATTTGGGCCCAATCCCATTTCACCCCTTGCCCCTACCATTTAGCCCTTAGCCCTCTGTTTTTTGCATGTTCACATCTAGGATGTTATGGTGTCCCAGTTTCTGTTGAGATGACGGGTAGGGCAAAGTGCTAGGGCTATATGGCCCTCCAAACGGAGGCTTGTCAGAGGTGCACTCCAGAAGGAAAACTAGCAAGATGGCTGCACGAAGCACCAGTATGTAACTGCTGCGCCATTTAAGGTAGAACAGGAAATTTGCATAAGAATAAGAAGAAACAGCTGACATCAGCTTCGTATCAACAAAGACTTAGGGGTGGGTGATAATAAATAACCGTAAGATGTCCTAAATGTAACTGAAGCCCAGCAGTGAGGAACTGAACTTTACACTCCTCTGCTGTCACTGCAGACGGGCAAGGTCGCCTACAGAGCAGCACTAGTAGCTTTAATGAAATCATGTTTGTTTGTTTTTTTTATTTGAGGGTTGTCCGTTTTCGTGGGACAAGATTTCAAACACTAGGGGTAAAAAGAAGAAATGTGCACAGTTTTTTTTCTTTGTAGCAAAACACAATAAAGTGTTAGAAATTGAACCTGAATATTTTCAGAGCTTTCTTTTTTATGTTGTTAGTTAATATTGTTTTGGCAGAAATATTCCAAAACATCGTGGTATTATTTGAAAGCCATATGTACCACCTCTATCACGCTTGCCTAATTTTCTTGTGGGCCGCTAAAGCTTGTGTGGGCTGTGACTTGCAAAATTTTGGGAAACCCTGGTATAAAAAAGTGATTGAAAATGATTTATTTAATTAGAGTTCAAAGGTTGTGTGGGTGCAGCACACACATACACATGCGAACAGGTTTGTGTGTGTGTGTGTGTGTGTGTGTGTGTGTGTGTGTGTGTGTGTGTGTGTGTGTGTAATGGCCGCTTCAGCAGAGCAGCTGCTCCGGGCTGCATGAGGCTGAGTGGATTACATAACAGCCTGGCACTCTCATCGCCACGGAAACACACAGTCACAGGGATGCTGCGCTGTTTGACAGTAAAGCACACACACACACACACACACACACACACACACACACACACACACACACACACACACACACACACACTCCTTAATATTTTTCAAATTACAGATTTGAGTGTTCCATCACTCTTCGCGCTCAAATTTTACTTCAGTACTCTATTTCTACAGTCACAGTGAAGGGGAGTAGGTTTTTAGCTACACAACGTACTGTTGTCTATTTTTAATAGATAAAGACAGGTCACAACTGTTAACTGGAGAAGAACAAACTTCAACATTTATAGTAAAGGATGGATTAATTTTCCACTGAATTAGCTACAGCACTGTAGGCTAGCTGGTGTTCATTATCCTCACTATAAGCCCAGGAGATATCTCAGGACATATTTCTGAGAACATTAGATATAAAATAATCCACCTGCATGAGGAAGAGCAATGCCAAGGGAAAACAGGAGGAGGCTTCCAAAACTGGAGTTTGAAAAAAACTATTCAAAGACATACAGAAAAACGGGACTCCTGTAGACCACCAACAGCATCAGATCAACAGTACAGAAAACTTTCAGCTTAGAAATACCGGTTTAAAATAAAAAAATATATATATATCAAGCTCCACCCTTGCTTCAGATCTGAAAAACTTCACAGGTGTTTCTGCTCATCTTTCCACTGTGAGAAGACTCAGCGAAAGGATGCATGGCTGTTAGGAGGCCAATACTGAGACACAGAAGAGCATCTGCAAATCAGACAAAGAAGCAGCTAGTGTACACAGAACAAAAGGACTGACCACCCTAGAGTGCAGATCACAACATCACCGAATGTGTTTGAGATTACCTGCATCACGAAAAGAAGATCATTTTACTTTTTCAATACTCTAAGACTGAACTTTGGAGGTGTGGAAAAAATCCCGGCAGATTTCTTCAAAACACTGAAAGCAAGTCTTCCAAAAAGAATGGAAGCTGTAATAAAAGCAAAGTGTGGACACATTAAATATGAAAAATTATAGTTGTTAAGGCTTCTGTGTAATACTTTAAATAGAATCTGTACTTAATGGCCATTCAGTCTGGAAATTAAAGAAATGAAGACTGAATGGTTTCTGATTTTGGACAGTTTTGTGCATGATCATATGCATCCCTGACCACCTCTGAAATAGTGGTCCGAGTCATTGTCTCTTAAAAAAGCTGGACCCCATTCACACTGATACATAGCTCTGTCCACTTGCATGCAAGGTGCATGTTAATTTCAAGCATGAATGGAGTATAGAGATGCCTCTCAAGTATAAGGTTTGCAAGCTGCCCCACTTGTAAGCAGCCACCCCTAAAATAAAATTCCATCTATGCCACTGGTGCACGCATGCTTGGTAGTACATTGTGTCCAGCATCTCCATCCTATGCTGTGTGTTCATGTGTAGACGGAGGGATTGTAGGCCATTAGTCTGATCACACACACAGCCACCTGGGTAATCCTGCTAAGTGATCAGTTTGTGTGTGAGAGAAAGCTGGCAGTATCACACTCCTCACCATCCAACCATCTGCTCTAAATCTGCTCCAATAAATCACTGACAACATGGACACTTAGGTACCAGAAATGATCATAATTAATTTATACATGACCATTTTCCAACCCTACTTTAGCCCTCAGAATGAAACAGGCTTTTGGGTTGTTATGCTTTGTAGATGGATATATGATGAATGATTGGCTATGCTGTATTGTGCCTCATTCAAAAAAAGCACTGAAACATTCCTATAGGTGGATCTATGTAAATGTGCTGGATCTTGTGACATATGGCAAAAAATGAATTCAAAACGGGCTGTTTTTGCAGCTTAGTTTCCATATAAGTACTGCATGGACAGGATAGTGGACGGCACGTTTTGAATATTTAACAACGTTCACATATCACTTCAAACTGGAATACTCTCCCACAGTCTATTTGGGATGCAACCTCTCTATCTTCATTCAAATATCTGTTAAAAACTTGTTTTCACTGTGTTGTTGTTGTTCCGTTTGTACTTGAATGTTTACCTGTATTATCCTTCTGTTTAATGTGTTGTTGTTTAATGTGTTGATGTTCTTTGATTGTATCAATGGTTTTCAATGATGCAGGCCTTTTAAATAAAATAATGTGTTAAATACGCCGCCAGTAATTAATGACATAACCTAGATTGGATGATGTCAGGGTGGATCACCTCAGCATGGGGTACAACCACAGTCACCACAACAGCAATGTTAAGATTTTAATAAATATTTCCTTTTTCAAAGCAACATCTGACTTGGCACTTGGAAGCATGCTTATTCATGCTTATTAAATACACTGCACAGATGATAAACATGTTTCTGCTATTCCGGCCACAAGATTCATTAGCTTGGTGCCCTCAGTGGCCAGTCTAATTTTTATCTGTTTACTCCTGTATTCAACAACTACTGTGTACACACCCCTAGTTATAATTAAGTGTTCAGTGTATTTAAAAATATTTCCGAATTGAATTTAATTGCAGTGAGGTCCGCTGAGGCACTAGTCAGTGTGTGTGTGTGTGTATTACTGTGTTTTTGTTGTGCTGTAAAGGTGATACCTGGGAACTATGAAACTGATAAACAGGAAACAGTGAGGCAGAAGTGAAAGTTTCATGCGTGAGAATGAGGTTGGAAAAAACAACTATCAAGCTCTACCAATACTAATAAGTAAACATTTATAAAATGAGTGAACTCGACCAGAAGAAGAAGAAGAAATAAGAACAACAACAACAACAACAACAATAATAATAATAATAATAATAATATTAATAATAATAATAATAATAATAATAATAATAATGCATACATACATAAAAATGACAGCATTAAAATTAGCTCAACATTACCCGGCTCTCAGATGTTCGCTAGCCACTAAAATTAGCCTGAACAAGCTGAAAGTAAGCTTGAATGAGATTTACCTGACAACTCTGGGAAGCCCTTGGCATATTCTTGTGTTTTTCTGGTTTAAAGGTTGAAAAAAATTTAACCAATATTTTCCCACTGAAATTCATCATTTTTAAATGAACAAACCAGCAGCTAGGTTTGAATAGCAGTGGTTGGTTAGTATAGTGGGTAACACGTCTGCCTTCTATGCTGTAGACTGGGGTTCAATCTCCACCTGGGAAAGCTCCCTACACTATATCAATAAGAGTCCTTGGGCAAGACTCCTAACACCACCTTCACCTACCTGTGTAAAATGATCAAACTGTAAGTCACTCTGGATCAGAGCATCTGCCAAATGCCGTAAATGTAATAGCAGATGATTGGGAGAGAGCATCAATTAGGTAATATACCTCAACAAGCATGTCTACATACATTTGCATTATTTTTCATGTGTAATATTAGTTCAGTGAGACTGACTATAAGCTACAAGGTATAATTAGCTATAAGGTTCTAACATGTCAAATGAAAGCTATAGCCAGCTAACTATCACATGGTAACACGTTAATTATGGCATAACACTTGAAAAGAACAGGCCAGCTAACTAACTGGCTATCAGCTAGTTATGTACTCTTTATATAGCCAGTGTTTCAAGGCTGCCTCTTCACATGCTCAAAGTAGTTTTCTAATATTAGCTTGAGGCTAATGTGTTAGCTTGTGGTTAGTGCATTAGCTCAGGACTGGCACGTCAACTCACAGTAAGCATGCTAGTTCGGGCCTGGGGGGGCTTGATCTGTGCTCATATGCAATGGCTCATGTCCACTCATCTGCACACAAATAATCCTTTTGTCAGTGGAACTAGAAGAAAACAGGTGCTGTGGTCATTATCCTAAGGTGATATTTTCTGGTTCATATGACCATTCAATATCAGGAGTGCTTTACATTAGTTTGGCCTGTAAGTGGCTTGTTTTAATTATGGTTCTCAGCTTGCAGTTGTGGAATTCTTACCTTATTATTCAAATTCTTACACACCTGTATTCCAAATGAGTTCTGTGGCTGCTTGTGACTGACAAGGCCAGGCCACATCAGTTAGGTCTACTCACTCTCTGTGCTAGAGCTTTGTCATATCTGTTAGTTCTACTCACTTTCTGTGCCAGAGCTGGGCCACATCTGTTAGTTCTACTCACTTTCTGTGCCAGAGCTGGGTCACATCAGTTAGTTCTACTCACTTTCTGTGCCAGAGCTGGGCCACATCTGTTAGTTCTACTCACTTTCAGTGCCAGAGCTAGGTCGTATCTGTTAGTTCTACTCGCTTTCTGTGCCAGAGCTGGGTCGTATCTGTTAGTTCTACTCACTTTCAGTGCCAGAGCTGGGCCACATCTGTTAGTTCTACTCACTTTCAGTGCCAGAGCTGGGCCACATCTGTTAGTTCTACTCACTTTCTGTGCCAGAGCTGGGCCACATCTGTTAGTTCTACTCACTTTCTGTGCCAGAGCTGGGTCATATCTGTTAGTTCTACTTATTAACAGTATGTGAGCCCAACCTGAGGCCAAGGACCCAGCTGTATACTGGGCCAAAACAAACCCAAAGGTGTGGGCCACATGTCAGCCAGATGAATTTTACTAACTGTAATTACACTCTTTGCAACATAAGTTAGCTCATAGCCAGCTGAGAGAAAGTTTATTAGTCTAAAGGAGACCTTCACTCATAACATTAATAAAATGCTGATATTTTAGTGCACATAACTGCGACATTGGTTTAAAATATCAGACAAATCTTAACATTCGTCTGATGCTGATTTTTTTTTCATGAAATATCTGCCGATACCAATATGATTCTGATATCACTAGTGAGATATCATGAAAATGCCTATAATTATTGTGATATTTTTTCCGTATTAGCTTTGGACTTTGACACTGTTTGTGTACACATGTCACCAGTACAAGGAACAAATTTAACATTTCTGACACAAACTACTGCAAGTCAAAACTACTGAACTTCCTTCCGTCTCTGCTTAGCATAGTTAGCACAGCTGACCTTCAGGAAGAATATTACAACTACAAACTACCATTTTCCCTCAGGCTCAGAAGTTTCTGTCAGGACTTTCTTTGCCACACCCTGCACCTCACACACAAGCTCAGTCGTCCTAAACCAGGAAATCTACATGCGCAGGTGAGTGCTGGCATGAACGTCCTAGCTGCAGTTTTCTGGAAAAACACCTCAGAAACAAAGCTGTGTAAACCAACTGTGAACACTTT
Source organism: Pygocentrus nattereri (assembly GCF_015220715.1). NCBI lineage: Eukaryota > Metazoa > Chordata > Actinopteri > Characiformes > Serrasalmidae > Pygocentrus > Pygocentrus nattereri. The sequence continues at coordinate 25,840,340 of NC_051229.1, forward strand.
CCTTATTTAATCCCTTTATGTGGCTAAGTACTTGTATTTTACTTTCACAGAGACACAGAGTTCTCTGTACCACTGCTTATTTTCACTGTCCCACGTTTAGCATGATCCCTGTGCTGTACTCTCACTAATGGCTTATATTAACACACACACACACACACACACACACACACACACACACACACACACACACACACACACACACACACACACACACAGATTACAGTGACCTGACATTCAACATGCAAGCTTAATCACTTAAAGCACAATCCCTCCTGTCTAAAATGATATGCAAGATATTGGCTTTGCACAATAATTAAGGTAAATCAATTGTCTACACTGTTTATCAAACCTTTACAGACTTGCCTTCTTTTAAAAGTTTCAGAGGAAACCATGAGTGATTTCACTGCTACTTTTCAGCTAAATTAAAAGAAATCTGTAAAGTCTGTGTTAGCATGAAACAGCTATTTGATACTCCTCTGAGTATATTTAGCATCAACTCTCAGCTTCATTATACTTTAAAGGGACTTACTTGTTATAAAGAGCAGGTTTTACTGTTAAATAGTTGACTTGAAGGTGGTTGAAATAGCTGAAAACAGTGGAGATAAAACAAAAGGCCTTTGGCACTAATCACAAAGCAGGGCTTTTGGCAGTTGTTCCTTTAGCTTGACAACAGTTTACCATATTCTGATAAAGGACATCACAACTTGCCACAGTTTGGGCATAATGTGCATATAATCAGTACTTCAACTGAAATTCCACTAATTTTTCAATAATTCTGCAAACCCAATCATTAGAGTCATTCAGAGTGGTTTGATTGGAAATGCTCCAGAACTATTTACAGTGGTTGTCATCAGAAGCAGATGTCCGAAGAATTTAATTTACTTAATTAACCTGCAGTTACCTGCAGTCTCCAAGGGGAATTTTACCATCAACATTACACACATACACTCAGAACACTCATGTAGATTCCCTGGTGTTTTTGGACGGTACATAAAGTGCTATATTTGCGTATTAGCCATTGCAAACCTGGTTCCTATCACCTCGACTATAAAGAAATGAGTCATGTGTCATTCATTTTAAAGGGCACTGACCAAGTCCATTTCATTAAATTCATCTGTTACAACCTTTCAAGGTTCAGAAAAAAAATCAATATTTGATCGATATTGTGTGCTGTGAAAATGTTTTGCCATGCCACCAACACCTTTTTAAAAAACAAAACTTTTTTACTCCTACTCACAGATTACCCACAAAGTGTATTGTCCTCAGTCCCACTTTAACCATCCATGTTTAGATAATGACCCTCTCTTTTTTTAGTTTACTTGGATGGTGTTGTTTTAGCACCTGGACAGCTCTGCTGTTGCCCACACCTCCCACTCTGAAGTATTACGCATTTTATTTTTGCCTAAGAGGCCCAAAATAAGAAGCCTGGAGCTTAACAGACTTCAGCTGCTATGCTTAAAGATGCTATATGTACTAAGAAGATCCACTACAGTTCTGTGTAACTCAGCACTCCACCTCCAGGTGGGTATTTTACAAAGTAGGATTTCTCAGTCAGCCTGATAACCTGATAACCAAATTCCCCTATAGGGGAAGAGATGAGGAACATTCCTAGTGAGAAATGATCCTCAGTTTTCTGCTTAAAAGTTATCCAGTTTACTGAGAATTCCTGCTCTGTGAAATACAAGTTAATCAGGCGTTTTTGGACCTCTGACTTTTTGAATCCAGTTGCTGGTCTAGTTTTCTCATTTCATTGATGTCGCAGTACTTTTTCTAGAGTGACTGGTCAGCTCATTCTGGTCAGCACTGTGACAGCCTGATTGCAGCTCCTACTCTCTACCAGGGTGGATGTGCACGCGTACTACAGAGCCCCGTTGGTGACATCCTGTATAAATAAAAATAAGGTGTGGCCATGACTTAGTAAGGTGTGTGAATGAGATAATCAAGTCATGGTCACGCCTTAGTAATGCGTGGGAACGAGATCCTAACGCGTGGCCACGACTTGGTAAGCCGCGATCTCCTTCCCACGCCTTACTAATTCGTGGTCACGCATTAGCATCTCGTTCCCACGCGTTATTTTTTATTTATACAGGACGTCACCAGCGGGACTCCGTGCGCGCGCGTACACACACTGCGTGGAAAAGCCTGCGTGGACGTGGTTTAGCGCCACGGCCTGACGCCGGAAGTTGTGACACTGCCGCAGCGCTGCTGCTGTTTTTCGCTCGGTGAAAGGCAGAAGCATCCGGAAGCGTCTCCAACAAAACAGCGCGAGCTGAAATCGCTCGGCAGTAAAGCGCGCGTCCCAGAGCCGCGTCCACAAACCAGGCCTGAGCTACAGGAGCCAGAGAGCTCCACTGCTTCACACGACTCGATCGATATAACCAATACAATCGATATGTTCGATCTAACGCTGACAGGCAGCCCCCCCGTACAGCACACAGCAGCTAAACCCGCCCGTTGACTTGCACGACCAACCCGAGCCCCTGTCAGCACGGGGGTGGCTCTGAATGCCCGCGGTTCAAACAGCGCGCGTGTGTAAATGCTGCTGTATTAATGTCGGGGTTATTAATGTAGGGATTATTATCGGTACGTACCGTGTGCGCGCGGACGGACGCTGCTGCTCCCTCCGTACCGTCGTTGTGTGTGTGGTGGCTGTAAAGTGTGTTTTGCTTCCTGCTTTAGGTAGTAGATGCCGTTTTGATGGGCGGGACTCTCGAGCGCGAGTCAGAACACGCGCCGCTATTATCAGAGTGTGTGTGTGTGTGTGTGTGTGAGTGAGTCTGTGTGGAGGTTATTTTGGAGTGTGTGTGTGTGTGTGTGTGTGTGTGTGTGTCAGGTGACTTGCAATGCAAGAACACTTTTTTTTCCATATCCCTCGTTCAGGTAAAGCACTGAGGCACACGAGGGCTGCATACAGACCATTCTACACATTTTGGATGCTTACCTGACTTGGATAAAGTTGCATAAAATCATAATATTTCTCATTAAAGCACAAAAAATGTGTGTTAATATTAATGCTTTGTTTTGGTCATGAGGCATCTTAAGGTTTCAAACTGATTTTAAGACTATGAGATGTACCTCAGAACTATGGGATCTAACTACCCAGGTTGGTTAGGGGTTGGACCAGCCACCTCTCAATAGAAAGTACACTATAAATGATGATTTTGCATATTTTTAGCTTATTACTATCTCAGTTAATGCCGTGGGATTAAATAGATCATAACATAATCCTTGTAAATAAAACCTAAGCTTTGAATACATAATTATTTTCAAATAATTTCAGATCAAACCAACTACAAGGGTTCCCAGCTCCACAGAGCCTCTCGTTGAGGTGGCTTTCCTGTTTTGGCAATTTAAAGTATCCCACCACTCTATAAGGACTTAATATTTATTACAAAGTCCTAATAGAGTAGTAGGATATGTTAAATTTCCAATACTGGAAGCCAATCTCAGCCAGCGGCTCTGTGGAGATGTGAACCCTTGGGTTGGATTGATACATGAAGCTAAGCAGGGCTGGTCCAGGATAGAAATTGGATGCGAGACCATGCTGCTTTGCCAATAGTTCAGACCTTTATTTAGATACTGAACTAGGATATAGTGAAAAGAAGTTCACAATGTGGGACTAAGCAGAAGGCCTAAGGCAGCCAACAGGAATTCTGCATTTACTTGCTCATACAGTCCACTGCATTACTTTTGAAGACCTGTATATGTTTCTAGCTTCAGCCAGTGTATTAAAATATATGAGAACCCTTGGTCTTGGTCAGACACCAAGCAATGTAAGACTTGGTCAAGGCTTGTACTGAAAACTAAATGACTTTATAAGTTGCAATAAGGTTTTAAACCTAATCTTAACTTTGAAATAAAAATAAGTTTGAATTAAAATTAAGAATTTTCAGAAAGTCAGCCTCTATTAGGTACTAGTAGAGTAGTTGGATACGTTAAATGGCCAAAACTGGAAGCCACTCTCAACCAGTGGATCTGTGGAGTTGGGAGCATTTTGCAATATTTTGGGCAACTATTTGCCAATAGTTAGAAGCTTTTCAACCAGACCTTTATTTAGAAACTGAACTAGGATACAGAAGTTCATACTTTGGGACTAAGCAGAAGGCCTAAGACAGCCAACAGGAATTCTGCATTTACTTGATCATACAGTCTACTGCATTACTTTAGAAGACCTGTATAGGCTTTGAGCTTCAGCTAGTGTATGCAAGTCTATGAGAACCCTTGCTCTTTGTCTCATGTCAGACACCGAGCAATGTGGGACTTGGTCAAGGCTCGTAATGAAAACAAAATGACCGTAGAAGTTGCAATAAGGTTATAAACCTAACCTTTACTTTGAAATAAAAAGTTTGAATTAAAATTAAGAATTTTCAGAAAGGCAGCCTGTATTAAATCCTATTAGAGTCATGGGATACTTTAAATGGCCAATCCTGGATGGCAGCCTAAACCAGTGGCTCTGTGAAGCTGGGAGCCCTTGGGCTGGATTGATCTATGAAGCTGTAAAGGATAAAGGATATATAAGGATAAAACTAATGGGTACAAAATTTTACTGAAGTTATTTCATCAACTGACAGATAGTGTGGATATATAATGTTGAGTCGCTCATACCAACTAGTATGACTGCTGCTGTTGAGAATAGTCCACCATGCAAAAAAAAAAAAAATCATTCAAAATTATTAATAAAAAAAAAAAAAAACAGAAAAAAAGAATAGTTATGTATAGCTAGAGGATGGCTAACACATGTATTCTGTGTAAAGTAGGCTTATATTCTTCTGAATTCTTCTCTATTGTTGCTTTTTCAGAGCCTGCACTGAAGGGTCCACTGACCCTGGTCCTGATTTGGACTTCATCAGTCAACGTACTGGAGAACAACGTAAAGGAGAAAGCTATGTCAGCATTTCTTTTTATAAAATATTACAATAATCTGCACATGCTGTGAAAAACTTTCATGTGTGTATCTCATAAAATTAAACATACCTGAAGAACATAGTACCAACAAAGGAGAGCATTGATTTTTTTCATTGTTTCATTGTTCAATCATTGTTTTTCTGCAAAGGGGACAGGATGACTGATCCGTGTTAAGGGAAGAATGAACAGGGCCATGTATCATGAGATTTTAAGCCAAAGCCTCCTTCCATCAGTGAGAGCATTGAAGATGGAACATGGCTGGGTCTTCCAGCATGACAATGATCCCAAACACACCGCTCGGGCAACGAAGGAGTGGCTCCATAAAAAGCATTTCAGGGTCCTGGAGTGGCCTAGCCAGTCTCCAGATCTCAACCCCGTAGAAAATTTGTGGAGGGAGCTGAAAGTCTGTGTTGCCCGGCGACAGCCCCAAAACATCACTGCTCTAGAGGAGATCTCCATGGAGGAATGGGCCAAAATACCAGCTACAGTGTATGCAAACCTGCTGAAGACTTACAGGAAATGTTTGACTTCTGTCATTGCCAACAAAGGTTATGTTACAAAGTATTGAGTTGAACTTTTGTTATTGACCAAATACTTATTTTCCACCATAATTTACAAATAAATTCTTTAAAAATCCTACAATGTGATTTCCTGGATTTTTTTTCTCATTTTGTCTCTCATTGTTGAAGTGTACCTATGATGAAAATTACAGACTTCCCATCTTTCTAAGTAGGAGAACACAATCAATGGCTGACTAAATACTTTTTTGCCCCACTGTATATGCTTTAGACACTGAGAGTATAGTAAGAGATCACAGTGTAACATATGCTAAGAGCAATAAAATAATACATAATCTAGTGTCTTTTGCATGTTCCTAGGTGCTCTTTAATGGACACAGTGTTATAATTAATATTTGGCATTTCAATGCATATTATGCATTATTACATGATAACATCGTTCAGGAGCTGTGAGAAAGTTTGAATACTCCTGTTCAGATGAGGTTTTGTTGATTTGGTAAGTGAAAATAAGACACAATAAAACATCTACAGGCAACAAAAATACAGGGAATTTTTTTCTCCATGTTTTAGCACTATTTATTTGCTGAGTTTACTGTACGTGCACCCAAACTTTTGCATTATAGTATGAATTTTTCAGTAGCTACTTTGCATTTAGAACCTATTATGAATCATAATGGTAAATAAAAATAAGTTATTCAGTGACTATTATGAATTATTTTGTGACTACTCTGAATAACTCAATACCTGCTAAGAATGATTCAGTATCTATTGTGAGTTGTTTAGTAAATACTATGAATGTTACAGTAACTAATATGAGTGAATCAGTTACTTAGTAACTATGGAAAATGTGTTGCAATATTAAGCTCTAAATATGACAATAAATCCCTGTACAGTTGCACAGCTGAAGACTTGTAAAACAGGATTACACTTTCACAACTGGAACAATTTGTGTATTCAGTCCCCAAATGATTAAGTGTGTTTAAAGGTAAAGGTGATTTAACACAGTGATAAACATGCTCCTGTCACAACTGTTTTGAAATGTATTGCATGCATCACATTTGTAAAAAGCATTTATTTACAAAAAACAATGGAGTTTATCAAGTACAACACTGTTTTTTTTACCAATTTTATTTAATACATGTCAAACATAATTTTCAAATCACTGCTTTCTGTTTTTATTAATATTTCACATATCACATGTTATCATAAACCATAATCTCAAAGTCAGATCCTGGAGGGCAGGGCTCTGCATAGTTTTGCATTTTTTCTGCTCTTACTCAACTCATTGTTTCAACTCATTGTTTCATTATGATACTAAATCAGTGTCATTCACCTAAATCAATGAGTCACCATTTATTCCACTCAGTAATCACTTGATCAACTGAAAAAAAATTAAATTCAAAACCTTTAAATTAATGATTCAATATAAAAAGTGCACAGTGAATTACAGTTTGATATTATTGAATGATTAATGGATTTACAACTTGATGAAATTGAATGATTAATAATTATAGACAAATCACTACACAGAATATGGTGACGAACCATGCACTGACAAATATCTTTATAAAATGAAAAATAATAATTAACAGACTTTAAGTTTACAATAGAGAAATGTGACTCATTAAAATGCATATTTCAGTGGATTCAGAGTGGTTTGATGTAATATTGTTCATCATATAGAAACTTACAGACTTTTCTTTACAGCTGTGGTGACAGGAACTGGGGTCACACGGTCTACAAGGTAAAATATAGTCATATCATTTACAATCCAAACCAGTGAACACATCTTCTGGAATTTTATAGGTAATGCTTACATAATGGTCAAACCAAATAGGCGTCTTGGACATTCATGAACTAAATTAATAGACATCTAAGATCAATAAAGTTATAAAATGGATTAATTGTATAACCAATTGGCTAATCAATAGTTATGAACTACATTTATTGACTATCAAGAATCAGTACAATCATAAAAGGGATTAACTCCCTATTCGGGATCAATACAGTAATAAACTGGATTAACTGACTATCCAGCAACAATATAGTCTAGTTATTAATTAGTTATCCAATCTGATCAATATATGGAATGATCATTGACATATATACAATGATATATATATATATATATATATTTTTTTTTTTTTTTTAATCTTACTGCACTACTCCACACTCATATACTCCCCCCAGGAGTTCAGCTTCTCAAATAAGAGTCCTTAGCAAAATATACCCAATGAAAAAATGCTGGAGAACAAATCATTTCTCAGATACACTACAACATGTATGTATGTATGTACCTACAGTACCGTGCAACACATAAACACATTGTTTAAACCATTTATTACCAAGAAGCATGTATATAAAACCATTTTAATAGCAATAAATGCAAATAAATAAATACACTGCTTTTGACCAACAAAGTAAGACCTTACTCCATATATTAGATGTCCAGTTTTGGTGTTATGGTGCAGTTTTTCTTCTATTTTCTCTAATTAATGAATAGTTCTTTATGGTACATTTTTTAGTGTAAATTCAGTGAAGGGTTGATTGCACAGTACTGTATATGTAACTGTATGTAACGGGGAGGGTCAAAGAGCCAACACAGATTGATTGGGGGCAGACATGACAGACAAACTAGAATCAAACATACAAAGAGTACATCCAGGACAATAATGCAAACACCACTTCAAAACAACAAAGACCAGCAAACACAAGGGGCAAACACAGGGCTTAAATACACAGGGTAAACGAGGGACAGGCGGGAAACAGGTGGAGACAATCGGGGTGGAGTCATGAAATGAGGGGGCTGGACCAAAACAAACAAACAAAGCAGGAGCTTGGTTCGCCAGACTTGGTTGGTCAGACTCGTTCCCAGTGAGAGTTGGACTCTGTCAGGGCTGCCCTTTGTCACCTATTCTATTCATAATTTTTATGGATAGAATTTCTAGGCGAAGTCAGGGGATGGAGGGTACCTGGTTTGGTGACCTCAAGGTCACATCGCTGCTGTTTGCAGATGATGTGGTCCTATTGGGGACATCAGGCCGTGAACTTCAGCTTTTGCTGGATCGGTTTGCAGCAGAGTGTGAAGCGACCGGGATAAGGATCAGTACCTCCAAATCTGAGGCCATGGTTCTCAGGCGATTTACCGGTTGATCTATGTTCCCACCCTCACCTATGGTCATGAGCTTTGGGTAATGACCGAAAGAATGAGATCGCGAATAGAAGTGGCCGAAATGAGTTTCCTCTGCAGGGTGTCTTGACTATCCCTTAGAGATAGGGTGAGAAGTTCGGTCATCCACTTCTTTATGTCGAGAGGAGCCAGTTGAGGTGGTTTGGGCATCTGGTTAGGATGCCTCCTGGATGCCTCCCTCGTGAGGTGTCACAGGCAAGTCCACCAGGGAGGAGACCCCGGGGAAGACCCAGGACATGCTGGCATGACTATATTGCCCAGCTGGCCTGGGAGCGCCTCGGAATCCCCCCCCCCGGAGAGCTAGTGGAAGTGGCTGGGGAAAGGGAGGTGTGGGCCTCATTGCTTAGGATGCTACCCCCGTGATCCGAACCCCGGAGAAGCGGAAGATGATGGATGGAATGATGGATGGATGGATGGATGGATGGATGGATGGATGGATGGATCTGCTGGTACTTGATGGAGTCCATGGGACCACATACTCAGCTAAGCTGTCCAGTGTCTTTGGATGAAAAAACAGCCCCACACCATCACAGATTCACCATCATGATGTATCTTTGTGTCTATGCCAAGCCCACCTGTTTGTTGCCAGAAAGCTCTATTTTGGTCTCATCTGGCCATAGAACACAGTTCCAATGAAAACTCCAGAAACAACAGAAACCCTCACAACTTGTGGTTATGTAGACCTTAAAAAAATAAAGGTTAGATTTCTGTATATACTTTGAATGAGAGGAATAAAGAATTTTTTTACAGGCCATTTTGCTTATGTTTTCCAAGGTGCCAAATTTGCACAGGGCACAGTATATATCAATGGCTGTTACTGTATCAAAGTGCATGTTAAAAAAGCCATAGAAATGCTACTACAGGTCACCTAAAGGTGGTAAAACATTGGGTTGTAGGGTGGCCTCAGCATTGTTTCCACTGGTTCCAGCATTGTGTTGCTTTACTCTGACCTGTGAGAGAAGAATGGAGCTCATTAAAACTGGACTTCGGATGATAATAATAAACAAAACACAATAAACACACACACAATCCTGCAAGGCACTCCAGCATTAATAAGGCAGCAGTGAATCAGGAGTGGATGAACAGAGCTGATGTTTACCTGCTCAGGAGTTACGGTGGAGAATACTGAGGTTAATGGTAATGGAGTAAAACAGGGGCAGTCAAGCTTTTAAAAATGTTTTTATGTGACTATTATTTAGTTATATAAAACAGCTTTGTGCTTAGTCTTTAAAATGGTAAACAATAGAGAAAAAGAATATCACACATGTGCCAATGCTAATGACAGATCTACCTTGGGAATTATGCAAAAGGCCAAACCTTTTATCTCTTTGCTGTGATGTCACTGCAGCTGCTCAAAGTTAAAATCATTATAGAAAAGGTCAGCAGTCAGCATAGAAGCCAAATTTATTCAAAGGATTAAGCAAACAGGTGGTTTATGCTACAAAAGCCTTTGGAAGATTTAAATATCCATCCATCCATCCATCCATCCATCCATCCATCCATCCATCCATCCATCCATCCATCCATCCTCCTTGAGGCAAGAGCTTATCCCCGACCCATAGAGGGCTCTCCACGCTTTTCTGCCTGAGAACCATGGCCTCGGATTTGGAGGTACAGATTCTCATCCCGGCCACTTCACACTCGGCTGCAAATCGATCCAGCGAAAGCTAAAGTTCACGGCCTGATGTCCCCAGTAGGACCACATCATCTGCAAACAGCAGTGATGTCAAACTCGAATAACTTGAGAAAAACTGGGGTAGAAACAGGTGGAAACTGGTTACAAGTTTAAGAGGATACACAGAGCCCATCGGTGGAAATGCTTTTAATTCACTGTGACAAAGAATAAATAAATGAATAAATAAATGGAACAGGGTAGATGTTGATTTGAAGTGTTTCAAAGAATTTTGCTTTCACTTATCTGAAATGTTTCTACCTCTTTTATCTGAATAAAACCATTGAAATTACTTATTACCACATAAAACAAAGTGTGTATTTTCAAACAACAATAAGCTCCTTGAAAATGGTTAATTATGTTGTTTCTTCACTTAAACTTAGTTAATATTTGTTCACCAAAATGAAAATTCCTGGCCAAAACAGAAATTTAGGACATGCCTGGTGGAAAACTGACAACAAACACTGAAATAAAGATTTATTTGTGAGGTCAGGCACCAATGTTTGATCCCAGGAGCCGACGGTGTTAGGCTGGGGCCAGTGAACTCTTTCCTTCATGGCTCAGGTTCTCACATTGCACTCAGTGAAAGCCAATTAATGCTGATCTGGCGTTGGCAGCATGTGCACTTTTAAAAGGAGCAAAAAAAGGTTCAGAGAGGGAGAAGAGACAGATAGAGACTGAGAAAGTCTTGTTTGGAAGCCACTGATACGTGAGCCTAGTTGTGAGCCTTCCTCAGCCCTGAGCTGTGAGATTGTGTGGTATTCCGCTTTGTGGCTGAGCTGTTGTTGCTTTAATTTCACAAAAATAGCACTTACAGTTGAACTGGGAAGATCTAGCAGGGCAGATATTTTACAAACTGACTTTTGGGAAAGGTGGCATCTTATGACAGTGCCACGTCTAAAGTCACTGAGCTCTTCAGTACAAATCATTCTACTCTGAGTGTCTGTCTATGGAGATCACATGGCTATGTGTTTGATTTTATACTGCTAGCAATGAGTATGGCTGAAGCAGGTACCTCAATAATTAGGAGTTCTCACATAACACATTGTGTCCACATACTTCAGCTCATGACATACTAAATGACTTACTAAGTAACTTACAAAATGAAATATTAAAATAGGGAAAAAAATCTTTCAGCGTTGAATCTTGGTTTTCAGCGAAGTGTACCTTAAATTGTGGTTTAGACTAGGAATTTTCATTTTGGTGTGGCAGCATTAACCAAGTATTAGATTCATGCAAGTGATTTGTTTGTGCTTGGGCAGCTTATTTTTTTGTCTCAAAAAGCTTAATTCATAAATGTATTTTATCTTGTAATTGGTTTACTGCAACATAGGCTAATTTAGAATGATAATCAGAATGAAGCAAAGCAAAACTGTAGTTCAGATTTAGTTAGTTATTTGGTAAGTATGCAGGTTATAGAATAAAATAAAGCTTCCTCAACAACAGAGAATATTTGGTCATTCAAGCCAATGAATTTCTGTATTTTTTAGATATGTTTTGCACATTGGCATTGTTACTTGTTTTATCGTGGGAAGCGACGATGAGGTGGACGCATGTGCTGAGAGAAGCAAGATTTATTAGGGGCAAATCCATACTCAGGGTCAAAACGTGACGCTTGTGAATTTTTGTCATTTCAAAACCTGTGTCTGCAGATGGCCTCAGCATGCTAACAGAAACTTTCCTGCTTCTGCTGATGTTTTGTGAAGTTGTTGTGAAGAGAACAATCACTATTTCTTATTTTTAAATTATTTGGATTTTTCCTACCAGAATTTTTGGCCTCTTTCTCTTCCATTTTAGTTCACTTCTTTTTAAATAAATTTTGTGCATCAAGTTTTACTGTGTTCATTACTTGCTTTGTTCAAGCTGGTTTTTTCATGTTAGGTAAAGCTGCAATTCACTGTAGATACATAATTCCACTAATATCTCTCAATAAATTGTACAGTTCAGTACAAAAAATCTCTGACTATTTGATTAAAATGAGAATGGCTATGTTTAAAATAGCATACTGTGTAGTGTACACCGCATACTACACTAGTATATACTGTGTACTGTGGTCACATCATTTTAAAAAAGCAAGGAAAATTAGGTTTTCCTTTATATGGCCCCCTTAAGAGATACAGAAAAGTTGGAAAATGAGCTCGTAAACACGAATTATGGATGGTTTTGTTACATAAAACTACACAAAAGTTAGATGTGGACTTTGGGTAAAGAAATAATAATTAAAAATAACAGCTGCAAGAAATGAGCCATGACAACACTCATGCAACTTTCATGAAAGCCTCACTGCTTGTGAGGTCAGTCTACTTTCATTTGCAATGTGAGAAATCTTCTGAAAGTGAAACCCCATAATTGCACCATTATAACGCCATGTTTGGGTGCTTTTTGGATAATACTAAATGTGACACAAGGGCATTGTAGGTAGGAACAAAAACATCAATTATGGGAAATGACAGAGAGAAATCTCTCTCTCTCTCTCCCTCTCTCTCCCTCTCTCTCCCTCTCTCTCCCTCTCTCTCCCTCTCTCTCCCTCTCTCTCCCTCTCTCTCCCTCTCTCTAATAAACAGATGATATGTTTTAAACTAGCTGGTTGCTATGGTGCCTGGAGCACCCAGAGGCTTTGTGGGAAGCTGAAATTGGGTTTGCAAAATCTAAACTTGCTGGGTATCACATCACAGAGTCTTCTCGCTGAGCAGCACTGGTCTTACTAACACCCATGTGCTATTACTCACACAGAAGTATAATGATCATTAGTCAGACTCTGCATACTTAGTTCTGTATCAGTAATGCGTTTGATAGAATGCTGCTCAAAAATTTCTCTTGCCTTCCTGTTTTGAATGCTCAAAGAGAACAGCACACTCCAGCACTCTGCTTGGCTTCCTCTCTGGTCTAGCACATTGGGTTTGAAATGAAACTTTGAGGTTAAAGTGCAAATTATCGGCTTCAGTACAAAAGCTTCATAGGACAAAATTGTAGCTTAGTTTGACATGACATCTCAGTATATCCATCACAAATTTGCATACGATTAAAATGTAGGCACTATACACCCAAAGGCAATAGAAATGGAGGGATGAAAGTTTTACAAAGCCACATATGCATAAATAAATATAAATATGGAATGAGAAAAGCTAAAGCCAGAAACAGCGCCCTTCTGCTTGAGTTCGCTGGGAGATGGCTCAAATTTTTGTGGATGAAATGCATCTTTACAGCTTAATCTAACAATATTAGATTCCCTCACTGTTGTCAAGATTATTGTAAAGCAGTATCCCAAAAGCTCTTCAGACATGCTGAAGGATGGCACCAGAATTGGGCTTTTGCTTCTCTTGTAAACCATCTGAAAAACATGATATCAAGACACAGAAGGGTCAAAAAGGCTGTCTGACCAGTATGACCTGATTGTCCTCAAGGGGTAACTGAAACCAGTGAAGAAGAGAAGGAAATGAAACAGCTTGATGCTTGCGAGGGTCCAGCAGAAGCAGACAGAGAGCACCTCATGGAGACAACATACTACCCGCAGGGTAAAGCCATCAATGCAAGCGCAGCACCATCAATAGTGTAGCTGAGAAGTGACTGGCCTTATCTTTTCACACCGAAGGAACATTACAATCGTTTCAAGCTACTTACCGATATGTCCATCCTTAATAAAATGGAAGAAGCAATGTCAGTGTCTAAAACCTGCGGTGTTACTTATTACAGAGCGAATCTTAAATTTGGTCATTTGCGTGCTCCCAGTCAAACTACATGTTTTGTTGATTTTCTAATTGGTCATATTCTTTAGAGAGAACAAACTCAAATATGCACATTTTGATGCATATTTCTTTTTATTTGCTGCATTTCCAAAAAAATGTAAAAATATGCCCTATGTTGCATTCATTATGTGCATGCATTATGTTTTATTTTAATATTTATTTATTTATTATTTATTTAATAATGACTTATTTTCAACAGAACATGTAATTTGATTTAGGGGTATGCAAACATTTGCACACAATTGTAACGTAAAAATATTTTTGGTCAAACAAGTTAAATATAAAAGTCTTTTTTGCTGCATTAAACTGTACCTCACTGAACCCACTCATGTTTTTCTTTCCCATGCATCCATTTTTTCACAAGTATTGACAGCATGAGTGTTGCCAAATTGAAAACTGTTTAAAAGCAATGAAAGGGTGGAAGAATAAAGTAAGAAGGAAAACTAAAGCAGAAAGGAATACAGGATGAGAAATTTGAACCTCATCCGAGCCTAACTTCCATCCTCTTTTCCATCCCTTTTAGTGATATTTTAAATCTATCTATACTTGTGATGGAAATATTAAGACTTCATGCCAAATTTGGGGCAGTCGTGGGCTGGAGGTTAGGGATCTGGCCCTGTGACTGGAAGGTTGCTGGTTCAATCCCCAGGGCCGACAGTCCATGACTGAGGTGTCCTTGAGCAAGACACCTAACCCCCAACTGCTCTCCGTGCGCCGTGGATAGGGCTGCCCACCGCTCCGGGCAAGTGTGCTCACTGCCCCCTAGTGTGTGTGTCCACTAGTGTGTATGTGGTGTTTCACTTCACGGATGGGTTAAATGCGGAGGTGGAATTTCCCCAGTTGTGGGATCAAAAAAGTATCACTTACTTATAAATTTAGTGATAATTAGGGCTAAAAATAAGCAAATGAGCTCTAATTATTGTCACGGTTGGCTCCTCCCTGCAGTGGCGCTCAAGACGGGCAGACCCAAGGCGCTTACCTGAGCTCTCGTCGCCCGGACACAAGGCGGGAAGGTCCTCCGCTTTCTTGCGGGACCGACGAGACGCTCGTGTTCCCTCAGCGCCAGGGGATTTGCTGTCTCCGGCTTGGTGGCGTTGGGACACCGCGAACTCGGGCTGCTTTAAAACAGCCGGAGTTTCGTCCCAACGGAACAACCATATGCCGGAGTCTCGCTTACCTGCTGCGTCCTGTGGGTGCCAGTCTTTCTGTAACGGGGAGCGAGGAGGCGGACGCACACGCTGAGATAAGCGAGATTTATTAGGGGCAAATCCAGGGTCGTAGTCAGAACATTCCAGGGTCAGTGAGCCGACACGTACAGACTTAGGGTAAGACATCTCAAGAATCAACACAAACGAAGACCAGGTACAAAGACACGATACAAAGGTACAAAGATACAAAGACTGGCAAACACAAGGGGCAAACACAGGGCTTAAATACACGTAACAATGAGGGACAGGTGAAAACAATCAGGGGCGGAGTTACAAAACCAAAACAAGAGCACATGGACAGGACTGGGAGGAGCCAACCGTGACAATTATAGTGTAAGATGGGAGATGTTACACACTAAAAAAGTAAAAAGTTAAGTTCATAACCAAACCAATATTTTGAATAAATGAAAATTTTTTATTACAATTGAACCCATGGCCAAATATAAACCAGCCATTAGGGGTGTACTTTGTGTACTTCTGGTGCCGGTCCCAAGCCCGGATAAATGCTGAGGGTTGCGTCAGGAAGGGCATCCGGCATAAAACTTGTGGCAAAACTATCATGCGGATCACAAATATGATTGCCATACCGGATCGGTCGATTACACGGGTTAACAACGACCGCCTCCGGTGCTGTTGACCAGCAGGGTGCTGGTGGAAATTGGACTACTGTAGGTCGAAGACCATCAGAGAGGAGACTTCAATGGACATGTTGGTGAAGGGAACAGAGGGGATGAAGAGGTGCTGGGTATGTATGGTGTGAAAGACAGAAATGCGGAAGGTCAGATGGTTGGAGATTTTGCAAAGAGAATGGAAATGGCTGTGGTGAACACATATTGTCAGAAGAGGGAAGAACATAGGGTGACATACAAGAGTGGAGGGAGGTGCACACAGGTGGATTATATCCTTAGCAGGAGATGCCACCTGAAGGAGATTGGAGATTGTAAAGTGGTACCAGGGGAAAGTGTAGCAAGGCAGCATAGGGTGGTTGTCTGTTGAATGAGATTAGAAACAAAGAAGAGGAAGAGAGTGAAGACAGAGCCAAAGATTAGATGGTGGAAGCTGAAGGAGGAGAATGGTTGCAGGCAGTTCAGGGAAAAATTGCAACAGGCCCTTGGGGGCAGTGAGGAGCTACCTGAGGACTGGGAAACTACAGCTAAGGTGGTGAGAGAAACTGGCAAGAATGTGTTGGGTGTTTCGTCTGGTCAGAGGAAAGAAGACAAGGAAAGTTGGTGGTGGAATGAGGAAGTCCAGGAGAGTATTCAGAAGAAGAAGGCAGCTAAGAAAAAGTGGGATAACCAGAGAGATGAAGGAAGTAGGCAGGAGTACTGTGAGGCTAGTCGCATAGCAAAACGAATGGTGGAAAAGGCAAAGGCTCAGGCCTATGATGAGCTGTATGACAGTAAAGAAGGAGTAAAGAACTTGTATCGCTTGGCTAAACAGACAGATAGAGCTGGAAAGGATGTACAGCAGGTTAGGCTGATAAAGAATAGAGAGGGAAATGTACTAGTGAGTGAACAGAGAGTGTTGAGTAGATGGAAGGAGTACTTTGAAGAACTAATGAATGAGGAAAACGAGAGAGAGAGGAGGACAACGGGGGGGAGAGATAGTGGATCAGGAAGTGCAGAGAATTAGTAAGGTGGAAGTGAGGGCAGCTTTAAAAAGGATGAAGAATGGAAAGGCAGTTGGTCCAGATGACATACCTGTGGAGGTATGGAGATGTTTAGGAGAGAAGGCAGTGGACTTTTTAACCAGGTTGTTTAACAAAATCCTGGAGAGTGAGAGGATGCCTGATAAGTGGAGAAGCAGTGTATTGGTCCCCATTTTTAAGAACAAGGGTGATGTGCAGAGCTGCAGTAACTACAGAGGTATTAAGTTGATGAGCCACACCCTGAAGGTATGGGAAAGAGTTGTTGAAGCAAGGCTAAGGCGAGAGGTTCAGATCAGTGAGCAGCAGTTTGGTTTCATGCCCAGAAAGAGTACCACAGATGCAATTTTTGCATTGAGAGTGTTGGTAGAGAAGTACAGAGAAGGTCAGAAGGAGCTACATTGTGTCTTTGTTGATCTAGAGAAGGCATATGATAGGGTGCCAAGAGAGGAACTGTGGTACTGTATGAGGAAGTCAGGTGTAGCTGAAAAGTATGTTAGGGTGGTGCAGGACATGTATGAGGATAGTGAGACAGTGGTGAGGTGTGCAGTTGGAGTGACAAATGGTTTCAAGGTGAAGGTAGGGTTACATCAGGGATCAGCATTGAGCCCCTTCTTGTTTGCAATGGTGATGGACAGGTTGACAGATGAGGTCAGGCAGGAGGCTCCATGGACCATGATGTTTGCAGATGACATTGTAATCTGTGGTGAGAGTAGAGAGCAGGTGGAAGAGAATCTGGAGAGGTGGAGGTTTGCACTGGAGAGGAGAGGAATGAAGGTCAGTAGAGACAAGACGGAATACATGTGTGTGAATGAGAGGGAGGCAGGTGGAAAGGTGAAGATGCAAGGAGTAGATGTCGTAAAGGTGGATGACTTCAAATATCTTGGGTCAATCATCCAGAGCAATGGACAGTGTAGAAAAGAGGTGAAGAAGAGGGTGCAGGTAGGATGGAGTGGGTGGAGACGGATGTCAGGGCTGATGTGTGATGGAAGGATAGCAGCAAGAGAGAAAGGGAAGGTTTACAAGACAGTAGTGCGTCCTGCTATGATGTATGGTTTGGAGACTTTGGCTCTGTCTAAAAGACAGGAGGCTGAGCTGGAGGTGGCGGAGATGAAGATGCTGAGATTTTCATTGGGAGTGACAAGGCTGGACAAGATTAGAAATGAGCAGATCAGAGGGACAGTGAAGGTGGAGCAGATTGGAGATAAAGCCAGAGAGGCCAGGTTGAGATGGTTTGGACATGTTGAGGAGGAATAGTGGATATATTGGGCAAAGAATGTTGGAGATGGAGCTGCCGGGTAGAAGGAGAAGAGGTAGACCTCAGAGAAGGTTTATGGATGTATTGAAGGTGGACATGGAGATGGTTGGTGTGAAAGTATAGGAGGCAATGGATAGGGCAAGATGGAGGCAGATGATCCGCTGTGGCGACCCCTAAAGGGAGCAGCTGAAAGAAGAAGAAGAAGAAGAACCCATGTCCAAATATATGTTGACCCCTCTAATTACTGGATTGTCTATTTCCTTTTATTAGGTGCAAAAAATCAAGTACACAGGCCTGCAGTCTCTGCACGAACACTGGCAGTAGATTAAGTCAAACTGAAGGGCTCAGTGACCTTTAATGTCTCAGTGTCATAGGATGCATCCATTCCAAACAGTCAGTTCATCAAAATTCTGCCAAGCCAGAAGTGTTCCATTCAACTGATATTCAGTTCAATTCAATTCAATTCAATTCAATTCAACTTTATTGTTTTTATACCAATGTGGGAATATACAGTATAATGAAACTCTGTCAAACTACTTCTCTGGTGCAATGATAAAAACAGATTAACAAAATGTGTTCAATTAAATTAGTGTTAATAAACAGCCTCACACGTTACATTCACAAAGTGTACAGCGTAGGTAACTGAGCATTAGCAGATTTATTGGTAGAGCTGATAAGTAGAAGTAGTAGGCCACAGTGGTGGAGGAAAGATAATGGTGTAGGGCTGTTTTTCAGGGTCCAGCATGACTGTACCCCTGTGTACAAAGTGAAATCCATAAAGACATTGATTGCTGAGTTTGGTGTGAGGGAACTTCAGTGGCCTGCACAGAGCCCTGACATTAATCCAACTGGACACCTTTGGGGTGAACTGGAATTCCCATTGCGAACCAGTTTATCGCCTAACATCAAGGCAAGACCTCATTAATGTTCTTGTGAATGGAAGTCAAATCTAAAAATCTTTTCTTACCGACTTAGAGTTCTAACTAGGGGCACGACACAAATTGAAGGATGATATACAAACCATTTAAACCCTATATTTAATTGAAGTATAAAGACAACATACTGAATGGTAAAACTAAAAAAAATTAACTTTTTGAAAAAAATGTATGTTCATTTTGAATTTGATGCCAGCTACACATTTCAAAAAGTTGGGACTTGGACAACAGAAAACTGGTAATGCTAAAACAATACTTAATGGAGCATCTCAAAACTAATTAGGTTAATTGGCAACAGGTCAGTAACATGATTGGGTATAAAAAGAGCATCTCAGTGAGGTGGAGTCTTTCAGAAGTAAAGATGATGTCTGTCTGTGAAAGACTGCACAAGCAAATAGTGAAACAACAAAAAAATGACGTTTCTCAATGTGAACCAGCAAAGAACTTTCATCATCTACAGTACAAAACATCATTAAAAGATTTAGAGAACCCAGAGAACTCTCTGTGTGCAAGGGACAATATTGTCTGGCTGTGATCTTTGGGCCATCAGGTGACTGCATTAAGAACAGACACAAACTCCAATCATAATCGGATTACTGAGAGCATGTAAATGCACTCATAGAGAGTCTAGTTCTAAAATATTGCCCAAAGACTCTCAATGTGGTGTTTATGTAAACACCATACTCTGATCTAGAAATCTGATTAAGAAACTTGATAGAGAGCTGGACCAGAAATAAGCAAGTACCATTGTAGTGAGACAGCAGTAAAACACTTTGGGAGCAACACCAACCAACTACATTCTCATTGAAATAGATGAAGTGCGTTCATTCTTTCAGGTAAAGGGGTGCAATGTTTTTTTTTTTTTGTTTTTTTTTAAAGCCACAGCAAAAAGTCTTGCATTACATTACATTCACCTCACATCAGTTTTTTTATCTGGTTGCAAAGCAGAAATCCGATTGCTGCATGATTCATGTAGACCTGGAGTTTTAACATTATCTGATTACTCAAGTGCATGTAAACGCATTGATCAGACTACTGACAAAATCTGATTTTCTGGAGTTTTTGCTTTAGTAGGTACTTATAAATGCACTCACTGTTACTTTTATTGTTCTGAATGGTTCTAGAATGGTTCAGTTCTCAAATCTGATGGGTAAAATTCAAAGCCAATAAAATACACTATACAGCTGAATCTCCCATTCCTGTTGCTCCAGTGAGATGACATTAGCTGCTTGTCTGTTCCATCACCTCCATGATGCCTAGCATACAGGTGCTCCTGCTGGTCCTGCTTACTTCACCATTTAATTAAGGTGAGTGGTACCCAAGGGTCATCTGAGAGAACATTATGTAGTAGGGTAGAGGAAAATGCACAGAGACAAAAATCTGACCTGATCAGTTACCTGAACAGGTGACTCCAGGTGAAAGCTGAGACCAGTGTTTGATTTCCTCAATTTAATCCACTCCAGTCACAATAGTTTCAGCAAGGATGCACATCAAAGAAGATGTTTTAACCTAATAGTTCAGCCGAAAGTCAATTTCAAAAACCAATTTTCTCTAATTTAAAATGTGGCCTAATCATTCTTGATGAAGTTAGCTTTTTCCCCATTTTTCTATTTGAGCTATGGAGGCTTATTTGCAATTAAATAACAATTAGCCTCATACAATCTGCATAAATCATTTCACATGTGCCTCAAACCATTCACTATACTGAGACTGTATTACTGACCACTGCCCCATTCCAAGGTACTTACATGCTTTATTCTTCCCTGTTCCTGTCCCTGTCCTCTTTGATCTGTCTATCTGATAGTGTCAAATATTGATCACAGTTTCCACCTGAAGTCACATCCTTTGTGGCTCAGTGGCTATAACTTCAATGCAAATATTAAAGAAACTCAGTTAAATCTTGAAGATATGAGATTTGATGGTCATTAATCAAAGTCAGATTTAAAAAATAATCCTAATCCAAAATTCCAATGGAGTTAAACTTGGAAAACCTGTGCAGTGATTCACACCGTCAGTAATCGCAACATAAACAGCCCAACTGTTAAAACCTTTTATTTTCTTTATATTTGATGAACACCAAATCATTCAAGGAGCATGAGCATTTGTCACTTAATTTAGACGAGCCAACAAAATGTGTAGAAGGAACTTGTTTGTGTGACATTATAAGGAACGTGTTTGTGTGACACAATTGAGGGAATTGATCTTTTTAAAGTAGGCATGCTTGTTTTTGTTAAAGCTGTGCCTGTCAGTGATTTTAATATGGTTAAATAGTGATCACTATTAGCTGGTCAGACACAACACAATGTATGGATAGAAAAGAAAATGGAATAAAGTACACACAAGTTCTGGCTTCAATATAGCTTCTCCTGCTGTTTTTGGCCATGCAACATATACAGTACTTTTATATTTTTTTAATTGATAATACTATGTCGTACAATAACATAAACTATAGAAGCAAGTCTAATAGAGATCACTTAACAACCTAATGTGGTTTGAGTGTGTAATAATTTAGCCATTTAATTTACACTATGCTGACTGGTATTTAATTGCTAATGGGTGTAACGGGGAGCGAGCAGGCGGACGCATATGCAGAGATAAGCGACTTTTATAGTGGGCAAATCCAGGGTCATAGATCCAACACGAATTGATCGGGGGACAGACATGACAAACCAGAATCAAACAGAACAAACAACTGTACATACAACCCCAATTCCAGTGAAGTTGGGACGTTGTGTAAAACATAAATAAAACCAGAACACGATGATTAGCAAATCCTTTTCAACCTATATTCAATTGAATATACTACAAAGGCAAGATATTTAACATTCAAACGGATAAACTTTGTCTTTTGCAAATATTCACTCATTTTGAATTTGATGCCTGCAACACATTCCAAAGAAGTTGGGACAGGGGCAACAAAAGACTGGGAAAGTTGAGGAATGCTCAAAAAACACCTGTTTGGGACATTCCACAGGTGAACAGGTTCATTGGAAACAGGTGAGTGTAATGATTGGGTATAAAAGGAGCATCCCTGAAAGGCTCAGTTGTTCACAAGCAAGGACAGGGTGAGGTTCACCACTTTGTGAACAACTGCATGAGCAAATAGTCCAACAGTTTAAGAACAATGTTTCTCAACGTGCAATTGCAAGGAATTTAGGGATTTCATCATCTACAGTCCATAATATCATCAAAAGATTCAGAGAATCTGGAGAAATCTCTGCAAATAAGCGGCAAGGCAGAAAACCAACATTGAATGCCCGTGACCTTCGATCCCTCAGGCGGCACTGCATTAAAACATCATTCTGTAATGTATTTTACTACATGGGTTCAGGAACACTTCAGAAAACCATTGTCAGTGAACACAGTTCTTTGCTCCATCAACAAGTGCAAGTTAAAACTCTGCCATGCAAAGAGAAAGCCATATATCAACAACACCCAGAAACACCGTTGGCTTCTCTGGGCCCGAGCTCATCTGAAATGGACTGACGCAAAGTGGAAAAGTGTCCTGTGGTCTGATGAGACCACATTTCAAATTGTTTTTGGAAATCATGAACATAGTGTCCTCCAGGCCAAAGAGGAAAAGGACTGTCTTGATTGTTATCAGCGCAAAGTTCAAAAGCCAGCATCTCTGATGGTATGGGGGTATGTTAGTGCTCATGGCATGGGTAACTTGCACAACTGTGAAGGCACCATTAATGCTGAAAGGTACATATAGGTTTTGGAGCAACATATGCTGCCACCCAAGCAACGTCTTTTTCAGGGACGTCCCTGCATATTTCAGTAAGAAAATGCCAAACCACATTCTACACGTGTCACAACAGCGTGGCTTCGTAGTAAAAGAGTGCGGGTGCCTGCCTGCAGTCTAGATCTGTCTCACATTGAAAAGTAGTGCATTATGAAGCGAAAAACATGACAATGGAGACCCCAGACTGCTGAAGTTCAAGCAAATCAAATTCAAAATGAGTGAATATTTGCAAAACACAATAAAGTTTATCCATTTGAACATTAAATATCTTGTCATTGTAGTGTATTCAATTGAATATAGGTGGAAAAGGATTTGCAAATAGTTGTATTCTGTTTTTATTTATGTTTTACACAACGTCCAAACTTCATTGGAATTGGAGTTGTAGACCAGTAAAAACAACAACCCAGACCAGCCAAGACAAAAGGGCAAACACAGGGCTTAAATACAAAAGGGCCAACAAGGGATCACAAGACACAGGTGGAAAAACAGGTGGGAACAATCAGGGGCAGAGTCACTAAACAAGGGGGCAGGACTACAAAACCAAAACAAAGAACACGTGTGCTAAACCAACAGACAACAGAACACATGGACAGGACTGGGAGGGGCCAATCGTGAAAATGGGCTTCCTTTACTTGTTCGGTAGATTAGCTCCACTGCACAACTAATGAAGAAAACTATCCATCCATCCATCCATCCATCCATCCATCCATCCATCCATCCATCCATCATCTTCCGCTTCACTGGGGTTCGGGTCACGGGGGCAGCATCCTAAGCAAAGAGGCCCACACCTCCCTTTCCCCAGCCACTTCCACTAGCTCCCTGGGGGGGATTCTGAGGCGCTCCCAGGCCAGTTGGTCCTGGTGGTCTTGCCTGTGACACCTCCCGAGGAAGGCGTCCAGGAGGCATCCTAACCAGATGCCCGAACGACCTCAAGTGGCTCCTCTCGACGTGGAGAAGCAGCGGCTCTCCCAGTCCCTCCCAGATGACCGAACTTCTCACCCTATCTCTAAGGGAGAGTCCAGACACCCTGTGGAGGAAATTCATTTCGGCCGCTTGTATTCGCAATCTCATTCTTTCGGTCATTACCCAAAGCTCATGACCATAGGTGAGGGTGGGAACGTAGATCGACCGGTAAATCGAGAGCCTTGCCTTATGGCTCATCTCTTTCTTTACCACAACAGAGCCCGCATCACTGCTGACCCAGCACCAATCCGCCTGTCAATCTCCCGCTCAATTTTACCATAATTCGTGAACAAAAACCCGAGATGCTTAACTCGGAACTAAAAGTTGGAACACACCCCCTTTTTAAAAAGAGGCACCACCACCCCAGTCTGCCAATACAGTGGCACCGCCCCCGATGTCCACGCAATGTTGAAAAGGTGTGTCAGCCAAGACAGCCCCACAACATCCAGAGCCTTGAGGAACTCAGGACGGATCTCATCCACCCCTGGAGCCTTGCCACCAAGAAGCTTTTTAACTACCTTAGAGACATCGGCCTCAGTAAGCCTATTCCCGTGTCCCCATACTCTGCCTCCTCACTGGAGAACGTGTCAGTGGGATTGAGAAGGTCCTCAAAGTATTCCTTCCACTGCCCAATGACGTCTTCAGTTGAAGTCAGCAGCACACCATCTCCACTATATACAGTGCTAGTGGCACACTGCTTTCCCCTTCTGAGTCGCCTGACGGTTTGCCAGAATCTTTACGGAGCTGACTTAAAGCCACTTTCCAAGGCCTTACCAAACTCATCCTACACCCGGTTTTTTGCCATGGCGATGACTGAAGCCACATATCACTTGGCCTGTCGATACCTGCCAGCTGCCTCTGGTGCCTCTGGTAGGACTCCTTCTTCAGCTTGACGGCGTCTCTCACCTGGGGTGTCCACCACCGGGTTCAAGGATTACCGCCCCAACAGGCACCAACTTACTTGCGGCCACAGCTACAGCCGCTTCAACAATGGAGGAGCGGAACATGGCCCTTTCTGAGTCAATGTCCCTCATCTTCCCCGATATCTGGTCAAAGTTCTGACGGAGGTGTGAGTTGAAGATCAGTCTGATTGATGAAGAAAACTATTAAATCCTTAATTTGTTGAGCAGGTGACTCCAGGTGGAAGTTGTGATCAACATTTGATTTCATCTCTCAAATCCTCTTTAGTAAAGGTAGCTCAAAGAACTTGTAAGATCAATGATGAGCTTTTAAAGTCTTAAAATACAGAGACAGAAAAGGACAAAGAAAAAGATTTAATTGCCTTTGAATGGAGCCGAGATAAGACACACTGCAGTGGGTGTTTAAAGAGCAAACAAAGATGCCAAAGAAACCTTTTCTGTCTTGGCAAATATAAACAGTGGATTCTCTCTTGTTATCAACAGCATGACATAGCATAACCTGACAGTATACTCGTGCATATACTATATCATCAGTACTTATGCTTGTCATGATTCAAAGTTTATCTCAAGCCTGTTCAAGCTAAGAGTAAGGTCAGGCATCCTTAAGGAGGACCGTAGGCTTGTTTGGCAGTAGTGTGATGGGTGTTGGCTATGCCATAGAACTGTAGCCAGGGTGATAGACCAGTCCAAGTCACAAGTCACATGTGCAGATTTATGGTGGTCCATGATATAGCAGCATAGAGTGGCTTATGTAGGCTTTGTTGTCCATCATGGTATATAAATACAAACTCTGCCCCCCAGGACTTGAGTGAGACATGTTGGAAATTGAGTGAACAGGCAAAGCTGCTGGCGTTATCCAGTAACAGCAGCATGCCAGCAGGATGCAGCCCAATAGTCAGTAGCATCTAAAATGAAAATTTAATCCTCCTTTGTTCTGAACCCCAATAGCATCCACAGAAGACAGTTATACCAGCTTTGTTCTTTCAGGCTGTCTCTCGAGGTGGCATACATAGAACATAGTCTGCCCTCTGGGTCAGAAAACTGGTCAGCAGCTATCTTAGTGTAATCCAAACATATATGGACAACTGCCCAAGAAAGATAGTCTGCTACAGTAATGTTTTCACTTTCGACATGCTGGATATCAGTCATGAATTCCAAGATTCTGCTATTACCATCCCTCTGAAACTTTGGACACTGCAAAGACCAGTGGCTTGTGATTAGTAAATACTATGTATGGTCAGCCCTCAAAAGTGATGGACAGTGAGGTAGAGGCCAAGCAGTTCATGACTGATGGCATTTTAAGTGAGTTGCCAGCTGAAGAAGGCAAGCTGCTGCCACATGTTCTAATGGCACAGCCAGAAGCATCAGTAGTGAGAGCATCAGGTGCGTTTGATGGCAAACTTTTTCTTTAGAAATACTTTGCCTGAGGACATCAAATGATGGAAGCCTGAACTGGCCTCCTTGGTTTAATAATCAACCAGTCCAATACTCTAGCTCTAGAGCTGCATGCTTTTCTTTTCTTTGTAAAATGCCTCTACAGAAAACAGCTTTGCAAAACAATTCAGCAATATCCTGACCCTAAAACCACACAAATGTAATGTTCATTGTTTAGGAACAGTTTCTTCCTAAGGCTTGGAATTCTAGATATTAGACTGTTTAACATTAAATACTCCATGTCCACATTTCAGGTCCTCACTCTCATAACTATACTACTTACATGTTAGTTTTACTACTTACATATAACTTACATGTTAGTTTTTCCGTAGTTATTGAATAATACACCTTAGGAATGAAGAGACACTTTTTTCAATCTAACCTTGACATGCTGCATCTGTAGCATACAGTAGATTACCACAAACATGAATTTCAATATGCTTCTCTGAACTTAGTCAGAAAACCTATTGACTCAAAAGACATTTATAATAGGAGCCAATGGACAGTTTCATTTGTAAACATTAGAAATAGTATTTTTGTAGAACGCGTTTAAGAATTCTTAAATCAGAAGTATTGTAAATTAAACTGCAAATCTATATAATTGTTTCTTTCAAATTCCCTTTATAGAGTAATTGTAATGGAATTTGGGAACTGGCCGTTTGCTTCTAAGTTAGCCACTGGGTTTTCTGTTCTTTTCCAAGTGCAGGGAAACATTTAAATGATCTTTGAGTCTATGGTAACTCAGAAGATGGTACAGATGTAGCAGATAGAAATTGGGTTGAAAAGCACTGTTGTGCTTA
Source organism: Pygocentrus nattereri (assembly GCF_015220715.1). Lineage (NCBI taxonomy): Eukaryota > Metazoa > Chordata > Actinopteri > Characiformes > Serrasalmidae > Pygocentrus > Pygocentrus nattereri. Next base: position 25,867,279 of record NC_051229.1, read on the forward strand.
TTTGTAAATTTTAAGAGATTACAGAATACACACATTTTTGGCTTTGTAATTGTGGAAGAAAAAACAACCTTTAACATGTCTAGTATGCAGCAACCGCGTGAAGAGCTTTGTGTGTGTGTGTGCGTGTGTGTCGGAGTGGGTAGCGTGCCACACCTCATTCCCATTCACCTTCAGAACAACAACAGTATAAATGCCACACAGACAGATCATAACAGCTGAGTATAAAGCCAGATTATTAGTCATGAGCAGAATTTAAATATACAGTACTGTGTGAAAGATTTAGGCATCTAAGAACATTTTTAAACAATTTACCTCAGCAGTGAGTTTATCACAATATACATTAGAATAAAGTCATATTCATAATTCAAATATGAATTTGAAAAAAACATAAACACAATAAAAAGTAACAAGAATTTCTTGGGTCCATATTTTTCCTTGACACCTTCACAACCGCCACAGAGACTTGTTAACGTCATCAATTACATCATGAGCACAAGATACTGAAGCATTGATTTGTCAAACCAGGAGTTGCTTTTTAACTACATATCTACATATAGTACTGGGCTTCCTCGAGGAGAGGTGTGTGTGTGTGTGTGTGTGTGTGTGTGTGTGTGTGTGTGTGTGTGTGTGTGTGTGTGTAATTATTAATTAATATTCTATCAATTTTGTTTATTCAAATATTAACACTTTAACTCAGTAACTCACTGAAAATGAGAGCAGTGCAGGAGGATAAACTATCCCAGATAACGCATCAGTCTTCTATCAGCCTCTAGTGGGTTATAACACATGTGTTAAAGTGCTAAAGCCTCTAGTGGGTTATAACACATGTTATAGTGCTAAAGCCTCTAGTGGGTTATAACACAATTTACAGTGCTAAAGCCTCTAGTGTGCTATAATGCATGTTATAGTGCTAAAGCCTCTAGTGGGTTATAACATGTTATAGTGCTAAAGCCTCTAGTGGGTTATAAGACATGTTATAGTGCTAAAGCCTCTAGGACTTTGCACATTGGAAAAACACATTGAATGTGAAGAGCTGAAGTGAACTAAGTAAAAAAGCAGATCACACAAATATTTTTGAGTAAAAAAGTAGTTATTTCAAAAAAGTTTCATTATAAAAACTACAAATCTATTACTTTTTAATTTAGTAGATGAAACTAACTGAATGGAGCTGGAAACTACCTACAAATTAATATACAGTATGGTCACAATAAAGATCTATAGATTTTCCTATTGTTTCTATAGTCTCCTACCCTTGTGATACAATTAATGTAGTAGTATCAGTTTAGATAATATCTGCGCCATCTAGTGTTGAATTTACCTAGGAGAGGCAAAAGGAACAAAAAAAGTAATTTGCTGTTTTATGTCTTAAAATATGATGACAAATTCTTTTTTTTGTTGTTTTAAGCTGAATGTTATTACATAAAGTCTCAGGTAAATGTTTGGCTGCCCCTGGTTAAATGACATGTTTAGTAAATTTGTGAGTGAAAATAAATAAAGTGTTTACTGTTTAGCATGACTTAACATATTTTTACTTAGAAAATCAACACAAGATGTTACAACTCCAAGTTGGGACATTATGTAAAACATAAATAAAAACTAAATACGATGGTTTGCAAATCCTTTTCAAACAATATTCAATTGAATACACTACAAGATATTTAATGTTCAAACAGATAAACTATTGTTTTTTGGAAATATTCACTCATTTTGAATTTGATGTCTGTAACACATTACAAAGAAGTTGGGACAGGGGCGTGTTTACCACTGTGTTACATCACCTTTCTTTTTAACGACACTCAATAAGCGTTTGGGAACTGAGGACACTAATTGTTGAAGCTTTGTAGGTGGAATTCTTTTCCATTCTTGCTTGATGTACAATTTCAGTTGCTCAACAGTCCGGGGTCTCCGTTGTCATATTTTGTGCTTCATAATGCGCCACACATTTTCAAAGGGAGACAGGTCTGAACTTCAGGCAGGCCAGTCTAGTACCCGCACTCTTTTACTACGAAGCCACGCTGTTGTAACACAGCAGAATGTATGTACCTTTCAGCATTGATGGTGCCTTCACAGATGTGCAAGTTACCCATGCCATGGGCACTAACACCCCCCCCCCCCCCCCCCCCCCCCCATACTATCAGAGTTGCTGGCATTTGAACTTTGCGCTAATAACAGTCCAGACATTCCTTTTCCTCTTTGGCCTGGAGGACACGACGTCCATGATTTCCAAAAACAATTTGAAATGTGGACTCGTCACACCACAGGACACTTTTCCACTTTGCGTCAGTCCATCTCAGATGAGCTCGGGCCCAGAGAAGCCGGCGGCGTTTCTTAGTGTTGTTGATATATGGCTTTCGCTTTGCATGGTAGAGTTTTAACTTGCACTTGTAGATGGAGTGACAAACTGTGTTCACTGAAAATGGTTTTCTGAAGTGTTCCTGAGCCCATGTGTTAAAATCCGTTACAGAATGATGTCGGTTTTTAATGCAGTGCTGCCTGAGGGATCGAAGGTCAGGGACATTCAATGTTGGTTTTCTGCCTTGCGGCTTACTTGCAAAGATTGCACCAGATTCTCTAAATCTTTTGATGATATTATGGACTGTAGATGATGAAATCCCTAAATTCCTTACAATTGCCACATCCTTGCTTGTGAACCACTGAGCCTTTCAGGGATGCTCTTTTTATACCCAATCATGACACTCACCTGTTTCCAATTAATCTGTTCACCTGTGGAATGTTCCAAAAAAGGTGTTTTTTGAGCATTTCTCAACTTTCCCAGTCTTTTGTTGCCCCTGTCCCAACTTCTTTGGAATGTGTTGCAGGCATCAAATTCAAAATGAGTGATAATTTGTGAAAAACAATAAAGTTTATCCATCTAAACATTAAATATCTTGTCTTTGTAGTGTATTCAATTGAATACAGGTTGAAAAGGATTTGCAAATCATCGTATTCTGTTTTTGTTTATGTTTTACACAATGTCCCAACTTCATTGGAATTGGGGTTGTTTTTGACTGGGGATGTTCAAACGTCTGTACATCTTACCTATTTATGGGATTTCTGACACTGTATGGCAGTATATACAGTTGTCTATACAAATAAACAAATTACATCTCCGATTTAGAGTTAAAGATAGTTGCTGCTGCTGGTGTTGTTAGCTATAAAACAAAACTTTGTTGATTATTATGGCTAAAATAGGGTAAAACTAATCTGCTGGATTGTTTCTTTGAGTATGGACAAATACTATCCTGAGTGGTGAGCTGAAAGCTATTAAATATGTGTTTTCTGTTGCTGTCTGCATTATCCTCACTACAGTGACACACTGAAATTAGCCCGAAGTGATGAACCACACAGAGCGAAGAAACATATCAATCATTTTTGCTTTTATGAGCCAAACACTGAGCTTTTGTCTTGTGTGCGCGTGATTGCACTGTAATTTCCTGCAGTGGAACTTTTCACTGTGACTGATTTGTTTTCATTTGCTTCTGAAAGTGCAATGCGATAAAATAATTACATCAATGTCATAGTTCTCTACACTGATGATGTGAAGTCTAGACTGAGTGTATATAGCTGATTAGAGGGTCAATCAGAGAGGAATTTAGAGGTAAATAACATGAAACAGCTACAAATGGAAGCTGCTCAATTTATCTACATCAGCAAGTAAGGCCTACCATGGAAAAATCAAATAAATGTAGATTAAAATCAAACAAATAAGCAAACAAACCTAAAGATGATGAGTGACATGAACAGTAAGTAGTCTTGCCTTATGCACACAGTTGATTTCCACACAGTAGCCTGCTATTTGTAGCTTTGACTCCAGCATATCTGAGCTCTGAAGCACCTTCACTGTTTCCACTAATGCTGTCGTACAGTGTCTCTGTGTAGCTGTTTGACCATGGCCAGTTACACAGGACCACTGAACATGAGGTCTCTGTTGCCATAGAGTCGATATTAGTATACGCACACATACACACTGCTCTGTTCCCTCTTAGCAAAGTGAATGATCAATTTTTTCCCTTCCCCTAACTGCAGTCAATCAGCCATGACATGTTCAGAATCTCAAGTTTGTTTGATCAGAATCAGAATTGCTTTATTTTGCAAAGTAAGTTATACATACAAGGAATGCATCTCGATCAGTGCACACATGTGTGACATGCAACATACTGAACAGATCAGACAAGCATACGGATTATTACCAAATATTTAACTAAGGGACAAATAAAATAAAAATAGAATAAATAAAATTAGAAATAAGAAAGAATAATAAAGAACCAGTGTGAAATGAGCTAAAGAGATATATATTCTTCACTACATGATAACTAGTACATGTCACGATTGTGCATGATTGGCCCCTCCCACACCTCCATGTGCTTTTGTTTACCTTTTAGTCCTGTGATGTGCTTTTGTTTTGGTTTTGGTCTGGTCCATGTGTTTCTTTGTTTTTCTTCCTGGTCCTGCCCCCTTGTTTTCAGATCCTGCCCTTGATTGTATCCAACTGTGTTCATCACCTGTGTCTTATTAAGCCCTTCGTTGTCTCTGTATTTAAGACCTGTGTTTTCCCTAGTTGTTTGCTGGTCTTTGTATTGTTTAATGTGTAGTTCAGTGTTTCCGTTTATTATGTCTGTACCCTGATCTCTCTCTGTATTGACTCTCTGACCCTGGACTGCTCTGACCCCGAATCTGGATTTGCCCCAAATAAATCTTGCTTATCTCTGCATATGCGTCCACCTCCTCATTGCTTCCAAACGTTCCAGTGCACAACATTACAGAGTGAAATAAACATTTGTAAAAAATGTACAGTTGTGCAAATAAGCACTATGTTGTAGATGAGTTATACTGTAATACAGTGAGGGATGTTTGTTGGGTTACATGTAAAATTAAAGTGAGAGATGTCCCCTGATGTCCACCACCATTTCTACAGTCTTTTGAGTGTTGAGCAGCAGGTGGCTTCCTTTCTGTAGGCAGATTCAGCAACGTTGGCTATGAGGTCCACTGCGGTGGTGCAAATTTGAGGATCTTCACAGCTCGTTTCTTGGAGACACAGCTGTGGGTGTAGAGACGGAAGAGAAGGGGTGAGAATAGACAGCCTGAGGGTTGAGTGGTCTGACGCATGTTTTTCAAGTCACACCTCTGTCTCCTGTTTGTCAGAAAATTCATGATCCACTGGCAGACGGGATCTGGCACAGACAGTTTGACAGATTGACCTGAGGCAATAAACAGAGTCCTCAAACAGAATAGCCACAAACCAGCATATGTTTGTGACTGTCGAGATGCTGTAGCATGAAGCGCAGGGCCAAGTTGGCTGCATCATCAATGTTTGTGAACTTCAGAAAATACAAAATGGTTTGCAGTGGCCAAATAATTTTTAAAACAATTATCTTCCAATACTCATATGATTCTAATATCACTGTGCATCACTAGTTTAAATGATAATATAAGATAATTGTATGGAATATTGTGCCAGAAAGCACACAAGCAAGTCTATTTGAGAATACTTTTATAAATATTTGACACAGCTGGAAGTAAGGTCTCTGCAGAAAAAATTGCAGTGCAGAATATTTACAGGGTAAACAAAGTCACTCTGCAGAAATAAACAGTTAAGCCAATGTTATCCAGACAAACAGTAAAACTTTCTTACTGCTTACTTTTACAGACAGGTTTTTGCATGAAACCCAAACCTTAACCCAGCATACAGTTAATAATACAAATAATACACTTTTATACCATATTTCATATTTTTAAAAAGTGCTTTACAATGTAATTTAATGAAAAAAATGAAAGAAAAAGTAAACAGTCAAGAAATATAGTAATAAAACTAATGAAAGTGACAGAGAGATAAAATAATAATAATAATAATAATAATAATAATAATGAGGATGGATCAATTTCTTGACATCATGTAAGCACAGGTGGGGTCTTGCTCATACAACAGTCATTAGAAGATAGAACACAGGTTTGGTAGTGCCATTAATGTGCAGTTGATAAGTTCAGTTAGATTCTAGAATTACACCCAGATTTCCAGTTTCAGCCTGTGTCTGTAAATCATCTGTCTTGCACCTTTTATCTTCATTTTTCTACCAGTTACAAGTATTACTGTTTTGTTGTCATTTCTCATCGAAGAGTACAGTAGGAGAACACAAATTTGGTTCCATCAGCAGCACACCTGATTTCATTTCATGAAGGATTGATTATACAGGGTGAGTCAAGTCACAGGACACCGTTTCATTTTATTATATTTTATATGCTGTCACAAGCCTCCACGATGCAGTGCTGAAGGTGGTGCTTGTTGTGGATTTTCTCAGCATACACAATTTGTTTGAGATGACCCCCAGAGATAAAAGTCGATAATAAAATAAAAAATAAAATAAAATAAAACCTGTCCTGTGACTTTTGACTCGCCCTGTAGAATGAAATTAGAATGTAGGAATGTTCCTTACCTTATCTACTGTTGAACAGGTTTTTTTAAATCAGGCTAACCAAGCAGTCCTGCTTTTATAAATACCTCCCAGCAGGAAAAGCTGATGGGGCTTCAGTATTGCACTGAGTGCAATAGTATTTTCTTTTTTTCATTGTTTATGTATCAAGGCTGAGTCCAGAGCTATTTAAAATATTCAGAACTCTTGCACATGGGCCCGGACACCTCTAATCAGCTGCATTACAGGGGGAATTGGGGTTGTTCAGGGACAGCCTAGTGGCCTTGGCCCAGACTTTTAGGCTTGGAATAAACATTTAGTCTGAGCTTGGGCTCATGGGGCCATTGTCTACTGCGTAATCCTTGGGAGTGGTGACTATGGTTTGGAAAGGGAGCTTGGAGGCTGAGTCGTTGGGTCTTTGGACTGTTCTGATGTTTGGAGGAGATTGTGGGTGTGGCTCCGGGACCAGGGCGGGGATCTGTTGCTGGTGACCCAGCCATTTGGACTGTAGGAAAAAATGTGGATAAAAGAAAAAAATATTCAGAGCTAAAATAAAATAAAACCTGTCCTGTGATTTTTGACTCATCATGTATAAACTAGGATTTGGATGGTATTGTTTATTTGATTTTGTATTTATTAGTGTTTTTTAAGCAAACAGACAATTACTGCCCAGATAAATGGCTTTACATAATCACTTTATCATAAGAGTTCTACAAAGTATTGTCATCAATTAGATTAGAACTTCTGACTGCTAAGGTAAAGAAATCATAATAGAGTTAGTCTCTTTTATGGGCCAGAAGAAGAAAAACAAGTCTTCCGAAGGTAAAAAGGGTCTTTAATTTCCACAGTCAGTCACATATGGGTGAATGTACTGCTTCATCAAACCGCTCTTTCTCTCTGCTCACACAGTGTGATCCCCAAATCCCAGCACTCATCAGATTAGCTGAGTATAGCTCCTGACAACTGACATGGTGGCTAACGAGCAGATCACTAATGAAGATCACTAACATCTACACAAAGGGTTCGACAGTGCCTCTGTGGTTTGATACGCTGAGATGAACACATTTGCTAATGATGTTAGATATAGAATTAAAGAAGAAGCAGATGATAAATAAGAAACAAGGAAGGAGGAAGAGGATGAGGAGGAAAAGAAAACAAGGATAAGAAAGATGAGGAAGACAAGAAGAAAAAAGAGTAATTGATGATGCGATGAAGAAGAGAAAGTAGATGATGAAGCACAAAAAGAAGAAGGTGATAATAATGAAGCAGAATATGAAGGTGAAGATGAAAAACAGGAATAAGGTGATAATGAAGAAAAAGGTGATGATGAAAATGACTATAAAGATTATGAAAATGATGACTGACAATGATGATGATGAATAAGAAGAATAATAAGAATGTGAAGAATTTGAATATGAAGATGATGATTGAAAGGACCGGCCGTTTTTGGTCCGTTCATGAAGAGGAACCAGAGAGTGGATCACCTGTCCTGTGGAAAGCCTCAGTCGCAGCGGGAGCGCTCGGTGCAGGAAGACAGAACGACTCTCTTAATCAATCAAAGAGTTTATTAAGTCTTCTGCACAAAGAAAGAAGGGCACTCCTTCTTTCATACAAACACGTCCTGCCCTGTTGCGTACAAGCAAACAGGGTGGACACAAATAAGTTGTCTAACAGTCATGAAATGCTAAGCTGACACTCACGGACCACCGGAACTGCCCAAAGGAGGGGGGCTTCTGCTCTGTGTATGATAATCTTACCTATGAAAGAAAACAAATGGTTCTGGACAGAAGGTTGTCCCGATAAGAGGAGCAAGTTGTTTGTGCAAACTGCCAAGGATCAACGTACTTGGTCACGTACTGTTAGCTCTGGGGATCGAACGATCTTTACTGCCCCATTAAGAAGATTATGATGATAAGATGGTGGTGTTGATGAAGATAGAGATGATCCAAATGAAAATCAGAACTTAGATGATAGTGAAGAAGAAGGCTTTATAGTGATGTGTTGATGAAACTGTTCAGAATTGAGTATTCTATGGCGATGAAAAGGAATCCTGACGCTGGCCACAAGACCCTGTTGGCTGGATATTGTGTGGTGGGCTATTCTCAGTCCAGCAGTGACACTGAGATGTTTAAAAACTCCAGCAGTTGAGGAGTGAACATAATTGAGGAGTTGAATTGAACTGAACTGAGCGAAACTGAATCAAAGCTAACTGAGCTGAATCTAGTGTGAGAGAACTTTACTGCTACTAACAAGTAGATTTACCTTGTCTAACATCCGTTTCTTCCTCTCCTTTGTTCTTTTCTCCCTCCCTCTTTATTCTTTCCTCTTTGGTCTCAACTCTCCCTCTTTCTCCTCGTCTTTAACTTTTCCAGTTTCTCCAGTTATTGTTCTAACTTCTCTTTTTCCATCTTGTCTACCATCTTTCATTCACTTTCCTTTTTCTTTCTTTCTCTTTCTTTTCTCTCTTTTGTTTTCCCATCTGTTCTCTGTCTCTTTCTCGTTTTTCACTCTTTCTGTTTTTTTATCTCTCTGTTTCCCCCTCTTTCTCTGTTTTCTTTCTTTTGCTCTCATTTTTTTTCTTTTTCTTGACCACCCTTCTCTCTTCCTTTTCTTCTGTTTATTGTTTATCTTTAGTCTTCTCTCTCTTTCTCTCTCTCTCTTTCTCTCTCTCACTCTCTCTTTCTCTCTTTCTCTTTTTCTCTTTCTCTCTCTCTCCCTCTCTCTCTCTCTCTCTCTCTCTCTCTCTCTCTCTCTCTCTCTCTCTCTCTCCCCCTGTCTCTATGTGTTCAAGCGTGATTGTGAGTCTGTACCTGAGCGGGCGTATCTCTGTGTGTGTGTGTGTGTGTGTGTGTGTGTGTGTGTGTGTGTGTGTGTGTGGTTTAGTGGTGACGTGCCACGCTGCCGGGACTATAACTAACGCGCGCGGACAGATCACACGCGCAAACACAGCTCGTCGATCTCCACAGACGCACGAGGACCCGCTCTCCGTCCACCTCGCGCTCTCCTCCACACACGCGCACGCACTCGCTGGCGCGCTGCATGCTCGTGCTAGAGGCGCACTTGTGGCTCACCTCTCAGCGCTCAGCCGTGCTCCTGAGCGCGCGCTCTCGGAAGTGGCAGCGCGAGGACGATGATGATGAACTCCACTGAAGGGAACGGCACGGAAGGCTCCGGCGCGCAGCTCGCCCTGGAGATTGGAGCTGAAAACGTGGCCACTCTGTTGGTGTTTGCGCTGATCTTTGCATTGGGCCTGCTGGGCAACGCTGTGGTCATCACGGTGCTGGCCCGCAGCCGGCCGGGCCGAGCCCGCAGCACCACCAACATCTTCATCCTGAATCTGAGCGTGGCCGACCTGTCCTACCTGCTCTTCTGCGTGCCCTTCCAGGCCACCGTCTATGTTTTGCCCACTTGGGTGCTGGGCGCCTTCGCCTGCAAGTTTGTCCACTACTTTTTCACCGTCTCCATGCTGGTCAGCATCTTCACGCTGTCTGCCATGTCTGTGGACCGCTACGTGGCCATCGTACGCGCACGCAGCTCCTCGTCTGTGCGCGTGGCCCGGAATGCCCTGCTGGCTGTCCTGGTCATCTGGCTGTTGTCTCTGGCCATGGCGGGACCAGTTGCCTATTACCAACGTATCATCGAACGAGCAGACAATGCCACCTACTGCTGGGAGCTGTGGCCACAGGCGCATCACAAGAAGATCTACGTGGTGTGCACCTTCGTGTTCGGATACGTGTTGCCACTGCTGCTTATCTCATTCTGCTATGCCAGGGTGAGTACATCAACTGCACGTTCCCATGAAGTGATGCATGTTAATTGGTTAGTTATTTGGGTCAGATAAATAATGCCACATGCAAATGTGCTCACTGTCCACTTTCCTTTTGGTTGCTCTCACTGGCCATTTTATCAGGTCCATCTATCTTATAGGTCTGGTGTATAGGTATAAAATTAGACTGTAGTCCATCAGTTGCAATTTATTAGCCCTCTCACCCCATCCATTACTGGTCAGTTTCTAACTACCACTGTTGACCAGATATTGTCTGTGTGCTGGACCAGAAGTGACACTGATGCACTAGTGGCACAGTTTTAAAAATAAAAAGGGTTCTTTGCTATAGAAGAACCACTTTTGGTTCCTTAAAATCCTTGAAGTGAGATATATGAGGCTGAAGAACCTTTGTAGAGATCAAAAGATCATCCACTTTACACATTGGAAAGGTTTTAGGACCTTCTAGGAAGGGTCCCTAAATTGGTCCAGGGCATTTACATTATATGAGGATTCTTTAAAAGGTTCTTCACGCTCATGAGTCCTCAGTGTGACCTTGTTCTTTTTAGAAAATGTCTTTTTACTGAATTTTTTTTTTATTTAGCTTTTCCTTTGTGCATGCAATGTATCTGTGTGCACATGCAAGTAATACTGTCTGCTTGTGAAACAATAAAAAATGAATGAATGAATGAATGAATGACCATGTCTGAGTGAACATGGTTGATTATGTATGTATGATTATGCTGAATTGAACTGAACGTGTGTGAAGTGTGAAGAGTCTTTGAAAGTGGACAGAAATGTAACAGTTTTAGGAAGAGCCCTTAAATTGGTCTACAACATTCACAGCATGTGGAAGATTTTAAAACCTTTAATCGGTTCGTCAAACTCAAAAATCTCTTTTTCAGACACAGTGCTTTAGGGCATCACTCAAAGAGCACAATGTGGCACCTTTTCTTTGCTTGAGCCACAGATAAAGAGGCCAGTGAGTGTAAATGTCGATGTGTGAATGCAACCTCGTCGCATTTTACACAGACATGTTTTTCTTCTGTTTGCAGGTTTTAAATCACTTGAGCAAAAAGCTCAAAAACATGTCCAAAAAATCTGAGGCTTCTAAAAGGAAGGTATGTTTTCTTCTCTTCTATTCATATCAAAATATGTTTTATGTTGCACTGCTTATCACATTCAGTACTGTACAAAAGTGAAATACCACCATTCCTTTATTTATTTTCCATACGAAACAGCCATTAGGCACTAGCTATTCATTTTTAGGAGATTCTTCTGAGGAGATTAGATATAAAATAATCCAACGAGAAGTGCTAAAGTGAAAAAACAGGAGTTTCTAAAACTGGAGTTTTAAGAAAATTGGACTTTTAATAAGTGTGCAAGACCTGGTAGACCCTGGTAGCGCTATGGATTTAAAGGATGGTGATGCTGCTGGTGTTCACTGAACAATCGTGAGTGGCAATAAAATGCAATCAACTTCTAAGATTAAACTTTGGAGATGTGGAAAAATCCACGTGCAGGTTTCTTTGGAAAACTAAAAGCAAGCCTCCTGAAAAGATTTTAAACTGTATTAAAGGCAAAGGGTGAATACACTGAATTCTGAAAACTCTGGTATTATATGTCTTTGTTGAGGCTTCTGTGTAATTTAATTCTGTTAAATATAAACAATACAGTCTTCTTTTTTCCTGACACTAAAAAAAAATTTATCACATGTACTTATAAGCCTCAAATTTAACACCAAATAGCACCACATTTAATTGACTGGAAATGAAATAAATGAAGGGCAGGCACCGACACGCTGGATTAAACACATGTCCAGGTGTTATAGCCAAAAACCCCAAGGCAGATTTATCTGCTGGAGGCTTTGGGAAACAAACACTAATCAGATTTACACAGCGCTGTCATTTTCAGCTGAATATTTCACTGCTGTAAATTGAAACTGATGGTACGTTACACTTTCTTCTTTTCTACACAATATAATGCATTTCTAACCCAGTGTATGAAATAATTACAGATTCCCAAATCAAAATAGGTCACAGTGCCAATGACAAGAACTGAATCTAAATCATACTCTATTCATTAATTCCATCGTTGTCCATAATTTCCACATGAATAAAAAAGCTTTTTACTCCAATACAAGTATAGCCAAAAGTAAGTAAACTTAAATAGAGTAGTTGTGTATAAGTGATATATTTAGTTTATGAGGGTCTGACTGACACAATTGAATCAAGTCAGTTTAATGCATCCTTTTCTCCGTGCACTCATTAGGAGAAAGTCCAGCACTGTGGGAGTTAGCACAGGTGCTGTTTCTGATATTAACAACCAGGCACTTTGCCAAAAAAGCTGTACACTAGCATGTGTTGAGAGAAATTCTACAGATGATACAGTCTGAAATACTGCAGTATTTCCTAAACACAAAAAGAACTCTTTTTCTTTTATCAATTTCTTGATGCACACAAGAATACATTTCTTGATCTTGATTTCATGATGTAATTGATGATGTTAACAAGTCTCTGTGGCGGCTGTGAAGGTGTCAAGGAAAATATGGACCCAAGAAATTCTTGCTATTTTTTATTGTTTTTATGTTTATTTGAATTATGAATATGACTTCTAATGTATATTGTCATAAACTCACTGTTGCGGTCAATCACTTAAAAATTTGCTTAGATGCCTAAAATGTTCACACAGCACTGTAGCTACATACACCTCACTGCAGGCTGAACAGGCAGATTTATGTAAATGTGTCAATTTTTGTGACATCACAAACACAGTGAATTCAGAAGGTGAAGATTTTACAGTTTAGTTTGAGGATATATGGACTGGACAGACTGAGCAGTGAAACTTTCTGTTTAAATGGAACTGAACTAGTCAATGGGCTGGTGGTTTATCTCTATGTGCTCACATATGTATTAGAGTTCAAACTCCATCCTAACTGCAATCCAGATTTGATATTTGCTTCTTTATTTGCTTTTTTATTGTAGTGTTTTTGTTTTTATAAATAGATCCATTAAAATCTCAAGGCTAAGATAAAAAAGGAATGTTTGTAATTCCAGGAGGCCATGGCTAATTCCTTGAGCCTCAAGGCTGATTTTTCAGGCTTAGCAGTCTTGGTGTGTGTGTGTGTGTGTGTGTGTGTGTGTGTGTGAATGTGTGGGTCTGTTTATTTCCCAACATAAGCCCTAGGATAAGATTTTTGTTGTTGGATGTGCTTATTACATCAGAACACTGACAGAATAACAGAAATGTTATCATTCAGAAATTGCAAACACATTTCTTTATTTACTTTTGTAAAGAAAATTGTCATTTCAAGATTTTGTGCATGCTTAATTAGATCCTCTCCATGGATCACCACCTTATTGTGGTGGAGGGGTTTGCGTGCTTGAATGATCCTAGGAGCTATGTTGTCTGGAAAAAAAACTCCTGGTAGGGTCTCCCATGGCAAACTGGTGCTAGGTGACAGGTCAGACAAAGTGTGATCCAAAATTTCCCCTATGAAAAATAATAAAAAACACGACTTGTGTACCCTGCCCGGAACAGCGTTATCGGGGTCCCCCTGAAACTGGCTTTTGGAACATGGAACGTTACCTCACTGGTGGGAAAGGAGCCTGAGTTGGTGCGCGAGGTTGAGAGATACCTGCTAGATATAGTCGGGCTCACTTCAACACACAGCTTGGGCTCTGAGTCCAATCTCCTTGAGAGTGGCTGGACTTTATTCTTTTCTGGGGTTGCCCATGTTGAGAGGCGGCGGGCAGGTGTGGGCTTTCTCATAGCCCCTCGACTCGGCGCCTGTATGTTGGGGTTTTCTCCGGTGGACGATAGGGTAGCTTCCCTACGCCTTCGGGTTGGGGAACGGGTCCTGACTGCTGTCTGTGCTTAGGCACTGAACAACAGTTCAGAGTACCAGGACTTCAGGACTTCTTAGAGTCCTTGGGAAGGACGCTTGAAAGTGCTCCTCCTGGAGACTCTATTGTCCTACTGGGGGACTTCAACGCTCACGTGGGCAATGACAGTGTGACCTGGAGGGGTGTGATTGGCAGGAATGGCCTCTCTAATCTGAACCCGAATGTTGTTCAGTTTTTGGACTTCTGTGCAAACCACTGTTTATCCATCACGAACACCATGTTTGAACAGAAGGATGTCCATAAGTGCACATCGCACCAGGACACCCTAGGCCGCAGTTCAATGATTGACTTTGTAGTCGTGTCATCGGCCCTGCGGTCATGTGTCTTGGACACTCAGGTAAAGAGATGAGCTGAGCTGTCAACTGATCACCACCTGGTGGTGAGTTGGATCAGGTGGTGGGGGAAGATGCCGGTAAGACCGGGCAAACCCAAATGTATAGTGAGGATTTGCTGGGAACATCTGGCAGAAGAACCTGTCAGATTGATCTTCAACTTACACCTCCGTCAGAACTTTGACCAGATATCGGGGGAGGTGGGGGACATTGACTCAGAATGGGCCATGTTCCGCTCCTCCATTGTTGAAGCAGCTGACTGTAGCTGTGGCCGCAAGGTAGTTGGTGCCTGTCAGGGCGGTAACCCTCGAACCCGGTGGTGGACACCCCAGGTGAGAGACGCAATCAAGCTGAAAAAGGAGTCCTATTGGGCATGGTTGGCGTGTGGGACACCAGAGGCAGCTGGCAGGTATCGACACGCCAAGCGATCTGTGGCTTCAGTCGTCGCCAAGGCAAAAACCCGGGTGTGGGAGGAGTTTGGTGAGGACTTGGAAAGTGACTTTAAGTCAGCTCCGAAAAGATTCTGGCAAACCGTCAGGTGACTCAGAAGGGGAAAGCAGTGTGCCACTTGCACTGTATATAGTGGAGATGGTGTGCTGCTGACTTCAAATGAAGACGTCATTGGGCGGTGGAACGAATAATTTGAGGACCTTCTCAATCCCACTGACATGTTCTCCAGTGAGGAGGCAGAGTCTGGAGACACGGGAATAGGCTTGTCCATTACTGAGGCCGAAGTCGCTAAGGTAGCTAAAAAGCTTCTTGGTGGCAAGGCTCCAGGGGTGGATGAGATCCGTCCTGAGTTCCTCAAAGCTCTGGATGTTGTGGGGCTGTCTTGGCTGACACACCTTTTCAACATTGCGTGGACATCGGGGGCAGTGCCACTGGATTGACAGACTGGGGGGGTGGTGCCTCTTTTTAAAAAAGGGGACCGGAGGGTGTGTTCCAACTACAGGGGAATCACACTCCTCAGCCTCCCTGGTAAGGTCTATGCAGGGGATCCTGGAGAAGGGAGTCCGGCTTATAGTCGAACTTCGGATTCAGGAGGAACAGTGTGGGTTCCGCCCTGGTCGTGGAACACTGGACCAACTCTTCACCCTCTCCAGGATCCTAGAGGGCTCATGGGAGTTTGCCCAACCTGTCCACATGTGTTTTGTGGATCTGGAGAAAGCATTCGACTGTGTATCCCGGCGTATTCGTTCTCAGTGAGAGTTGGACTCCATCAGTGCTGCCCTTTGTCACAGATTCTATTCATAATTTTTATGGATAGAATTTCTAGGCACAGTCAGGGGACAGGGGGTGTCCAGTTTGGTGACCTCAAGGTTACATCACTGCTGTTTGCAGATGATGTGGTCCTATTGGGGACATCAGGCTGTGAACTTCAGCTTTCGCTGGATCGGTTTGCAGCTGAGTGTGAAGCGGCCGGGATGAGAATCAGTACCATTAAATCCGAGACCATGGTTCTCAGGGGGAAAAGGGTGGAGAGCCCTCTCTGGGTCGGGGATAAGCTCTTGCCTCAAGTGGAGGAGTTTAAGTATCTTGGTGTCTTGTTCACAAGTGATGGTACAAGGGAGCGGGAGATTGACAGGTGGATTGGTGCTGGGCCAGCAGTGATGCGGGCTCTTTACCGGTCTGTTGTGGTAAAGAAAGAGCTGAGCCACAAGGCAAAGCTCTCGATTTACTGGTCGATCTACGTTCGCACCCTTACCTATGGTCATGAGCTTTGGGTAATGACCGAAAGAATAAGATCCCGAATACAAGCGGCCGAAATGAGTTTCCTCCGCAGGGTGTCTGGAGCCAGTTGAGGTGGTTCAGGCATCTGGTTAGGATGCCTCCTGGACGCATCCCTCGTGAGGTGTCACAGGCAAGTCCATCAGGGAGGAAACCCCGGGAAGACCCAGGACACGCTGGTGAGACTATATTGCCCAGCTGGCCTGGGAGCGCCTCAGAATCCCCCCCCGGAGAGCTAGTGGAAGTGGCTGGGGAAAGGAGGGTCTGGGCCTCATTGCTTAGGATGCTGCCCCCGTGACCCGAACCCCGGAGAAGTGGAAGATGATGGATGGATGGATGGATGGATGGATGGATGGATGGATGGATGGATGGATGGATGGATAATTAGGTCCCCACTTTGCTCTCTGAAGCTTTATGCATACCAAACTGCTGCAGTGGCAGCTGATAAAATGAAAACTTTACTAAAAATAATAACAATAAAAGCAATAAATAGTGCCTTATCATATTATGGAAACAAGCACTGAAATCTCTCACTGAGTCACGTTTCATTAAAAAAAAAAGCACACGGTCCCTAAAAGGAATGTGTTTTCATTAGCTGTGCACAAGGGTGGCATGGTGGCATGGTGGGTAGCGCTGTCATCTCACAGCAAGGAGGGCCTGGGTTCGAGTTTGCATGTTCTGCCTGTGTCTGCGTGGGTTTCCTCCAGGTTCTCCGGTTTCCTCCCAAAGACATGCAGTCAGTGGTCAATTGGACATGCTACATTGCCCCTGTGTGAGTGAATGTATCTGCCCTGTGATGGACTGGTGACTTGCCCAGGGTGTATCCTGCCTTTTGCCCAATGACAGCTGAGATAGACTCCAGCATCGGGAGAAGCGGCTTAGAAGGTGTGTGTGTGTGTTTGTGTACAATTAAGTGTACAGAAACATGGTTAGCCCCAAACCAGCTGCATACCAGACCAATTAAAGCAAGCTGAGCTATAACTTGTCTGGTCAAACTGGGGGTGCAAATGAATGAAAAGTGTAAATGCAATCTGTCCAAAGTATGTTGTCGTCGCTTGACATCTTGTCAGATCTGTGTCATTTTTAAAAAAAGACAATGTACCAGGCACATCCTAGCACACCCTAACACGATTGCTGGTGTTTTTCCATCTTGGCCGTTCGGCCTTGAGAAGTTCATAAGTTCACTTGCCTCCTAAAAAGTGTTTTTCTTCCCTCTTACACCCTACTAAGGAACCTTGTTTTAAGGCACTTTTTCCAATATGCTAGGCCATATTGTACTTTATTTATGTTTTATCCTACATAATACAAGATATTTTAATTTTGGGAATCTTTAATTTACATCAATATCTAGATACTTGTGACCTGTAATGTTAATCTATGTGTTGTTTTATTATTTCACTTACTTTAAGGTATTGCTTGTTACTTACTGTAGTGTAAACAGGCAGGCTTAAACAATGCATAAGTTTTTTCTTCGATGGTAATTTAGCTGTTGGTGAACAACCTCAGTTTGTCAGAATATTGCCAAACATTCTGTTATTGCAGCTTCTCTTGATGTCAACAGTAATACTAAGAACAGCCAAGTAAATTAGCTGACCTAATTAAGCCATTAAGAAAGAAACTGCCATGAAAATGCTATGGATTAAACAGTTTATTATATATAATATGTAAAGCATAAAAGAATGTGTATGTGTTTTTCTTTTTAAAGAATAGTTTGGCTTAAATCTATCAAAATTTGAATCGCTGTGATCACTTTTTTACTTCTGTTCTCCGCAGGCATTCATCACTCATCTTCAAATAAATGAAAAAATTACTAAATTATTCAGTGTCTTTGACAAATTTGCATAAAGATTGGTTGGCTGGCCATTAGCACAGTATATGACCCCCTGATGTTCCTGAAGCACCAGTGAAAAATACCATACAGATGCATTTTGTAGGTTTAAAATGACTGACTGTAGCCTTTGCTGCATAGTTTATCAGCCTCCTGAAATGGCCCCTCATTGAACCACCTGAGCTGTTGTTATCTTAGTAGTAGCTTATTTTCAGCACTGCAGTGACACTGACATGGTTGTGACAGTGTGTTGTGCCGGTACAAGTGGATCAGAAACAACTCAGTGTGACTTGGCTGAGAATGCCAAAAAAAACACCAGCATCTGATGTTAACCTAATTTTTTTCTTTAGACCACCTGAGATATCAGAATTTTATTTTGCAGGTTGTGAAGGATGTGTTTGAAAACCATGGACGAGATGCGTATGAATAAGAGGGAGATAAACAGACATCAGGTCTGTCAGTGTACTGTTGATGGAAGCTAGCTTGTGAGAGACGTTGTTAGGCACTTGGATATTTTCAATGTCAGTCCCAACCTAAAGCAAACTTGCCTTGCAACCTAAACTGCATTTTTCCATGCAATATTAGCTTAATGTAAATTTTTTGTAAGCGACCCTTAATTCCCTTTACCCTTTTATCTCACCTGTGCACTTTACACTTGAGCGCCTATGTGCTCACATAAAGGAATAAAGAATAAAGAAAAACTTTTGAAATCTCAGACTATTTTTTTAAACTTTTGGTGTGTGAATCATTTGGTTAATAAATGTAGCTTTAGCATGAGTAAACATTCATCATGACAACCATCTGAATGTGCATAAACAGTAGTCTCTAACAGCAAACAGCTCTGTTTTAATCTGTTTAAATTCACCCTATACCCCTCCATATAAGGTACTAGTTTCACTTCTACACATAATAAATGCATTACATGTGTATAGAAAGCTGTGCACCCTATAGCTGATACACAAATGGCTTTAAATTAAATATTGCATTATTTGCGGTGTACATTTAATAATTTCATTTTCTACGTAATGCATTACCAAGGTAGGGCTGTTTCGGTTTCACCTGATGGTGGAAGGGTTGCCAGCATAGTACTAATATAAACTTGAGAAACAATAAGCAAGTGACAGAAAGCTTTTAAACATTTTTAAATGCTCACTGATATGGGACCATAATGACAAGCAAAAGTGGGGTCCAAGAGCCTGAGACTGTTAGTGAAAATGCTTCCATTTGCATTCCTTTCTAATTTAACGGATAAAGGCTTTTCATTACAAATCATATTGTTGGCATAACATTCAGCGTGAAAAGTAGAGTCTATTTTGATATCAGTTCTAACAGCTTAACATAAAGATAGGTTAAGCTGTTAAACTCCTTCTTTAAAGGCTTGAACCCAAAGTATGCCTTTTCTTATTGGAACGCTTGCCTGCTAGATAGTTGCTCCAGTGAGGGCAGCTGTAAAAAATACAACATGTAAATAAACTGATTTTGTTGTCTGGTTGGGTTTCATGGGCACAGATTTGAACAATAACTGCTTTTTCAAGAAGTGATTAAGAAGCAACACTAATATGCCTTCTAAAGCACTGCGCTTTCTTGAGAGGTTTATGCACGTAAGATTCCTGTTCTTGCTATACTTTTAATGTCACGATTGGCCCCTCCCAGTCTCCTCATGTGCTGTTCGGATGTATTGTTTGATTGTACTTTTTGTTTACTTTTTGATCATCCACGTGCTTCTTTGTTTTGGTTTTCACAGTCCAGCCCCTTTGTTTTGTGACTCTGCCACTGATTGTTGTTACCTGTTTTCCGCCTGTCCTTCGTTATCCCTGTGCTTTTTAAGCGCCGTGTTTGCCCTGGTCTGTGTTGGTCTTTGTTTGACTTGCTAGTCTTTGTTTGATTTGTATGCTTGATTGATTGTATGTTTATACTGTTTGTCTGTTTTGTGGTTTCGTCACGTCAGCATCCCGATCTGTACATGTTGGCTCTAGGACCCTGGACTGTCTCGACCCTGATTTTGGATTTGCCCATAATAAAACTCGCTTTACTCAGCACGTGCGGCTGCCTTGTCGCTCCTTGGCATTAAATTTCACTTCAGTCAGCTGTAATGGCCACTGCAAAACTGCACACTGCCTCCAAAATACCTCAGAGACATTTAATGGGGCATGAAATGACAATTTAAAAAATAAGCACACTTTCTTTATTTTAGCTAAAACAATACTGAACAACACTTCCATTCTCCAACTGAATATTTCAGCCATAATCTATGCAGTGATCATCTGAAAAATAAGGTGGCTAAACAAACTTCAGACACCAAACATTTAAAACAAGGAGAGAAAATAAGTGTAAAAAAAGATTTTTAGTCAAACTGTCACTTTAAAGGGTCAAAGACAGAGTGATAAAGAGTGTCCGTGGACTATGTTTGTCTTCAAGGCATTAGCTGGATTGATTTTGCTAAAATGGCATGAGTGCAGTTGCCGAGCCGAGCTGAAGTCAAAGTGTCTCTTATCGCTGTGATTAATGGCAGCCCAGGTTGAGTGCAGTGAAGTGGACGGATGGAAAGAAAGAAAGAAAGAAAGAAAGAAAGAAAGAAAGAAAGAAAGAAAGAAAGAAAGAAAGAAAGAAATAACAGAAAAACAAGCAGATTATGGACAGGCTGTTCGGACGAACATTACTCACTCTGGTCCTCCACTGAGAACAGACCTGTCGGGGTCAGCTGTGCTCATGAAATGGCAGCTCCTTCCTGATCTTAGCTACACATACAGCGTGCTTAGAAAACCAAAACCTTGGCTCTGCTCCTGTTTTATTAAAAAGAAAAACCTGAACACGATAAAGGTGGAGCCGTATTTCTAAGATAAGCAAAGCCTGCAAAGGATCCTTCACTTCATGGTTCATAGTTTCAGCTAATTAAAAGCAGTCTGAGGAGCACGCTCACAAGTCTTTCCTCCAATGTGCACACCTTCTTTTGATTTCCAATTATTATTGATGTTAAAAATGAAAATTGGTTCAGACTCAAAATTATACATTTATTTTAACATGTAAAGTTTCAGTTCTGACTAGGGAAAATTGCTAATTCATTTCAGAAGAAGGAACCATTGTAGCCAAATTTCTGAATTGTGTTAAAATAATCAAATTCATGTACAAATTCAGTTCTTACATGTAAGAATAGAAAGCTTTTCTTTTTTTTTGAATTCACAATAGTAACTGTTATTCCTCCCATTAAAATGATTTAAGAAAAGCCAGTCAAGCTCTTACTAGAGAAAACAGATATTCTGACCTAAATGTTGACATTTTGAACACTTTTACTGGTACCAATAACTTTCACAAGTTTAAATGGATTTTTTCATATTAATAATGTAATTAACTACAACCCCAATTCCAATGAAATTGGGATGTTGTGTAAAACATAAATAAAAACAGAATATGATGATTTGCAAATCCTTTTCAACCTATATTCAATTGAATACACTACAAAGACAAGATATTTAATATGAAAATATGAGTCAAAGTAATCACCAACTAAGGCAGCATATGAAAAAGTTTAAGTAAGTTAGATACAGTAAGTTAGATACTGATTTGATACAGTACCTGTGAAAAGTTTGCACACATCTACTATATTGTCCTACTTATTTTTACTATTTTTCCGAATTATTTATTTTTTTCATCTATTATTTTAGGACAATAGTGAACATAAGAACTATTAAGTAGCATGTACAGAATTAGGCATTGACCAATAAAGTTAAACTGGTCTGTAACTCTGTCATACCACATTTCTCCACAGACGGCGCAGACGGTGTTAGTGGTAGTGGTGGTTTTTTGTCTCTCCTGGCTTCCCCACCATGTGGTGCACCTGTGGGTGGAGTTTGGCTCCTTCCCCCTAAACCAGGCCTCCTTCATTTTTCGGGTGGTTGCCCACTGCCTCGCCTACAGCAACTCCTCCGTCAACCCCATCATCTATGCCTTCCTCTCTGAAAACTTCAGAAAGGCCTACAAGCAGGTGTTCAAGTGCCAAATCACCAGTGAGTCGCCACTAAATGACATCAAGGAGGTCCGCAGTAAAGCTGAAACCCCTCCCTCCACTAACTGCACTAATGTCTGATGTGTTTCAGGGTTTTGGAGCAGACTGGAGGATTAGGACTGTCTACAAAGCCTGAAAATTAAAGCTGCATAATACTGGGGCTGATCCTTATAGTATAAACTCTGTGCTTGACCCTGCCAGTGTGATGCTGTTGACATTATTCCACAAACATTTCTCTCATTCTTTCAGCTTCTTTGGAGTTAGTGGTGGAAAAAATCAGATTTTCCCAAATAGCCCGTAAATGTAGTCAGTCTGCAGGATATGTTTGGTATTTGATCTGTAAAACTGACAATAATGGAGGCTATAACTAAAATGTGTCATGCACTTGAAAAAAAAAAAGTGTGTCATGCACTTAAGTCAGAGAATCCACTTAAGCAAATCTACTTAGGTGTGTGTGAGGATTAAAGCATGGTAACACCGTGGTGGGCCGGAAGGTTGCCAATTTGATCTTCTCGGCTGACAGTCCGTGACTGAGGTGTCCTTGAGCAAGACACCTAACTCTCAGTTGCTCCCCAGATGCCGTAGATATGGCTGCTCACCGCTCCCGGCAAGTGTGCTCACTGCCCACTAGTGTGTATATGGGTGTTTCACTGCATGGATGGGTTTTATTTTCAGGGCAAAACTAATGAAGCAAACTTTAGGCAACAAACATGTCTTGGCTGAACTACTACATTTGGAATATGGTCCATTTGAGCCTTAGAATGTAATGTCAGGAATGGTCAGCATTAATGATAATGTCATTACCATTAAAGGTTTATAACAGTATTAGCAGTAGGCTCTGGAGCAGGTTAAATGTATTTAAATGTGAGTAATGGGATTAATGTGAGTTCAGAACATACCTTTCAATAGGAAGATTGTTCTGTGTAGCACAATGAAAAGTCTTCTCACTGGTGCACACAATGCATGGTACACATAGCAGTGCACAATAAAAAAGTACAGAAGCGCAAGGTGGTAGAGTGCAGACAAATGCTGGAATTACACAGACAAATGACATGGTTTTTTAAGCATTTCACTCAGCACTAAAAGTGTGAGACCAGCACATCCTTCTGCAGCAAGTTTTTCTTCTATTCACTGGTGTAGTACGCCTCTGCATACAAAGAAGCTGCATTCAAAAGGTTGAACGCCCCCAGTGACCCCCGGTTGAGGTTCTATGTGAAAATAAGTCAGCACATCTAAAGACTTAAATATGGCATATTTGTGCAATTGTTTTTGCACACTTTTTTTATTTTATTTATTGAGTTTAACATTTGGATGAACATAAAATGTACAGTGTAAAATGTGCCCACAGTATGTTGCATAGCTGTGTAGAGCATCAATATGTAATTTGACCAAGGATGCACCAACTTTTGTAAATGACTGTGTTTATTTATTTGCATGTAGACAACACTGTATGTGTCAGGTGTGTTTATTGTGCCTTTATTTATGTTAAGCCTCATTAGAAAGAAATGGGACATGCTCATGTATAACCTCATTTGAATGTGTATTCAGCCATTGTAATGACACATAAACTGCTTCTTTGTATTTTATTATAAGCTAATTTTGCTGGTCGCTGATTGCCTTTTCCTGTGTGGGCATGCACTATGAAGATATATGGTCTTGGTTGTTGTTGGTTCTGTTCAGCAATTACCGCTGTAACAACAGCAGTGGTCTGTTAAATCTGCCCCAGAAATGGGGAAACCAGACCAGAGACTGGAATCACCCCCTCAAAGTTTCCTGTCTGCCTCGCCATAATGAAATTGGACCAAATGGACTGTGATTGCATTAGGAAATCTTACAGAGAACCAGAGAATCAGGAACTAACATACACTGCCATGCAGCTTACGGAAACCACAGCATTGGTGGCAGAACGGTGATCATGGAGGCTCACAAGACCCTAAAGCAGGAGTGCATTTGGCTCTGTGGTAGAGGGAGGAGTCATTCAACAATATTGTTTTTTAAGGCCTGACACTACAAACCAATAGAGTTTTATTAGGGGTGCATGATCACTCAATCAATGAATCAGTCAAACAATCAATCAGCCTTTTTTTAAATCTGGGGTACATTGAGGGTGACCCAGAGTTTAACATAGAAACTGATGTAGAGCATTGAGGATATAATTAAAACTATGGAGCTTTAGGCAGTTTAAAGCAAAAAATGATTATTAGAATAAGCAAAAAAATGTATTCATTAAAAATCAAGGAAACAACTGCATAAGAAGAAAACAAAGAAAACAAAAAGAATCAAACAACATAATGATGTTCACTCAGCTTATATATGTATTGCTATTATTATTATTATTATTATTATTATTATTATTATTGTTCAAATACTGGAATTACTGAAGATATTTACACTTTTAGCACCATGTGTGTGTGAACTAGGTACATTCTGGCAACTCTCTACACTCACCTAATGTTCTTATTAAAAGCTAGCTAGCTAACTTGCTGTTGCCATCTGTCAGTCCTCTAAAACCTGCCACTAAATTCCAGTTCTACCTAACATTGGGAATATAATTAATAACATAAGCAAACAAGCTAATTAGTAATGTGACATTGTTAGATATCAATCAATAAATGATATGAATAAATAAAAAAAATGTTCTCATTCCAAGACCACAAGATCAACGCAAGAGTAAAGATACACCAAACGCAGATTTTTTTGTTTTAACCTGAACCAAGGCTTTAATCCCGGTATAAGTATGCTAGAAGCAACATTACATGAAAAAAAGACTAGCTGCTTGGGTCCTGAGGGCTAGTTTGAGAGCATGGTAAATGGTAAGAGTATCAAATGTAGAATATTTAAATGAATGCAAATTATTGAAAATGAATTAATTAAAGTCTCTGGTTGATATCAGAATTGGTCACAATAAGGTACTAAGTACTCTTTATTGTTTTGGCCCAGAAATTCCATATCAGTGCAACTCTAGTTAATCATTTAAACAACAGATTTCACAATGAGTCTGTCTTTGTGCATCTTGGACTTATGAAGTAGTTTTCAAATCAAAACATCAAAAGGTTCAGAGTGAATGCAAACAAGGCTCATCACTATCAAGTCACTAATACTACTTCAAGAGGAGGTTTGAGATACATCAATAATTTAATATAATATAAATAATATAATAAAATATGATAAACAACCCTATTTCCAAAAAAGTTGGGATGCTGTGCGAAATGTACATAAAAACATGATCTGCTGTGCAAATAATTTAAACCCTATATTTCATTGAAAATAGTACAAAGACAACAAATCAAATGTTTAAAATTGTATTGTTTTTGAAAAATATTGGCCCATTTTGAATTTGATGCCAGTAACATGTTAAAAAAAACTGTTTACCGCTGTTTTCCACCACCTCTTCTTAACAGCACTCTGTAAGTGTTTGGGAACTGAGGAGAACAATTGCTGTAGTTTTGGAAGTGAAATGTTTTCCCATTCTTGTTTGATACAGGATTTCAGCTGCAGTTCGGGATCTCCTTGCTCATATATTTCTTTTCATAATGAACCAAATGTTTTCAGTCGGTTACAGATCTGAACTTCAGGGCAGGCCAGTTTAGCACCCAGACTCTTTTAATGAAGAGCAATGAGCAATACTGATACAGAATAGTTTACATTGTCTTGCTGAAATTAGCAAGGCCTTCCCTGTAAAATATGCCATCTGGATGGCAGCTCACCTCAGTCAATTTTAAAGGAGCCTGGGCCCAGAGAAGGTGGCAGCGTTTCTGGATCCCGTTTACATATGGTTTCCTCTTTGCGTTTTAGAGTTTGTGCATGCAGCAACAAATGGTGTTCACAGGTATTGTGTTTTCATAAGTAGCCCACAGTGATTCCACTACAGAATAATTTCTGTTTTTTATGCAATGCTGTCTGAGGGCCCGAAGCGAATACTGGTTTTTGGCCTTGCACACAGAGATTTCTCCAGATTCTCTGAATCTTTTAATGTTATTATGTACGTTGCTATTTTACCTTAAGAAACATTATTCTTGTATTGTTGCACTATTTGATGGTGCAGTCTTTCACAGAGTGGTGAAGCCCTCCCCATTTTTACTTTTGAAAGACTCCGCCTCTCTGGGATGCTCTTTTTATACCCAATCATGTTACTGACCTTTTGCCAATTAACCAAGTGTTTTTAGCATTACACAACTTTACCAGCCTTTTGGTGCCCCCATCCCAACCTTTTAGGCATGTGTTGCTGCCATCAAATTAAAAATGACCATACATTTTCCAAAAAAAACAATATGACTTCTCAGTTTCAACATTAGATATAATATCTTTGTACTATTTTCAATTGAATATGGAGAATGTAATTTGTCAATAGGCCAATAGTCTTACTTCCATTGTGGTTATCTGAAAAATGTTCTTACTAGTTGAACTATTAGATCTAAAACCTAAACCCTGGTAATTATGGAGATTTCTTACTAAGTTTAAATAGAATTGAACCAAGTGTAAATTTTTTGTTTCTTCAAGAAATGTATGTAATCTTAACTCCTCCCAGACAACAATGCATCATTACAGAAACAAATGACAAATGAATCCACAAGCTATATTAAATTAAATGTTCAACACCTTGTTGGGAAACTTTCCAGTCAGTAGCATCAGTGAAATCACCTAGTATGATCTTTTCCATCATTACTGACTCTTTACTTCCAGCCATAATGCTCTTTAGTATGTCATTAACAGCAAGACAACATATAAATGCGAAACTAAGCAATTTAAATGCAAATGTGTGTGTATTTAGATGTAGATGCAGTATAACGAGGAGTGATGAGGAGGCAGATGCATATGCGGAGAAAAGTAAGATTTATTCAGGGCAAATCCAGGTCATGGTCAGTCCAAGGTCAACGAGCCAAGACGAAGAGAACAGTGGGCAGACATAATGCAAAGAAAACATAGGGTAAACAAACAACGGAGTACAGAAAATAAAACAGAGGCTTGCAGAGGTAACACCAAATACAGTGCAAACAATGCAAACAATACAAAGACCAACAAACAACCAGGAAAGACACAGGGCATAAGTACAACAGGGCTAACAAGGGATAACAGGACACGGGTGGAAAACACAGTTGGTAACAATCAGGGGCAGAGTCAGAAAACAAGGGGGCTGGACTGGGAACCTTAGATAACTGCTAACCTAGGCAATTAATTGATGACAGGCCCTGTGTGGCAATTCTCTCTTTTAATTTAATGCAAACATTAGCATTTGATTTAAATTAAAACCACCATAGAAAATTAAAACAGCAATATATTTAGTCTTTAGAATGGGGGTCCAAAGTATGAGCCCTTTAGAAAAAGTTTGAACACCCCTGGTCTGTAGTGCCTAAAAAGAGCCCTGACCCAAGCCCAACAGGGCCTGACCAAATAATGAGGTTTGTGCTGGTGTCAGAAGATTCTTCACACAAGGTGTAGCAATCAAATGCAAAAATGTCAATAGAAGCAAATTCAATTCTACTTCCTACAGTTAGGATTGGGCATCTGCTTTAGGATTCCTGGACCCTGAACAATAAGTGACAGTAAAATTAAATTGTGTAAAGAATAATGCCCAGTGTGCTTTTCTTATGCTCAGGCATTTGGCTGCTCTAATGGATTCTAGATTTCTGCAGTCAGTTAAGCACCCACCTCCATAATGAAAGGCAGAGATGGGGCCTCAGAACAGGAGCTGAGATGAGCCAGCTTTTAATGACTCAAAAGCTTTGTTATCTCATTTAAGAGTTCTCCTTTCTGTACCTTTCAGCATGGTAATGGTGCAGCTATAGATCTGAAACCCCAGATTCATCTGCAGTAAAAACTGTGAACTCCAAAAACCCCCAAAAAACTCAGAAGAAATTGGCAGCATTAGGAGAAGTAGAGAGACTGTTTAAAGCTTTGGTTTTTGGTTGAGAAAGAGAATCTGTTCTATTCTTGGTAAGCAGGTCAATTGCAGTCTTTAGATCGGGGTGTTCTCCGGCTCCAAAGAAATGTTCCATTGTTCCACCACTGTCCGATTGATGAAGTGACCTAAGGCTCTGGAGTCAATCAAGGCTGTAGCAATAAACATTTTGACATCTATTGTTCTATGTTTGCTGATCCCATTTGTACAGTGTCTATCAGAAGGGTCTTCACATGAGGTGTAGGAATCAAGTAGAACTTTAATGTCAATAGAAGCAAAGTAACAGCAAAACAAGGTCTAGAGATGGTAATAAAGCAAAAAATATCAAAACAAAAGTCAAAACAAAACAAAAAACCAAGATGATGTTGGTTGCAATCAAAATAAAGTCAAAACCAGGCAAGGAATTAAGAGCACAAGGCTCAGTAATGCAAGGTAAACCAGACAAGACTTCACAGCTAAGGCAAAGCCCTTCTCAGGTAAATGTGGTCTCTGGTGGCTGGGAGGGGAAGGGTTGATAGCAAATGTGACAGGTTTTGTTTTCTATTGAGTCATTTTTAATGGAGTACATTAATTTCTTATTTGAAGGACATAAATTGTATTTGCTGTCATGCATTTTATCTCTTACACACTGTGTCTCTCTATTGTAGTCCAATATGTGTCCTATAGAGGACAAAATAAAAAGATAGCATAACTGTTTAAAATTCTGAATGATTCATGAACGTTTTCATTTAGGAATCATTTTGATCTGGTCATTATTTCAGATAATAAGCTCCAAGGTCATGTACAGAGCTTGTGACAGTTTTTATGTTATGATAAATGGAGGACCAGAGCATCAGATCTCTAGTGTCAGATTAATTGCCCCTGCAGCTGTTCTGCAGCAGTTACTAATCAGAAATAATCATCGATGTCACAATTCTTCCTCTGAGCAGTTATGTCAGTGTCAGCTACAGGAAATGCTCAGTTGCAGATAAATTTACATTTTTTTACTGTCTGACAAATCAAGAACTTAGTAACAAAGCACAGTAATGTAAAACTGTCTGTAATAATCCTTAATCTTAGTTAGTCCATGCAAGCAGGTTCAGGTCAAGCTTGGGTTTCAAATGTAGCTGTACCAGTCGAGCCTGGTCAGATGGAGTCGCAAAGTCCCATGTATTGGGTCAGACTTCAATATTATGTCCATGCAGACCCCTATTTGAGAGACAGGCTTCAATGTGTAATTAGCTGATGAGCTTAATTAGCTGTGCTAAATGAGATAAACTCTGCAATGCTGTTGTCCTCCAAGAGTCAAACACTAATTAGGCAGTCTATCGAACAGCTCTCCCCATTTCAAGCTAAAGATAGAGATTAAGATATTCACTGCACTTTTTGTAAAAAAAAAGAAAAAAAAGATGAAGGGTCCCACTTTATATTAAGTGTCTCTAATAACTGTGCAGTTACACATGAATAACATATGCAACAACACTGTAACTACTTTAGTCAGTATTACAGATGGATTACAGAAGTACAGCCTATGTAACTTCAGTTTTCATGTAATTACATAAGTGTATCTTCTACACAGTGACTTTCCTGTAATGCAGTGATAGTTACACCTTATAATAAGTGGACAGTTCCTATGTAGTTGTTATGTAGTTACTGTGTAATAAAGGAGTGGTAATATAGACATTGCTTTGGGTGTTACAACAACACATATAATTAACGTTTTAACAGTTACATGTTAATATAAGGGGTGTCTGCTGTTGTGTGACATTACAGACTGGTTTAAAGCTGAAAGTGGTTACAGTGTCACAGCACTAGCTACATAAATGCTAGCTAAATGTTAGGAAAGCCGGTAGATACAGGGTAAATATTGTGTTAATGTATTTATTACAGACTTCCCTTTACTGCTTCTGGAAAAAAAAATTACAGTCTGATTACTAATGTAATTACATTTAGAGAATGTAATTACAATTAGAGAATAGGCTGTTACAACTATTAAGATACACTTGTGCAATTACATAAGGCAAAACTGAAGTTGATACACATGTGGAATTACATAAGCTGTGCTTCTGTATTCCGTCTGTAACAGTGACTAAATCATTAGTAGTTACATTGTTGTTGCACATGTTGTTCACATGTAACTACACAGTTATTAATGACACTTAATCTAAAGTGGGACCAGATGAAGATCTAATTACTTAGCTGTAATGACACTAAGTAAGTAAGACACTAAGTAAGACACTACACTTAACTGTAACTGAATCATTTCCTCGCCAGCTGTTGGCCACTCTGGGTGCATGTCACTACAACACAAGCAGGCTGAGGTGCAAAGAGAGAAAGAAAGCCAGCTGTAGGTTCTACACCCCACTGAATTCTGCACCCCACTGTAGCATAATATTGTTTTTACACTATTATGGATATCATTGTTTCTATTAACTGTTGTATCTCAAGAGTCAAGAGGCTTTTATTGTGTGTTTTATTTATGTACAAGTGGAGTGAAATTACGTTCCGACAGGAACAACACGGTGCAACAAGGAACAAAGAGTACAAAGTGCGAACATGCAGACATAGTGTGCAAACAAAAAATTAAACTAAAAACAATAAATATGGTAAATTAAACAGACATTAGACACAGTAAACAGACAGGACAGTGCAGCACCGACACAGCACACATTCTGGACAATGAATCTTCTGCTGGGTGTGCACTGAGCAATCTCAGCATGTAACCATGGCTCTGACCCAATCAGTTTCTTTGCCACATATCAACAACCTGATTGGTTGCCACTCTGCTCATTTGCATTATGTTTATCCAGAGATGTCCATGACATAGAGCTAAGTGAGCACTGTGTGCAAGTTATTATGAAATTTATAGCACAGAATGACATTTAATGATGGAAATGAAAAAAGGCAAATTATTTTGCATTATGTCACTGTTTATGTTATGTGTTTAATATTTCAACACACTTATGGACCAATATATGGCCCAAAAGTATGTGGACACTTGTGACATGTTGCTTCCAGAAGCAGTCTGGAACTCTATAATGAGTGATTCAACAGAGGACTGGTGATTTTTATGCACTTCAGCACTCAGTGGCCCTGCTCTGTGAGTTTGTATGGTCTATTGCTTTGTGGCTGAGCTGTTGTTGCTCCTAGATGCTTCCATTTTACAATATTAGCACTTGTAGTTGACTGGAGCAGATCTAGCAGGGCAGAAATTTCACATATATTGGTCCTATGGAGATTGCATGGCTATGTACTTCATTTAATACAATTGTTAACCAAAGCTGTGGTTGAAACACTCATAATTGGTTGGTATAGAGTAGTGGTTAACACCTCTGCCTTCTATGTTGTAGACTATTGTTCAGTCCTCGCTCGAGGAAACACACTGTCTTATACCAATAAGTGTCCTTGGGCAAGACTCCTAACACCACCTTTGCCTTTCTGTGTAAAAGGATCAAATTGTAAGTCACTCTGGATAAGAACATCTGCCAAATGTAATTAGGAGAGTTGTCCACATACTTCTGCTTGTAAAGTGTAAATATATGAATAACACATTATTTTCATGGCATTTCTATGCACACAAGAATGTTTTATGTGTCACACCAATAATTCTCAATTAGTTCTCCAAATGTCTTTCTGCCCAGTTTTTCTGCCGTCAACAGGGTCTACAATGAATGGTAAAGTATGCCAGCTTCTCAGTGTTGCAGGGCAATAAATGTGCATGGAATAATGTGGAATTTTTCATTTAAACAGCTCTTACAGTTCACAAGTTGTCTTTTCTTTTTAAACTAATGTAGCATTAACAACATCCTTTAGGAGCTAAGAAGTTCCGATACAGTAACAGGCACCAACAGGGGTGAGGCTGCGGAAGCTACGTTGTGCGGGTTTGGAACTATGCTGGCTATCCTGTGGGGAGAAGCCTTCAATAATTCCTCCTAGGAGGATTGCAAGTGCTCCACTACCAATGCTACCAAACTGATATGGCTTCAGTGAGCACAAGCTCCTGTCTAGAGGCAGCTGAAAATAAGTCACCAGTCATCCCTGTTGAAGAAAACTATCTGTACTTTGGCCTCATTCTCAGTAGATAAATACCTCTGTAACTACAATTCATGGATGCTCCTGTTATAGACATTGTTGCAGTTTTCTTGGCATAGCCGTCACTTATGTGATGCCGGTTGCGAATACGGAGAGCTAATACACATAAAATAGATAACAAATGTTACTATGTTGTAATGCATATGTGAAATATCCCTATTGGTGTGAGTCCAGATTTCACAAAAGGATGGAAATATCTCATATTGTAAAGAAGAGATTTTGGATCAAAAGGCAAAATGAATAATTAATTGACCACCAAATACACTCTATTTAGCCTAATACTTAATATTAAAATATCATGAGGCAACAATTGACAATTGATTATTTGTGTCCAGATTTCCCCATGGCTGTCAATAAAATACTTCCATCTGTCTTATCCAGAAATTAATGAAAGGTCTAATGACTCAAATTTCAGTAATATAAGCAATTATTGCATCAACATTGTCCCAATGCACAAATCAACAGTTAACTGACAGGGAACAGTGATCGTTAAGTTCTAAAGGCCAGATCACACCAGCCAAACTGAAATGTTTGATTGGAATGGACTGGATGGGATGGTAGGACATTCATCTGCTCATCTCTTTCCTCTGGTTTTAGAATGTTACCAGCTGACAGGCAAATTTGCAGGATGGCAAAGGAGGCCATCATTTTGCAAACAGAGGGTGCTGACTTAAAGAAGATCCTTCTCAACCTGGTCTTCATCATAACAAAGACCTGCTCTATGGTGTTCCAGGCTTAGGCAAGGTAGTTCATATTTCCATATGCTGGTTTTTAGAATTGAGTAATGATGGATGCTAATACATGAGTATCACCCATCCCCTATGGGGCAGCTACCTCCAGGGGGTTGAGTGCACCTAGGTAGATTTGCCTGTTGTTTAAGTGGGGCAGTCGTGGGCTGGAGTGGGGCAGTCGTGGGCTGGAGGTTAGGCCCTGTGACCAGAAGGTCGCCGGTTCGATCCCCAGGGCCGACAGTCCATGACTAAGGTGTCCTTGAGCAAGACACCTAACCCCCAACTGCTCTCCGGGCGCCATGGATAGGGCTGCCCACTGCTCCAGGCAAGTGTGCTCACTGCCCCCTAGTGTGTGTGTGTTCACTAGTGTGTATGTGGTGTTTCACTTCAGTATTACTTAAAAAATAATTTACAAAAGCATGTTGAAAAAGAAAAGTCTTACGATTCTTTTTTTAAAAAGAGATGAAAATCCAGAATTGCTTAGAGACTCAGGAAGCTCATTCCATAATCGTGGACCCAATACACTAAAAGCACGGTCACC
Organism: Pygocentrus nattereri; assembly: GCF_015220715.1. Classification (NCBI taxonomy): domain Eukaryota; kingdom Metazoa; phylum Chordata; class Actinopteri; order Characiformes; family Serrasalmidae; genus Pygocentrus; species Pygocentrus nattereri. Next base: position 25,900,487 of record NC_051229.1, read on the forward strand.
CATGGAGCATATCTTTGAACATGGAACTGCCGGCAGATCTGAGGATCCAGACCAAAGCTTGGGCATATAAACATTTATAAATGAAAAGTAAAACTTTTCAAAAGTCTCTAATGGGTAACTAGTGCAAAGACTTTAAAATTGGAGGGATGTGAGAAGGGATGTGTTCTATTTTAGTTAAAATATAAATGCATCACAATTCTGAGCATACTGCAGTCTTTGTATACTCTTATTTGGAAGTCCAGCCAAAAGGGCATTACAGTAATCTAACACTAAGCTCACAAACATATGAATTAGCTTCTCAGTGAGAGAGGTCCTGAGTCTCACAATATTCCGTAGTGGTGAAAAGTTTATAAAGGTTTTACAAGCAAATTAACAGTGGCATTAATGTCCATCTCTTAATTATAGTCCAGTACAAAACGGGCAATAAGTATTGTCAGACTATGCTGTTCACTGCAACCTTGCTATGAACAATTAAGCTGACAGTCTGGCGGTGTTTCAAGATTCAAAGTGAATTCAGTTACACTTACATTTACATTTATGGTATTTTGGCAGACGCTCTTATCACAATTTGATTATTGTTACACAGGTAGGCGAAGGCAGTGTTAGGAGTCTTGCCCAAGGACTCTTATTGGTGTAGTGTAGGGTGCTTACCCAGGTGGGGATTGAACCCCAGTCTACAGCGTATCCACTACACTACACTGCACTACACTACAGTTAAGTAGAAGGAACTCCCTTAAATGTACTGGCTTTGTGGTTGGAACCACTGCTGGACACCGGTAATGAATATTGAAAACTTCACCTTATTTTTATGTTCACATTGTGCTCAAATTACTTTCATGTTAATTGTTAAGTTAAATTATTTCAAGTAACATACACTTTATTTAAGCTAATGTTGTGCACTCATGTAACTACAATGAAATGCACTGTTTTTAAGCAGTGTTTAGGAACAAAGTTAGGGATTAATGCAGTAAAGTGTGGTTAAGTACACAAACTCATAATTAATTACAATTTACTATTTTAATTGTCAGACAGTCCTAATGTGAACATATACAGTACAGTACCTGTTTAGTTGTAAATCAGTTTAAATACAGCAGCTACTGAATGAGACCCACTCTGTGCAGGAGACCAGGAACAAGATGCTGTAACCTACATTTCTATTAGTGCAGCACAGACGGTACTGAGCAATTATCAAAAATGAAAGACAATTATGCACGAAATCAGACACACTTTATTTTTACTAAGCAAGTGCACTTTACTCTTCTTGTTCATATGAAGAAAGAATAGATCAGCATTAGCAGAGATGAGAATCACACTTCAGCCAGACTTCATTCAAGGACTAAAGCTCTCGATGTTTTTTATAAAGAACAACCTGGAATTTCTACCATGAATGTTTTGACAAATTTCATATCTTGAAAGATTCTTATCTTTATTTCCCAGAGCCTCTTAACGCTTCAGCGCTAAGGCTATTTAGTCATGTATCTATGTGGATAATGAGAGCGAGTGATAGCCTAGAGACTGAATACACACACACACACACACACACACACACACACACACATATCTTCTAAGCGGCTTCTCCCTCAGGGTTGTGGAGGGAGCTAGAGCCTATCCCAGCTGTCATCGGGTGGAGGGCAGGATAGATACTGAATAACCCTTATTGTCAATAAACCTATTGTCAGTGAAAACTAAAACATGTTGTAATTTAATCATAATTATTTCTAACTTTCATCAGATTTTTTGCAACATCTGAAGAAGGTCAGGTTACGAAGTTCAGGAGACCATCAGGCATCATCAAGAGTAAATTGGCACTCTTGATCTCTGTCTGGTATGGAGATACAGAAGCTCATCACAGGAAACATCACACAGTGCTGCCCTAAAATTGGCTATGTCCTTCCCTCAGTGTCTGTCATCTTTTACTTGTTTATCTAGCAAAATGGGCTTAAGCAAACAGCTTGATTATATTGCTTCTATATGAAAGCTCAATTCACTCAAGAACTTCTAGAAAACTACTCTGCTGTTATTAGAATGTTTCATATGTAAAGCTGACTTTACATGGTGAAACTACGATGTAACTTTGAGATGTTTGAAACATACAAGAACACTGTAAGTTACACTGTTAGTTGTGTGCAATAGAATTTCCATGCAACTTGTAAGTGCTTCAAAAACAAAGATGGATGCAACACATTAGTTAAATAACCAGTTCACATATTTTGACAATTTTATTTTCACTATGTTGTAATCCCCAAGGTGTTGTTTCATATTTGCAACATTTGAACATCTTTGTATATTTTTTCCAGCTGTCACTGCCCAAAGTAATTTGAGCTGTAGCTACATACACCATAACTGAAGCAGGGCATCTAGAAGAGGAAGAGAGAGCCTTCGAGTATAACTGTAATGACTACCTAAATATTAATTACTAACTTGAGAAATTAATTCATGCTTTCATGACTTCTAGATTAGACTACTGTAACATTTTGCTGACTGATTGCCCTGCTGGCTCTCTAAACAAGTTTGAAATACGGCAGCCCAAGAGCCTAACAGAAGCCAACTTACACAGTCTTGCATATGACAATTAAAGGCCGTAATGACCCATCTCATATATATGAATCTATTGAATCTGTTACAGCCATTTCAGACCACCTTTACTACAAATTCCAAGTTTCACGTAAAGCTCATTCTCTTATATAGCTCCAATTTCCAATCAACGTGTGGGTGAGGTAATAAAGAGCCCATGTTCCCATGTTTGTCTCAGCTCATGTAGGCATTAATAATGATCTTCTTCTGATGAAGAAGTTAACAAACCCAGAAATAATCTGTCTTGTGCTGTGTTGGAGTTATTACTGTTGTTTGCTGCCCTATTCAGATAACTTACGTTCTGCATTGACAAGTTTGTGTGTTGCAAATTGCAATTTTTTCTTTTTTATTTAAAATTATTAAAGTGTTTATTCTTTTACATACATGGTTGCAACTGTAATAACTGCAATTTCCCTCTGGGATCAATAAAGTACTTTGAATCAGTGTGAAAAAAATGACAAAAAATGTAAAAGATGTTTTTTTGCATTATGTAAAGAGCAGAGCTTTGGTTTACTGGCAGAATGAGTACACAGGAGGTCCTCATGTATCCTCTTCACTGACAACTGGAAAAGACTTTACTCCAGAAATTTAGTCCTCATATTTCATAAGGTTTTGTGAAAAAATTGTATGTCTAATTTCTTGGATAATTTTTTTACTGCTGAGCAGTGCTTATTATTTTGATTAAAATCTTCTGTCATGTGATCCACACATGTCATGGCAACATAAAAGTATTGCACTATATCAATGTAGAAATTTATTTAGGTGCTTTTAATTGTGTTTTTTTTTCCCACATATAAAATCAATGTTTGTTACTTCATTAAGCAGGATGAACAAGACCAGTGTTAGGGTTTTGACCAGTGTTCTCTTTCATCTGCAAGCAATACAGATTGAGTCATCAGCTGCTTTTTCTGCTTTATTGATGATGGCTCACTGTTGTTTAACTGGGGTGGTCATGCTTCATGTTATGGTGGTACTACTTACCCCTGGCTATGTCTCTACTAGATCCACCTGGATTAGAGTGATGAAGAAATCAGAGAACATTTGTTTTTGTTGAGTTACAAATGCAGAAAATTGAATAAGCACAAATATTTTATTGAGCACAGTAGCTCAAACATTCTGTTCTTCTGGAGTTAAATAAACACATCAATTATCACTTTAAAATATCAGTTAAATCTAAACACCTGTCTGATACCAATACCATTTTAAGCAAAAACTCTTTTGCATCTTCAGGTAAATCTGCATTTACATTCATGAAGGCACCTTGTTATTGTTGACCTTGACAGCAATCCACCAAACTCCTCTAGAATGCCCTTGACTAGACTAGACATTGTGAAGGGTTTTTTTCACCACAGAAAGAATTCTGCAATCACCTGCTTTAGTTATCTTCTGCTGTCTTCCAGCCATTTTGGTGTTGCAGAGATCAGCTGTACATTCCTTCTCTTTTAAGAATGTACCAAATTGTCTGTTTCTGCAATCTCCCTGACTTGTTGTGTTTTGTCAACTTAATGATGGCCCCTTCACTTGCACTGACACTTCTCTTGGCCACATAATGACAGTTACCATGAACCAAATGCATATTCAACATTTGGAATCAACTCGGGACCTTTTATCTCCTTAATTTGTCATGAAATAATAATTGAGCAGGCCACAACTGGCCATGAAACTGCTTTACAGTCAACTGCCCAGTTACTTTTGAGCCTGTGAAAATAGAGGGACTATGAAAAAAGTATTTTATTCTTAAATGGTTAATGCAATATTTTTTGTCAAAGCCCTTCAGATAAAGCTGAAGGTCTATACTTAAATCACATGTTGATTGCTTCATTACAGATCTGTTGTGGTGATTAACAGAGGCACAATTACTGTCAAAATACTTCGGCATCTGAAAAATAATAATTTATTGGTATTTTCTATTAGCAAGTGTGTGTCCTAACACTTAGCCATAAAATTCAACTTGTGAAAATAAGAATTTTCTTTATAAATTTTAAAAATTCTGTAACACTTTCTATGAATGTCATATTTGTAGGTGTCTATGAACACATTTATAACATGTTATAATGCATTCATAAGGCATTATAAATATGACAGTAAATATTTATAAAAATGAATTACACTGAATTACACTTCATAGCCATGTTTGTTAAGTAGTATTAATAACATGTTAATAACTGGGAAATCAAGCCCATCTTGGAGAATGTAAAATAAAAACAAGTACACAAAGTTTATTCAGCCCCTGAAATTTCCAGTAATGTATTTCTCCCTGCTGGTGCTGTTAGAGCTGCATCTTCAGGGCTTCAGTCCTGAATATTCAGATGCTCCAAACAGGCCGTCCAGCCAAGAATTATTGCTGCAATGTGCTTTTCTTACACAGCGCCTCATTTTAAATGTTACACTACATGACAGCAAACCAAGTATCCATGACCGCCTCCCATTGCAATTGGATATGCAATGTTAAGTCTGTGCCAGGCTAAAAGTGGTGTACATTAACAGTGGTGTACATTGACTTTCCTACATTGGGTAAAACACTGATGGCAGCACTAGTTTATACTCTGACATTTGAAGCCTGTAATGAGCTTTATTTTGTGTGTTTTAGTGTTTCAGTAAATCCTTCAGTAAATACTTCAACTTGAAGCCTCACTCTTAACACTGGAGGAGGGTTTAGTACAGTACGCTTCACTTTACTTAGAGCGGACTGTGACGCGGAGCGACTTTTATTGAGGGCAAATCCAGAATCAGGGTCATAACGGTCCAGGGTCAAAGAGCCAATACGTAGAGAACGTGGGGTAGACATGACATAAACCAGAATCCAACTTAGACACAGACAGGGATTCAAACAACAGTACATACAACTACAAAGACCCAAACATACAACAAAGACCGATACAAAGACCAGCAAAGACAAAGTGCAAACACAGGGCTTAAGGCAAAGGGACAACGAGGAATAGGTGAAAACAATCAGGGGTGGAGTCATGAAACGAGGGGGCAGGACTAAAAAATCAAAACAAATACACATGGGCTAAACCAAAACACGAACACATGGACAGGACTGGGAGGGGCCAAACGTGACACGGACAAATACAGCTTATGAGCTCTTAGAATTTGTTATGAACATTACTTATAATAAATTATGTGAGCAAAGCATAATGCATAATAAGCATGGCTATAACAAATAATGTTATAATATTTATGCCTTTATAACATGTTATGAATGTGTTTATAAATGCTTACAAACATGACATTCAAAGAAAGTGTTACCTTTTATTCTTTATTGTGGTTTTTAAATATCTTTTTTTAATTCTTTGGAAGTTGAACAATTTCGATTTATCAAAACCTTATTTTAGCCACAACCCTGTTTTAGAACAGGTAGTGAGGCTGCATCCCTGTCCCTCATGGCCACATGGTGAGCAGTTAGACCCTATTGTTTTGAAGTAAATGTGTCCCAATGTCTAAAATAAATCATCGGTCCATTTCAGATGAGCTTTAACTGGATGTTGTTGACATAAAGCATCCACTGTGCATAGTACAGTCTTAATTCGCATTTATGGATGCAGTAGAGAATGATGTTTATTAACAACAGTTTTGTTAACCCTCAACCCTTTGGCAACCTGTCCAGGGTGTATCCTACCTTCCACCCGATGACTGCTGGGTTATGCTCCAGCACCCCCCGCCACCCTGAGGGAGAAGCGGCTTAGAAAATGTGTGTGTTTTTATGTGTGTGTGTGTGTGTGTGTGTGTGTGTGTGTGAGAGAGAGACTCTGCTCACATAACATTCCAAATGACAATAAAATTTAAACAGTCTACAAGGAGTAATTCTGCTTCACTTTAGAAATTAAAAGTGATGGAGTAGTGGTAGATCTCAGAATCAGAATCAGAATCTGAATCAAGCTTTATTGGCCAGGTCTGCTACGGATACAAGGAATTTGGTTTTGGTTACAGGAGCTCATGGTGCACAGTATCAGACAAACATTCACATATAGGGAATACGATAAAATAAATATTGAATCAACAAGATAAAATAAAATAAAATAAAACCTGCATTCCTACCATCACGCACTCAGACACACACACACACACACATACACACACACAGTCATAAGATAAGATAATGCCATCACTGTCAGAGCAGATGATCAGCGATGGAGTTGGTAAGGTTTTTCTTGACACTGTGATGTTGGGATTCACTGTGTGAATGGGAACTGATAGTGGAACTCGTTGAAGGTGGGCATATAGTTTCAATTTACTCCAAGAAACCCAATCCAAGCACTCCATTAGAGATGTCCGTGACTTGGCTACCAAATCTTTTGATGTGCCTCAGCAGATGGAACTCTGAAGTCTTCTCCTCTCACCACTGACCAGTAATGTGGTAAATAAAACTCTAGAGAAAGTTTCATGGATCAAACTGCCTAAGGGTGATGTGTAGAATGTGAAATGGCTGGAGGTTGCACTGGTTGGATGAATGCTTTTAAAACAATGTCTCATTTTTAGGTACAAGAATGCTAATTTACTAATTCCTTTCACTGATGAAAACATTGTTACATGGTTACATGATTTGTTACATGGATTGATTTTTTTTCTATTCCCTTGCTATCCTGCCTTCCGCCTGATGACAGCTGGGCTCCAGCACCTCCAAACTCCCCACTTACTGTTGTCTGAAGACCAAGGATCAGTTTCTCTGGTGGAAATTAAGGCTAGTCCTGGACTACACAGCAATCTGAATCAATAGAAACTCTTCAAATGTTAGATAAATCTAATCAGGTAGCTAAATATTTTACACACAGCCTCATTTAGCATGATTTGAAGAAATTTTTTTTTTCCAAAAATATGGACATGGCTTTGAAATGTATTCATTTACTCCCACATAATTGGCAATCTGGAATTTCTCCACAAAAGAGAGCTGCTAGGAACAGACATCTGACTAGTATTCCATTGAAAAGTTAGTGAAGCTGCAGTACATAAAACCAGACCAGGTGATAAACTTTTATGTCCCTCAGCTCAATTGCAGGCTTACAAATAGGGTGCATGCCACATCTGGGCAATTAAAGAAACTTTATTTGCTAACAAAATCAGACCCTTTTTTGTTTTAAGGACCAACTGTGTACCTTAAATAAGTTTTCCTAGTTTTCCTTTTTATGAACGAATGTTTTAAATCAGAACATTAAAGTAAAAAGCCTGGAGATGAGATGGGGTGGAGTCCGTACAGCTTTTCAGTGGATTTCCATTTCAGTGGATTATGGTTCAGTTATGTTGTCAGATTAAAGGTACTGGGATGTACCCCTGAGGGTACCACTCCAGTGACAAGAAGGGAGCTGCCCCAGTGACAAGAGGGGAACTGCCCCAGTGACAGTGTCATACCTTTTTTTCTGAGAGTGTATTGTGGTAGGTGAAAATAGCTGGATTTATCAAGAGATCCATTTAAAAGCTGTATTTGAAGTTTGCAATTGAGAAGTCAGCCACAGCTACACACATGTGCAAGCAGGGTTTCAGGGTAGGGACGTTCTATAAATGGTTCAAAGGGTCGAACAAAACATTAGTGGTGCTAAAAATCCAGTATAAATCTGCAGTGTATGTAGTAAATTGTTCGTCTGCAAGGCGACAGAATGATGCAGACGCTCATGGGTAAAAAGAGGGTTTACTATTAGAAACAGAGTTCACAATCGTAGTCAGGTCCCAAGCAATGGTCAAATCCAGAGAGGGCAAAATGCAAAAAACATCACCAGGCAAACAGTCCAAAAGGGATCAAGCAAAAGGCAGGTCAACAAACAGGGCAAGGCAGGTCAACAAACAGGGCAAAACAGGTCAGTTCAGGAATAAACAGTGAGAAATAACACTTAGTAGCTTTGTGGAAAGAAGCAATACCTAGCAATGAAACTATAAACAAGCTTTAAACTAAACCAATTGGAGAAGAACAGGTGATACAGATCAGTACGCTGGGAAAGTGTTGGAGCATGAGAGTGAGGCTTTCTCCACCTCTTGAATTTTTTGAACTCCTGAAAAAGTGCATTAAAATCATTCTTTTTTCATCAAAATGTTATTCTTCTGATGAGGACATACAATTTAATATTAGATGTGGTTTGGCAGGTTTTTATAGATGCACCACACAGTTCATATGTAAATATATGCACTTTCAAGATTTATTTAAACATAATTTTTACGCACATAGGGTATTAAAAAAACAAACTTTTAAGTGTGTTCCCATTGTGATTAATTTATTTTCTTCATTCATTCTCTTTTTCCTCGATTTATAGTTAGGGGTGCTGGAACTGGGACAAACCTTTCCAGTTTCTGATTGATTTCAAACTAAATCGTGTCAGCAGAACATGCCTGCAGCCAGCTTTATTTTGGTTGCAGTAGCTATAAGTTTGCTCAACAATTAGAAAGATTAGGTATTTTGTTGTTGGCTGTGGAAATGCTCCATCAAAAGCACAAATCAATGTTCATTTCCTCTCATTTCCATTGAGAGCCAGATATTAGTGCAAATTATGGCTATGTGAGGTACAGCACCCTTAATATGGAACTGACAAAGATATTGAGGTAATAAATAATAATTGAGGGTCTGCAGCGATCAATTCATGACAGAGCACTAACAAGAGAACTCTATCAACTGTTTTCCCTTCATCTGAGTTACAGTCTTTGAAGGTATGATTGTTCTTGAGTAACTTATATATGTTATAAAATATGTTTATCAAAATAGTATTTGTGAAAATAAACACGGTCAAACACTGGCAACTTGAAAACAAAATAGAAACTTGAATTTGAGCAAAACTCATGGCTTTGTGGCTTCAGTGCCTCATAGAATTTGAGCTTTTTACAGTTCTTTTTAGGAAATCATTTGTAAGGTTTGTATTTCTGTCTTTTATTGACATTAGTTATTTGGAACACCTACATACTGTTAAATAAAACTGTATATGGGGTCACATGGTACGTTTTGCTCAATATTTAAAACACCTCAAAGTAACTCAGGGACCCCATTATTGCTTTACTGAAGTGTGTTTATTGTATTGCCTCATACTTGTGTTCCAGTGTTGCACCATGGCCTTGCAGGAATGTTGTTTCGGTTCACTATGTACTTGTGTATAGCTGAAATAACAATAAAGCCTGACTTGACTTGACTTGACTTGATCTAAAATGGAAATTCAAATTGTTTCAAGAGTGAAATTTCTCTCTTTCTCTTTTCAGAAAGGATTATACAAAAAACTCTACTATACATTTAAAGGCTACACACATTACACCAGAATCTCTCAGGAGCCTCATTAGAACCTAGTCAGAAAGTTAGAGGCCTCATCAACTGCTGTTCCTGTACTACAACACAGATAAATGAGATGTTGGTACTGTTGTACTGCCACTCTCACATGATCACTCAGCTGACATCTCCGGGAGACTTCCTGTCTGTATTACTTTCTGGCTCTTCCATTTGAGTTAGGCTGTAACAGCTAGGCATGCTGGAGTCACATCTTTCACTAAATCAACACTACATGTCTGTGACTTTCTTTGCTGAGATGAACAACTGCCCATCCTGTCCACTTTGATGCAGTTACAAAGTACGTATACCTTGATTGAGTGCTGCTGCTTGCATGCCCTTCATTCCAGCTCAACCACCGGGGAGCCACTTGCATGTCCCTGCATGACACCTTTCTGTTGAGGCCAGTGCAGGCTATCACAAGGTGTACCTTGATCAAGTGTTTCTGCTTGCTTGTTGTCCAGACCAGTTTGACCATCGCAGAACGAACTGCAGATCCACTCCTTCTGCTGTGCCATAAATCCTCATCTGCCTGGACATTTTGTGAGATTCAATCACTTTGTAAAAGTCTGTTGTCTAGAAAAAATAGGTGGGAACAGGTGTGACATACTGTTGACAAAAACAGTATGTGACATATTGTTTCTTATAGCTTTTTGAATCTCCAAATATGTGAGAGACCATTTTAAAGTGTGAAATCATTGACAAATATAGCAGATTTCTCTGGGTTTTGAGGCTTATTAGCAGATTTATCTAAATGACTCCACAACTCCCCATCAGTTTAAGATTATGTTTGTCCAGTTAAGGGCATTTAGATTAACCATGATCACTGACGTAGAGAAAAGCTGCACGACGACAAGACACCACCCTTTAGGACGTGAGATAAACTTCTCTGGGTGAAAAGATATACCTCTATGAATAAGGATTGCTGTGATTCCATAATTTGTATTGAATTTGGAGTGAAATTCTTGCCCAACCCATTTCCTTTTTATAAGAGCAGGTGTCACTGAATAGCTACCTGTATGAAAGCTACATTGACTTTTACTTGTTGCAAATGTGTTAATCCATTCTGCCTTCAGATGGAGTTATTTCTTTCCATAGTCCTTTCACATTCCAAGACGCAACAAGAACAGGGAGATCAGGAAGAATATTACTGCAGGTTACAATGGCTAGGAGTCAATATAAACTCTCTAGAGTGGAATGTCTAATCGTAAACAATTGGCCAGAAGATTCAGACAGAGACAACACATCATGAATCTGAAGTAGACTTTTTCTTGGGACCATTCTCAAGAAGACATTTAAGAAAAAAACTTAGAAATATATTGAAGAATGAGGCCCATTGCATCATGGGACCCTGAGCATCTTGCAAAATGTAATCCTTAGTACACCAAAACTAGCATTCTAATTCACAGCAATTACACAGTCAATGATACTGTGGATAATTAAGACCAAACATTAAAGTTAAACTTAATGGCAAATTAATTTGCCCCAGAAATTTGGGACACAAAATATATCATTACAGCAAATTCCTTTGAAATGAATCTGAATTTTTCTAGCAAATACTAATGTGACTTGGAATTAACAGCTACATACAGCTGTGGCTTTCGTATACAGTCCTGTATTTGCAGCCATGTCATGGAGTGATTATGCAGACATTTGATTGGAGCGTTTTGTATTTTGAAACATGTATCAGATATACTGCAGCAATAAAGCTGGCTACTATGTATTGCTTTGATATGAATATAGTTTGCCAGGGTCTCCATGCTATGGTGTTCAGTTGCTCAGAGTTGTTAGAAGAATTATATTCCATTGTTAATTAGGGGTTCTGGACAAATTCGGGTAAATTCTGGCAAATTACACACTACAGAGAATGAAGCAGTTGCAGAAAAGTGAGGGCTTTAAATGTTAGTGTTCTTTTGAATTCTTTCTTTCATGGCATTTTCTTTTTTTAGCCTGCACTTCCAGGAGGATCATTATATGTCTCAGTAGGATATTTAATGCAAGCTAGACAGGCTGCTGAGATGTCAGGGCGAAAGAGAGAGAAAGATAGGAAGAGAGAGTGAAGTAGAGAAAGAGGGATAAGGAGAGAAAGAGAGATGAGGAGAAAGAGATAGACAGAGTGCAAGAGAGGGGGAGAGAGAGAGGGAGAGAGGGAGTGAGAGAGTGAGAGAGAGAGAGAGAGAGAGAGAGAGAGAGAGAGCAAGTGTGAGAAAAAGAGTGAAATGGTGCCAGAAAGAAAAAGCAAAAACACAATGAACAGAGCTGATCATAATCCCCTCCAGCACAGTCCAGCCAACAGGCACCTGCAAGTGACATCTTGTGACTGCTGATAAAGGACAAGAGGATGACCCACAAAAACCATGAAGCAACACATTAGTCTCTAACTTTACATCTACAAGGTGGGCCAAGAAGGTAAGTGTGTCTAATAGAGTGTAGCAGTCAGATGCTTTAAAGGAGTTGCATTGCTTGTTGGGTATATGTTGTGCTTTCATTAATGTAGTAATCTTGCTATTGTGTATAATACCTCATAAAAGTGAGTACACCTGTCAGTGTGCAGCCTGTATAGCAGAGCAGATTTACTGTCCTCTGAAAATAACTCAACACACAGCCACTAATGTCTAAATAGCTGGCAGCACAAGTGAATCCACCTCACAGTAAACATGTCCAAATAGTGCCCAGTTGTGTCATTGTCCCTCCCTGGTGTCATGTGACTCGTTTGAGTTACTGGGTTCCAGGTATGAATGGGGAGCAGGGCTGTTAAATTTGGTGTTTTGGGTACAATTCACTCATACTGGCCACTGGATATTCAACATGCCACCTCATGGCAAAGAACTCTCAGAGGATGTGAGAAATAGAATTGTTGTTCTCCACAAAGATGGCCTAGGCTATAGGAAGACTACTAACACCCTGAAACTGAGCTATAGCATGGAGGCCAAGGTCATACAATGGTTTTCCAGGACAGGCTCCACTCCAAACAGGCCTCGCCAGGGTCAACCAAAGAAGTTGAATCCATGTGTTCAGCGTCATCTCCAGAGGTTGGCTTAAAAAAATAGATGCGTGAGTGCTGCTAGCTTTGCTGCAGAGGTTGAAGAAGTGGGAGGTCAGCCTGTCAGTGCTCAGACCATATGCCGCACAATGCCTAAATTCTGTCTGCATGGCCGTCATCCCAGAAGGAAGCTTCTTCTGAAGCAGACACAGAAGAACACCTGTGGTCTGACGAGACCATGATAAACTTTTTTGGCTCAGATGGTCCAGAATGTGTGGTGGCACCTGGGTGAGGAGTACCAAGACAACTGTCTCTTGCCTACAGTCAAGCATGGTGGTGGTAGAATCAGGGTCTGGAGCTGCATGGGTACTGGCGGCACTGCGGAGCTGTGGTTCATTGAGGGAAACATGAATTCCACCATGTACTGTGACATTCTGAAGCCTGATCCCCTCCCTTCGGAAACTGCAGCACATGACAGTTTTCCAACCCAATAACGACCCCAAACACACCTCCAAGCTGACAAATGCCTTGCTGAAGGTAAAGGTGATGGCACTGGCCAAGTATGTCTCCAAGGACGTGGATGGAGGAGGAGCTCAATGTTTCTAACATCCACCAGCTCCGTGATGTCATCATGGAAGAGTGGAAGAGGATTCCAGTAGCAACCTGTGCAGCTCTGGTGAATTCCATGCCCAAGAGGGTTCAGGCAGTGCTAGATTATAATGGTGGTCACACAAAATATTGACCCTCTGAGCACAGTTTGGACATGTTCACTGTGAGGTGGACTCACTTGTGTTGCCAGCTATTTGGTCATTAGTGGCTGTGTGTTGAATTCTTTTCAGAGGACAGTAAATCTGTACTGCTATACAAGCTGCACACTGACTACTTTGTTATATCTATGACATGGAAAGGTATAATAAAATATTTGCAGAAATGTGAGGAGTGTACCCACTTTTGTGAGATATATATATATATATATATATATATATATATATATATATACATACAGATATATAAAGAGTGAGGAGTGAAGAGTGAGAAGACGAAAGGTAGCAAGAGAGGGAGTGAAATAAGGGAGTGAAAGAGAAGATGAAAAGATTAAATGAGAAAGACAGTGAGTGCGAGAGAGAGAGAGAGAGAGAGAGAGAGAGAGAGAGAGAGAGAGAGAGAGAGAGAGAGAGAGAGGAAATGTATGAAATAGCAAGCAATAGAGAGCGTAAAAGAACAAAGAGTGAAAGAGGGAGGAAAGAGAGAGTGAGACAAAGTAAGAGTGAGTGTGAAATAGGGACAATATAATAGACAGAGCTAATGGTCTCAAGGTGAAATAATGGTTTAAGGTGAAGGTAGGGTTACATCAGGGATCAGCTTTGAGCCCCTTCTTGTTTGCAATGGTGATGGACAGGTTGACAGATGAGGTCAGGCAGGAGGCTCCATGGACCATGATGTTTGCAGATGACATTGTAATCTGTGGTGAGAGTAGAGAGCAGGTGGAAGAGAATCTGGAGAGGTGGAGGTTTGCACTGGAGAGGAGAGGATTGAAGGTCAGTAGAGGCCTGCTATGATGTATGGTTTGGAGACTGTGGCTCTGTCTAAAAGACAGGAGGATGAGCTGGAGGTGGTGGAGATGAAGATGCTGAGATTTTTGTTGGGAGTGACAAGGCTGGACAAGATTAGAAATGAGCAGATCAGAGGGACAGTGAAGGTGGAGCAGTTTGGAGATAAAGCCAGAGAGGCCAGGTTGAGATGGTTTTGACATGTGTTGAGGAGGAATAGTGGATATATTGGGCAAAGAATGTTGGAGATGGAGCTGCCGGGCAGAAGGAGAAGAGGTAGACCTCAGAGAAGGTTTATGGATGTCGTGAAGGTGGACATGGAGATGGTTGGTGTGAAAGTAGAGGAGGCAATGGATAGGGCAAGATGGAGGCAGATGATCTGCTGTGGCGACCCCTAAAGGGAGCAGCAGAAAGAAGAAGAAGAATAATAGACAGAGCTAATAGAGATTTGTGAGAAGAGAAAAAACAGAAGAATAGAAAAACAATTCTCTAATTGTTTCTCTGTTTTTTCTGTAATTGTTTCCCTATTTGCAGAACTGTCTTTGTTGGTTTGGTCATTTACTTTTCAAGATCTTTTGAGGATTCATTTGTTAATGTTAATTTGAGCTTCTGTGCTTTGCTTCATGAACATGTCTGAAATACAGTACTGGCTTCTTCTGCTGCTCTAGCTGGCTAGTGTTTGACATTATAGTCTACTAGTATAGACTATAACATCACTAACCCTCAGCAATTTAGAGTGCTAACCTTCAACATTATAAATACTGATTCATATTCATAACTCTGTGGTAACAGTGCTATGCCAAATAAAAGGCATCGTGAAGTTATTCACGACTAGATGACTAGATGCTGCGAAGGGGTTTTCTTCACCACAGAAATAAGTCTGCAATCATCCACTTCAGTTGTTGTCCATGGCCTTCCAGGCATTTTGGTGTTGCTGAGCTCACCAGTGCATTTCTCAATTTTAGGAATGTCGCAAATTGTTGATTTGGCTACTCCTAATGTTTCTGCAGTCTCTCTGATAGTTTGTTTTGCTGTTTCAGCCTGATGACAGCCTCCTCACCTGCATCAACATTTCTCTGGACCATATAATGTGAGTTCCCATGAACAACTACCAAATGCATATTTAACACTCAGAATCACCAGAAACTCCAGACCTTCAATCCAACATTTTTTTTGTCATAACCCTATAAGTCCACGCAGTTACATCTTGACTGCTTCATTTCAATATTATTGTGGTGGTATACAGAGGTAAAATTACAAAAATTATGACAATGTCCAAATACTCATGTACCTGACTGTATCTCTCCTCCAGTCTGAGCCAGCCAATCCACTGACTGGCTTCATTTAATAAAACTTAATGAGCAGGGCTGCATTCAGTCCCAACAATATGTAGTAAAATGTTGATTTAAATGGAAATAAATTTTCAGTCATGCACTGAAAAGTCTTTTTTTGCCTTTTTTTTACAGACAAGAAGCAAACATTGCAACTATGGGAGCTAAGCAGGCCAGTCTTGGAGATCTTTTCAAAGAATTTTCTGAACCTGATGACATGGGTTTAAATACAAAACTCATCTTCTAATGTCTTCAGTTGTTGTGTGCACCAAGCTGCAGCAGCTGCATTTGTAAAGGACTTTATTAGAATCTGTTATGTGGACTGCCTTTTTAATACTGCGGAGCATTTATACACATCTCTGCTGATTGGGTAACCTAGGACACGCCCATCAAATGAGAAAAAACGTACCTCATAGTCAGTTGCACACTGTTTCTCACTATTTCAATGAAACATGTCGGTCAACTCAGAAACCATAGCAAAACAGTGTGCGATCTTTTAGGATTGTATTTGTCCCAAGTGTTAACATAATGAGCTTGATGGGTGGAGGTATCAAAATAAAAGTATCAAAATCTCAACAGACAGAAAAACAAACCTCATCACTTGAAGAAGTATTTTACCCAGCATGGGAAGGTGATTTTCCAGTGTTGACACTGTTGTATAGTGTATACATGTTTCACAAATATTAGAATAAATCTTATGATATATGCCTGCATTACTGTGATGCCATATTAAAAAATTACAGGCATGCATGAAACAGATTGCCAAGCAGTATAAAATATAATGTAACGTATACATGATAGTGATGCACATGCATAGTGTGAATCAGGCAGGAGACACAAATTAAGCAGCATGTGTCAGCTTATAAATCTACTTTGACCTGTATTTGAAAAAATGTACACAAAGATAAGACATTTCATGTTCCATCTTATTCCAACTTTATTGTTTTGTTTTAAATTTACATTACATTTTCAATTTGATGCCTACAACATGTTCCAAAAAAGTTGGGATGGGGCAATTTGAGGCTAGAAAAATTATGAAATTTTCAAAAACCAGGTAATGCAATAATGCTTGGAGAATAAAGGAGCATTCAGGAAAGGCCCTGTCCTTTATAAGCAAGGATGGGTTGAGGCTCACTACCACCAAAAATGCATCAGCAAAAAAAATAAGTTCAAAAATAATGTTCCTCAGCCAGGAATTCACCCTCTAAAGTGCATAATGTCATTATATTATTCAGGGCAACTGGCGAAATCTCCATGTGTAAAGGAAAAAAGCTGAACCCACAAATGAATATCTGTGGCTTTCAATGTTCAGACAGCACTGCTTTGAAAACTTGAAAGCTTTTATGATGGGTATCACCACATGGGCTCAGGACTAATTTGACAAACCATTGACAATAAGTACCATTACTGCATCCACAAATGCCCACTAAGACTGTAGTAACCTGTGGCATCAATAAACTCCTTTGTAGCCTCAATATACACATTTGAGGCCTCAATGTAGTAATTCATGGGCTCAATATAGTAAATTGTGGCCTCAATATAGTAATTTATGGTCTCAGTGTATAAATATGTGGCCACACCTCATTAAAAAATAATCATGATGACCATGTCATCTTCATCTCCATGGATAACCACCTTATTGTGGTGGAGGGGTTTGCGTGCTTGAATGATCCTAGGAGCTATGTTGTCTGGAGCAAAAGCTCCTGGTAGGGTCTCCCATGGCAAACTGGTCCTAGGTGACAGGTCAGACAAAGTGTGATCCATAATAACCCCTATGAAAACAAAAAAACAGGACTTGTGTACCCTGCCCGGAACATGGTTACCGGGGCCCCACCCTGGAGCCAGGCCTGGTGCGTCTGGTGGCCGGGCATTTACTCATGGTTCCCGGCCGGGCCCAGCCCGAAGGAATTACATGAGTCCCCCCTCCCATCGACCCACCACCAATGGGAGGGGCAGTAGTAGGGGTTCGGTGCGCAGTGTCCAAAGGCGTGGGCCTTGGCGTTCTGATCCTCGTTTGCTGAAACTGGCTTTTTGAACTTGGAACGTTACCTCACTGGCGGGGAAGGAGCCTGAGTTGGTGCGCGAGGTTGAGAGATACCGGCTAGATATAGTCGGGCTCACCTCAACACACAGCTTGGGCTCTGGGTCCAATCTCCTTGAGAGGGGCTGGACTTCATTCTTTTCTGGAGTTACCCATGGTGAGAGGCAGCGGGCAGGTGTGGGCTTTCTCATAGTCCCTCGACTCGGTGCCTGTATGTTGGGGTTTTCTCTGGTGGATGAGAGGGTAGCTTCCCTACGCCTTTGGGTTGGGGAACGGGTCCTGACTGCTGTCTGTGCTTATGCACCGAACAGCAGTTCAGAGTACCCAGCCTTCTTAGAGTCCTTGGGAAGGGTGCTTGAAAGTGCTCCTCCTGGAGACTCTATTGTCCTACTGGGGGACTTCAACGCTCACGTGGGCAATGACAGTGAGACCTGGAGGGGTGTGATTGGGAGGAGTGGCCTCTCTGATCTGAACCCGAGTGGTGTTCAGTTTTTGGACTTCTGTGCAAACCACAGTTTGTCCATCACGAACACCATGTTTGAACAGAAGGATGTCCATAAGTGCACATGGCACCAGGACACCCTAGGCCGCAGTTCAATGATTGACTTTGTAGTCGTGTCATCAGACTTGCGGCCATGTGTTTTGGACACTCAGGTAAAGAGAGGAGCTGAGCTGTCAACTGATCACCACCTGGTGGTGAGTTGGATCAGGTGGTGGGGGAAGATGCCGGTCAGACCAGGCAAGCCCAAACGTATAGTGAGGGTTTGCTGGGAACGTCTAGCAGAAGAACTTGTCAGATTGACCTTCAACTAAGACCTCCGTCAGAACTTTGACCAGATATCGGGGGAGGTGGGGGACATTGACTCAGAATGGGCAATGTTCTGTTCCTCCATTGTTGAAGCGGCTGACTGTAGCTGTGGCCATAAGGTAGTTGGTGCCTGTCGGGGCGGTAATCCTCGAACCCGGTGGTGGACACCCCAGGTGAGAGATGCCGTCAAGCTGAAAAAGGAGTCCTACCGGGCATGGTTGGCCTGTGGGACACCAGAGGCAGCTGGCAGGTATCGACAGGCCAAGTGATCTGCGGCTTCAGTTGTCGCCAAGGCAAAAACCCATATATGGGAGGAGTTTGGTGAGGCCTTGGAAAGTGACTTTAAGTCGGCTCCGAAAAGATTCTGGCAAACTGTCAGGCGACTCAGAAGGGGAAAGCAGTGTGCCACTAGCACTGTATATAGTGGAGATGGTGTGCTGCTGACTGCGACTGAAGACGTCATTGGGCGGTGGAAGGAATACTTTGAGGACCTTTTCAATCCCACCGACACGTTCTCCAGTGAGGAGGCTGAGTCTGGGGACATGGGAATAAGCTTGTCCATTACTCAGGCCGAAGTCGCTAAGGTAGTTAAGAAGCTCCTTGGTGGCAAGGCTCCAGGGGTGGATGAGATCCACCCTGAGTTCCTCAAGGCTCTGGATGTTCTGGGGCTGTCTTGGCTGACACGCCTTTTCAACATTGCGTGGACATCGGGGGTGGTGCCACTGGATTGTCAGACTGGGTTTGTGGTGCCTCTTTTTAAAAAAGGGGACCGGAGGGTGTGTTCCAACTACAGGGGAATCACACTCCTCAGCCTCCCTGGTAAGGTCTATGCAGGGGTACTGAAGAAGAGAGTCCGGCTTATAGTCGAACCTCGGATCCAGGAGGAGCAGTGCGGGTTCCGCCCTGGTTGTGGAACACTGGACCAACTCTTCACCCTCTCCAGGATTCTGGAGGGTTCATGGGAGTTTGCCCAACCAGTCCACATGTGCTTTGTGGATCTGGAGAAGGCATTCGACTGTGTTCCCCGGGGTATTCTGTGGGAGGTGCTTCGGGAGTACGGGTTACATGGCTCTTTGCTACGAGCCATTCAGGCCCTGTACAAACAAAGCTGGAGTTTGGTTCGCATAGCCGGCAGTAAGTCAGACTCGTTCCCAGTGAGAGTTGGACTCCGTCAGTGCTGCCCTTTGTCACTGATTCTCTTCATAATTTTTATGGATAGAATTTCTAGGCGCAGTCAGGGGACGGAGGGTGTCCGGTTTGGTGACCTCAAAGTCACACGCTGCTGTTTGCAGATGATGTGGTCCTATTGGGGACATCAGGCCGTGAACTTCAACTTTCGCTGGATCGGTTTGCAGCCGAGTGTGAAGCGGCTGGGATGAGAATCAGTACCACTAAATCCGAGACCATGGTTCTCAGGTGGAAAAGGGTTGAGAGCCCTCTCTGGGTCGGGGATAGGCTCTTGCCTCAAGTGGAGGAGTTCAAGTATCTCAGGGTCTTGTTCACGAGTGATGGTACAAGGGAGCAGGAGATTGACAGGCGGATTGGTGCTGGGTCAGCAGTGATGCGGGCTCTTTACCGGTCTGTTGTGGTAAAGAAAGAGCTGTGCCATAAGGCAAGGCTCTCGATTTACCGGCCGATCTACGTTCCCACCCTCACCTATGGTCATGAGCTTTGGGTAATGACCGAAAGAATAAGATCGCGAATACAAGCGGCCGAAATGAGTTTCCTCCACAGGGTGTCTGGACTCTCCCTTAGAGATAGTGTGAGAAGTTCAGTTATCCGGGAGGGACTCGGAGTAGAGGCGCTGCTTCTTCACGTCGAGAGGAGCCAGCTGAGGTGGTTCGGGCATCTGGTTAGGATGCCTCCTGGACGCCTCCCTCAGGAGGTGTCACAGGCAAGTCCACCTGGGAGGAGACCCCGGGGAAGACCCAGGACACGCTGGCGTGACTATATCGCCCAGCTGGCCTGGGAGCGCCTCGGAATCCCCCTTGGAGAGCTGTTGGAAGTGGCTGGGGAAAGGGAGGTCTGGGCTTCATTGCTTAGGATGCTGCCCCCACGACCCGAACCCCGGAGAAGCGGAAGATAATGGGTGGATGGATGGATGGACCATGTTATCTTAAGAGCTCTGAATTTTTGAAAAGTACACTTAAATACAATTTTGCTTTACAAAGGATGCCAAATCCAGGTAAGTTAGCTAAAAATATAATCTGAATATAATCAGAATTTTGTTAAACGTAATTTAATACCAACTCAATGCAAAAAAAAAAATCAGACATATTTTTGCATCTTCCAGAATGGCCACACACAAAAACTTGCATATCTGCGGTCCGCTGAATAATCACATACAAACAGCCTGAATATGCAAAGCTAAGCAGAAAACTGGCAACCTTTTTATTTAAATTATATGTTATATGTAATTTATTATTAAGCTTTATTGATTGTCAGTCTGTTTTTCATTGTGAAGCAAGAAGAAAGCAGCCAGACTGCCACACTAGAGCAGCCAAGCAGCCTACTGTCCTCTCAGGGCACAAACCAGTAGGTCACAGTGATCGTATTAAAGTTGCCCTGCCAAAACCTGCCAGTGCAGAAAGACCAATTACACCAACAATGCCCATTCCCAGAAAAGGATTTGTAAGCTAGCATGGTTTCCCAGCTCAATGCCTCTCTCACGTTCCTTCCCCTCTGAATATCCTGCTGTATTCTGTGGCAGATGTTATTTTTCAGTTGGACACTGGGAAACAGCATGGGTAATCAACTTCTGCAAGAACAGCTTGAGGTTTCATGCAGATTAGCATTATTTTAATCAGGTGAAACTATCAGTGGACCCACAGGGCAGAAGATTTTTATCTGCACACAGATTATCTCTCAAACACACTCTGTCCTTGTATTGTACTGATTTTGATATTTAATCATTGTGAGAATATTTTTCTGTAACGTTCATATGTGAATCATGAATAATTACCACATGCTTGGCATTCAGCATTTGTTTTCATTGGCCTAGAAAGCCTGAAATAAAATTATAGTTAGAACAGGAGTTTTTGGATCACATCTATATACACTGCTCAAAAAAATAAAGGGAACACTTAAACAACACAATATAACTCCAAGTAAATCAAACTTCTGTGAAATCAAACTGTCCACTTAGGAAGCAACACTGATTGACAATCAATTTCACATGCTGTTGTGCAAATGGAATAGACAACCAGTGGAAATTATTGGCAATTAGCAAGACACACTCAATAAAGGAGTGGTTCTGCAGGTGGGGACCACAGACCACTTCTCAGTACCTATGCTTTCTGGCTGATGCTTTGGTCACTTTTGAATGTTGGTGGTGCTTTCACACTCGTGGTAGCATGAGACGAACTCTACAACCCAGACAAGTGGCTCAGGTAGTGCAGCTCATCCAGGATGGCACATCAATGTGAGCTGTGGCAAGAAGGTTTGCTATGTCTGTCAGCGTAGTGTCCAGAGGCTGGAGGCGCTACCAGGAGACAGGCCAGTACACCAGGAGACGTGCAGGAGGCCGTAGGATTGCAACAACCCAGCAGCAGGACCGCTACCTCCGCCTTTGTGCAAGGAGGAACAGGAGGAACACTGCCAGAGCCCTGCAAAATGACCTCCAGCAGGCCACAAATGTGCATGTGTCTGCACAAACGGTTAGAAACCAACTCCATGAGGACGGTATGAGGGCCCGACGTCCACAGATAGGGGTTGTGCTCACAGCCCAACACCGTGCAGGACACTTGGCATTTGCCAGAGAACACCAGGATTGGCAAATTCGCCACTGGCGCCCTGTGCTCTTCACAGATGAAAGCAGGTTCACACTGAGCATGTGACAGACGTGACAGAGTCTGGAGACACCGTGGAGAGCGATCTGCTTCCTGCAACATCCTTTAGCATGACTGGTTTGGCAGTGGGTCAGTAATGATGTGGGGTGGCATTTCTTTGGAGGGCCGCACAGCCCTCCATGTGCTCGCCAGAGGTAGCCTGACTGTTATTAGGTACCGAGATGAGATCCTCAGACCATATGCTGGTGCGGTTGGCCCTGGGTTCCGCCAAATGCAGGACAATGCTAGACCTCATGTGGCTGGAGTGTGTCAGCAGTTCCTGCAAGATGAAGGCATTGGAGCTATGGACTGGCCGGCCCGTTCCCCAGACCTGAATCCGATTGAGCACATCTGGGACATCATGTCTCGCTCCATCCACCAATGCCACATTGCACCACAGACTGCCCAGGAGTTGGCGGATGCTTTAGTCCAGGTCTTGGAGGAGATCCCTCAGGAGACCATCCGCCACCTCATCAGGAGCATGCCCAGGCGTTGTAGGGAGGTCATACAGGCACGTGGAGGCCACACACAACACTGAGCCTCATTTTGACTTGTTTTAAGGACATCACATCAAATTGGATCAGCCTGTAGTGTGTTTTTCCACTTTAATTTTGTGTGTGACTCCAAATCCAGGCCTCCATTGGTTAATAAATTTGATTTCCATTGATGATTTTTGTGTGATTTTGTTGTCAGCACATTCAACTTTGTACAGAACAAAGTATTCAATGAGAATATTTCATTCATTCAGATCTAGGATGTGTTATTTGAGTGTTCCCTTTATTTTTTTGAGCAGTATATATATATATATATATATATATATATATATATATATATATATATATATATAGGACATTATTGTTCCAAGTGCAGAGAAACATTTTCAGCTTTAAACCTGTGCAAGACATTAACACATGAAGACATATGATGTGGTCCAAAAACACCTGTTCTAACTACAATACATACATACATATACATATGTATTGTTTATAAATGTATAATAGTAGTGTTAAAGTGGTGTTAAAGATTTTTCACTCCACTTGTCTGCTGAGAATTTCGGTAATAAAACAGTCATTGTCAGTGACAATGCAGATACCCCAATGATCCTGCCCTGATGAAAACCTGTAAGTCTCATTGTCCATAATGTGCTGTACGTTCTGTGGGATGGTCAGCATGGAGATATTCCCCTCCACACCAATACTACAGGCCCTCCTGGACTTCTAGGGAAGTACTTGTAAGGCGATCTCACAGGAGCTCTTTGTCACTAACTTGTAGAGTATTAATCTCATTGAGGAACCCTTTGAGTTTGGTAAGACGAGAAGCCACTGAAGCCAAAGACAATTTAACATATATTTCACCGTTTTATGTAAAGATAAAGTCAGCAAGCACTACTACATCAGTAAGTCGGGTACATTAATGCATTGATCTTTATTTTTAGAATTTGTACTTTGAAAAACAGCATGAATTCCATATTGTGATAAAGTGAATGCTTCCTAAATAAACACTACATTTACATTTACAGCATTTAGCAGACGCTCTTAGCGACTTACAAGAAGTGCTTTGTCAATCTAGAGAAAGTATCTTTGCTAGTTACCAATAGCTTAGAGAAAAAGACAGTCCTGAACTCAGATACTGCTAGAAACAAATATGTCACTGCAGACACCAAGACAAAAAGAAACAGATTTGAGCGCAGAACTCTGTGTCATTCAAATGCAATACAATAACAATAAGATACAATACAATAAATAAAATAAGTGCAGCTTATAGTTCAATGCTCATTTAAGTGCACTACAATGAAATGTGTGACTAGTGCATGTTTATTATAGAACAACAAATTAACCACACAAAGTGATGAGGTTGTGCACCTGGGAAGATCAGTTTAAGCATAAAAGCCAACTTGGGCCATAAAGTCTTTAGGTGCATATAGGCTCACTTTTTCCAACAACAATGGCATTAGGAGCTTCTAGGTCATCAAACTGTGAATGTTTAGAGGTATACAATTACAGGACTGGGGAGAAAAAGCTATCTGTCTGTCCAATGTCTTAGATATATAACTTTCAGGATGAGTACAAAAACCATGGTACTTGATTTTGACGTTGTTTTTCCTATGCAATAAATTTTATCTGCAAGCAAGATGATGTCAGCAGAGATTTCTACATCTTCACACCATCGCTATTCAAATAAACAACACTAGCTATCTTCACCTTAGCTACCTAGCTGTCTTTGTCAGTCCTTGTCTGACTGACAAGCCTGACAAGTGAAACATGGAGAGAATACAGCATGAAAAACTGAATAAAACCCAGAGCCTATATTAGCATGGTCTCAGACGTAATAAG
Organism: Pygocentrus nattereri; assembly: GCF_015220715.1. Lineage (NCBI taxonomy): Eukaryota > Metazoa > Chordata > Actinopteri > Characiformes > Serrasalmidae > Pygocentrus > Pygocentrus nattereri. The sequence goes on from NC_051229.1 coordinate 25,925,168, forward strand.
TGGATATCCTAGATGTGTTACAGAATTATGTCTTAGAAGCACTATTTTGGTGAAATAATGGAGTTTTACCAGTATCATAATAAGTGTCTCGTTGGCCTGGGGAAGGGTCAATCCATGCTGGCTTGGAAGGTAAGAAACCCAAGAATTGTGCACACAGTCTGGCAGCCATATAAATATTTGAAAATGTGCTGATGTTTTCATTTCATTCAGATGTGAATACAGGCCTGCTAATGTTTTTTAATGTTTTCTTAGAATGAGATTTCACTGATTTCAGTAGGTTTTAAGTGGTGGACAGTATGGGGTTTGGTGGGGAAGGTGGGTTTCATTTTAACATTTTATTTATTTAATTATTTTTCGTAATACAGCTTTTTTAAATGTCTTTAGACACCACTAAAATTCCGTCGCAAATATTAATAAAAAAACTGTCTATCTGCCATGCTCAGATCTTTCCACATAAACAGTACATATATTAATTTAATATAAAAACAATAAAGTAAATGTATTTTTTGGATAAAATATCATTTAAATGATCTTTTTTCTTTGACTTCACCATAAAATAATATTCTGTTGCATAACATGACTTGATGAAGAATGAACTAGGGCATAGTGGTACAGTGCAGCTAGTGCAGCAGTAGGGCCTAGTGGTACAGTGCAGCTAAGTGCAGCAGTAGGGCCTAGTGGTACAGTGTAGCAGTAGGGCCTAGTGATACAGCATAGCCAGTGTAGCAGTAGGGCCTAGTGGTACAGTGCAGCCAGTGCAGCAGTAGGGCCTAGGGGTACAGTGCAGCCAGTGCAGCAGTAGGACCTAGTGGTACAGTGCAGCCAGTGCAGCAGTAGGTCCTGGTGGTACAGTGCAGCCAGTGCAGCAGTAGGGCCTAGTGGTACAGTGCAGCAAGTGCAGATTATTTCCAGCGACAGTGTATTAGTGATGCTTAGCTAAAGTTTCAGTTATATTCTACATATATGAAGTGCAAGATGTGCAAGAAAACGCAAATGGGAAATGAATTTCCAATATGCACACACAAGTGACTGGATCCACACAAGAAAGATGCTGCACAAGAACGAGGCTCATGCCACCTGAGAATTTGCCATGGCCATCCAAAACGTCAGTTCTTGTGCCACATCTGGGTGCGGCACTGTCAAATTCTTCACCAACGGCACTTCAGATCTCAAGCTACACAGCAAAAATGGGTGATGATAGCTAGCATCGTGAAAACTTATCACGTTATTAATCATGTTTAGTTTATTGACCAAGTCAATTATTTACCTTTTCATTTTACTTCAGTTCTGGTTTTTCTCATTTTGTGTATGTCACACATTTGGAAACGGACTTCATCTCCCTGAATGCTCTGGGAGACCAGGTGATTGAACAGTTGCACTTGAACTCCAACAATGGGGAGAACTCCATTTCCCAGGGTACTCGGGAATCCCATGTGACCACAAACTTTCACAAACGCTGCTATCAGCGATCTCAGTCTCCTGACTAAAAATGTGGTACACCTGTGTTTGTGATCATGTGACTCATAGAGTAGAGTATAACAGCCCGGACTTTAGGTAGACCCTTTGCGAAGTATTGTATCTCTGAGACTACTGAGCATTTCCCTGTTGTCCAGTTTGATCCCGTGTGTTTTTCAACTGCTGCTTTGTCCCTCAGTACCTTTGCTTGTGTGATTGGATCTGTGCTTTTTGACTTTTTGCCTGGACTCTGATTTCGTTTATATTTTGCCCTTTTTTACAACTGTTTATATTTATTAAATCACTCTCGTCTTTCATCCGCACACGTCTGAGATTCTGTCACCACATTACAGTGTAAAGTTTTTTTCTCTACTCTCTTACATACGAGTGCACTGTGTTCAATTCTCAGCTCAATTGCTCTTGTACTGAAATAACCTGCAGATTCCCACTGTATTTAATCACTGAACGTTCAAATTCATTGGTGGGTTGTTTTTTAAAAAAAAAAAAGTACATGAGAAATGTCAAGTGTGGCATGAGAGTGTGAGATTAGAACAAACTGTGTGATTCTCGTAGCTTTTGCAGCCTTGTAAATAAATAGCAAATGGAAAGAGGCTGGTGCGTAGCCTAATTCTAATATGTATGAGAGAGAAAATATACATCATGCATTAAGTAATAAATGGATGGAACCTTGGTTTACTAACAGCTGTAATTCTCATAATTGTCATTATTTCATCCACTATTCCTATCATGATTACCATTGCTAGAATATGCTAATTCTAATGCAGTGCCAAGCCATTAGTGTAAGATTTTCAGTCAATTAGTTTAGCTGTCTCCAGCATCCCCCCGCGACCCTGACGGAGAAGCGGCTTAGAAAATGGATGGATGGATGGATGGATGGATAGTTTAGCTGTTAAGTGGATTATTTATGCATAAACAATTAAAGTGCAACTGTGACTGGCAAGCAAAAGGTTCACCCCCTTAATTCTCTGTGTGCTCCAGCACAACTTTCGGTCAAGAAGCCAGTCGAGATTTGCTGGGTGCCTTGACAGTAGATTATGTGAACAATCTAGATCCCCCAACAGGAAGAAATGCAAAAGTATTAACTCTCAAAATACATTAGTGTTATATAGTTTTATTTAAAAATACAGTATTTTTATATTATTTTATACTGCATGTTGTTCAAGTACTTCTCGTTCAAACGTTATTAAACCATGATGGTGTGTCAGCACAACTGTACCTTTTATATGTTAATATAAGCCGATATTACATATATAACTGTTCTAATTCTCTTGTTGAGAAAATATAATGTTAAAAAGGCCTTTTTTAAACCATTTTTGAACCCATAGTGTAGCTTAACATATTGCAGAAATGAATCATTCATAGGTTTGATGGACAGGTTTTTGCAAAATCTGAATTTTTAACAGACTTTTTATCTGATAATATTTGGAAGCACAAATACAGTCCAGGCTGGCATCCACCTTGATGTAGGTCCCTGTATTTCCATACACACAACAAAAACAGACGATTGGCCCCTCCCAGACTTCCCTGTGCTTTTGTTTACCTTATGGTCTTGTCCATGTGCTTCCTTGTTTTGATTCTTCCCTGTCCTGTCCCCTTGTTTCTAAACTCCACCCTTGATGGCCTGTGTCTTGTTAACCCACTGTTAACCACCTGTGTCTTGTTACCTGTTCCTGTGTTTAAGCCCTGTGTTTTCCGCTGTTAGTTTGCTGGTCTTTGTATTGTATTGTATGCCGTTGTTTCTTTCGACCTCTGATGTACTTCTAGTCTTTCTTCCTTTATGTCATGTCTGTCCCTCCATCTCTCCATGTTGGCTCGTTGACCCTGGACTGTCTAGACCCTGATTATAGATTTGCCCCTAATAAATCTTGCTTCTCGCAGCGTATGTGTCTGCCTCATCATTGCTCCCCAGCGTTACAACACTCACTTTGAAGAATAGTGGATTGTATTATATTTTGTCAAGGACACAGCTCAGATGAATCTGAAACAGATTCTACACAGACTAAACAATCCCTAGAGAATCTCTCCTCTTTGATGGCTTATATAAAGGACAAGCTGACTACAGATAACTCCTCATCTGGTCATGACTGTTTCAGCAGTGCCTCAAAATAAAAGGTGTCAACAGTCTGACAGCATCAGATTAGCTATTGTGAGCTTTTGAACTCACTGACCTTCAACTATTTCCTAATGACTATCAGTCATTTAGTGGCAATTCCTCACTAACTGATTGTTTTGCCCCATAAAACCACTATTTTTTATGCAAGCTTCATTAGCAGCAAGGGCCTAGTGCTTGCTGGATGCACCTGATGTATGAAGGATCAATGCATGGAGGGTTTGCATGCATCAGCCTTTTTTCTGTGCCAGAATGGATACGCTGTTATTCACCTATCATGGAGTAAACACAATGTAAGAGGGGTTTTGTTTTCTTCATTTTGGTGTGTATTTTGTATGTCACTATTGAACAGTAATGTCATGTCTGCCTTGCATTTCACGTTTTCCACTGTAGAGATTGCTTTCCAATTTGGCAAAAACTCCTCTACATAGGTTTTACATCTGACATTGCATTAGAGACACAAAGACAGTGGAGTTTCCCAGTAGTTTCTCTTAGTTAGTTATTTTTCGTTAATTATCAAATGAAGTTAACTTTAGCTTATAAAATGTTATCTCCATGCTGAAAGTGAGATTTTGATGCATTTTACAGGTACTTATTTTTTCCCCATGATAGTCTTTTGTGTTGCAGTTATATAAATATTTAAAAAGCACAGATTAAAATTTTTATATAATCATGTATCATGTTGATTACTTTTTCTTGAACTCATTGATTGTTAAATAGATGGTATGTTTGACATTTATAAAAAACTGAGAGTGAAGAAGATACTTATTTCATTAATGTTTGACATTTACCTTAAATAAATAGAAATATTTATATGGAAATTGCTTTCAAATGTCGTGTTTGGCGCACTAGAGTGTTTACTTGCTCTTCAGTCCATCACGCCATCTGTGCTGAGCAATAAGGAAACTCTTCCCAGGTTTATTTCCTGTTACTCTGGAAGTGCGACATGTGTGTGGAGAAACATTAAACCTGCTGTGGTAACACACTGAATGCTGGATTTACACACAAGCCTGGAAGCCTTAGCAACCCTTTCAGCTGCTTGTCTTACTCTGCCTCCATGTGGTCAAAATGAGCCTTACATGGACTTAAATGGCTATTATTCTACATGATTCTTTATTCCTGAAATTTATTAATAACATTTATCTTTTTTACTTCATCTTGCAACAAAACTTTTCAACATTATCAAACAGGTTTTACAATTTTATACAAAAACATGGGTGCCTCTGACAGGTTTTGTAGATTTTTTGAAGTGAAAATAAGATAACACATCCTCTACAGAAAACACAGTCCATTCATGCCTGTATATGATCTTAAAAAAACAAAAAAAAAACAAATACAAAATAAAGAACAGAAAAGATGGACTGGGCTGGAATGCACATCTTTTACAATATTTTTCTGCTCATATTTCAATGGAACAACACCAGATTGCATTTAGAGGTTGTTCTCGGTCTAGTTACTGGGTTGCACAAGGGTTCAAATGGCTTGTTCTGATGCACCGTACTCTCAGAGCCATGGCACCAGGGTTCATTTTAATCAACCCAAACCAGCTAAGCATGAACATGCCTTTAAAGGTCCACTGCTTTCACTTTTCCAGGGGAAAGATATGTATTTGTACCTTTTTTTATAGCTCAGTACTGGGTCAGAATTCTTCAAAGTGATAATAATAGGAACCAGATGTCTGATGAGTTTAAGTCCTCTAAAAGTTATGTACCTTACAGAAAGTTAATACATGAAATGTTTATGAGTGCCCTGTCACATACTGAGTAGTGATATTTTTGGTATTAAATCAAGTCAGTTTTATTGATTCATGGTGGAGAGGTACATGCAGGGAGTTGTAAGGCAAAATAGTTACCAAAGATAACTTAAGTTTTTTCAGATTTAACTCTATTTTACCATTATCAACTGTATGCGAAAGTTGGGTGGCCCTCTTTAACAGTACGAAGGGAATCACACTGGTTGATTTTTATTTATAAGACACTCTCCGGTTATTCGCCAGAATACATCACTTCATTGATGAATACAAATAACAGTTATCATAAGACTCGCTCTAGTAATTGGATCAGCTGCCAGGTGCCAAGAGTTTTTACTGAACTGGGAAAATCTGCTTTTAGTTACAGCGCACCAGCGAGCTGGAATTCACTGGTGTCACTTAGTCATTTTAAACTTTTAATATCTAACCACCTTCAGAAAGCCTGTACCTGTTTTACTTAATCTTATTTATTCTGAACTTTTATTTTTTGTTTTACTTCTTCTCTTAGTTCTTTATTTATTTATAAATTTTTTTCTCTCTCATTTTATTTTTAATAGTTTTGTATCATTACTTTTTAATGTGTATTATTGTATTATTACTTTATTAACCTCTTATCTTCTTTTGATCCGATTCTCTTATCATTTAAACCACCAGTTTTATTTTTTATCTTTTATTCACTGTTATTTTAAATTTTCTTTTAATTTAAAATGATTAAATGTAGTTTTCTTTGTCATGTCAATCCCTGTTTTTGTAAATGCTCGGCTACATTGAAAATGAGGGTTGCCCTCAATGTACTTCCGAGTCAAAATAAAGGTTGATTGATTGATTGATCAACGTGACATTTAAAAAAATAAGACGTGTAAGTTCACTGATGGTTTTGGATAGTAAACAAAATGGTATATTTGTGTTGTCAACATTGTGACCCCTGGTTTCTACCACCACCACTGTATAAAAATCTGAGTCAATAGCCTTCTCTACAATTCATTATTTCACACCAAACCACTCTCAGTGACTGTTTACATTTAAACCACTGTATCGTGCAGAAATTCTGAAACATTAATACATGAATCAGAAAAGAGCAATGTTGGAGCATGAGTGAAGATACAGCAGCGCATCTGCTGTGTCATGGAGTGTCATGGAGAGCATTCTGACATCCTGCCCAGTCCATCTGTAACGTAGGAGGCATCGGGGCAGGATCTGAATGAGATGATTAAGTCGTGGCCAGGCCTTATTTTTATTTATACAGGATATCCCCTGCGGGGATATAACCCTAACCCCCCTGGTCACACCCTTTGTAAATAAAAATAAGGCGTAGCCACGACTTAGTAAAGCATGGGAACAAGATCCTAACGCGTGGCCTCGACTTAGTAAGCTGTGATCCTCTTCCCAGGCCTTACTAAGTCATGGCCACAATTTACTCATCTCATTCCCATGCCTTACTAAGTCGTGGCCACGCATTAGGATCTCGTTCCCACGCGTTAATCTCACGCCTTATATCATTTATACAGGATGTCACCAGCGGGGCTCCGTAGGGCTCAGTCTTTCAGGAGATGTGTATCCGGGACACACGGACCCAGCGCCGTGAGAGTTTCCGGGCGGGCTGGTGGCCATTTTGCGCGCAGGACTGAGAGGTGAGCGGAGCCGCGGAGCCGCGGAGCCGAACCGAGACTTTTAAACAGTTCGGGTAAAACGAACCACACCGGCCCGGGAAACGCGTCTGTACAAGGGCACATACCGCGCCGATCTGCAGGCTCGGAGTCGGGAAGGCAGCGGGGCCGCGGTGCGGCCTGTGCTGCGCTGAGATAAACAGTGTGGAACAGGGAATAATCTATAAATAGCGCTAATCATCAAAACATCGGAGTGGAGTAATAATAATAATAATACCGAGAGAATCGTCTGTCGATCAAAGCGAGCAGCAGCACGTAAACACTCGCACGCGGGCCTTTTAAGCAGCGGGCAGCGCGAAGCTTAGCCGCGCTAGCTAACTGCTAACGCCACTGTTGGCTGGTATCGGTAGCTAAGCTAAGCTAACTGACTGAATTAAAGCTTCTCGCGGAATTGATTTCGGTATAATGAACATGCTGTTATCAGAATAGCGAATGTTTGCTAGAATGTTGTTGTTGTCGTTGCGGTTTAGAAACGTCGGCGTTGAGGAATTTGAGTCCAAATGAACAGAAATGTTATCAAGCCGCAGCTGAGTTATCTAGCCCAGCTACAGCGCGGCGTCGGATATATTATACCCCTAAAGTTATATTCCTTTGTACGGAGTCCCGCTGGTGACATCCTGTACAAATAAAAATAACGCGTGGGAGCGAGATCCTAATGCGTGGTCACGACTCAGCAAGACGTGGAAATGAGATGATTAAGTCGTGGCCACGACTTAATCATCTCATTACCGCGCCTAGCTAATGTCCCGGATACACATCTACTAAAATCTTGAGCCCCGCTAGTGACATCCTGTATAAATAAAAATAATGCATGGCCGCGACTTAATCGTCTCATTCCCACGCCTTACTAAGTTTGGCCCGGTTCTGGTGGGACTGTGGCTAAAAAGATATACAAGTTATACTCCAACTGGTGAGGCATTAACACGGGACCTGTGGACCGATATTTTTCATTGACGTATCTGCCTATACTTACGGATCCCTGCTGGTGACATCCTGTATAAATAAAAATAATGTGTGGCCACGCCTTATTAACGTGGGAATGAGATCCTAATGCGTGGCCACGACTTTGTAAGCCATGATCTCGTTCCCACGCCTAACTAAGTTGTGGCCATGCATTAGGATCTCGTTCCGATGCCTTACTAAGTCGTGGCCACACATTTTTTTTATACAGGATGTCACCAGCAGGGCTACAGCATTGCCGTAGTGCTGTCTAAAAATTCTACTCTTCCATAGTACAATGAATACTTTATCAAGTATCGTTTTGAAATATCGGTCAGATTTTATTATCCGTCACATTTTAGTTTTTTTTTTTTTTTTTTTTTTCAGCAAACATTTTAATCTAATCTTATATTTTACATCTAGTACTAGTCACATCAAACAACAAAGCTCATTTAGATAAACAGGTGCATTCTGGATAACGGGTAAAGCTGTTTCCCTTAACCGTCCTGTTCTAAATGTGCTGTTATTGTTTTATATTAACTCAACAGTTCACTGTTATAGTTAGGAGTTGTGTTATGATTGATTGCTAATAAGCTAATAGTCATCTGTCATTTTTTGATGTATTTCATTTTTCCATTCTTTTCACTGCTGTGCTGGCTTTGTAAGTTGTTTAATCAAAGTGTATATTCTCTTCGTTCCCCTAAGCTGATTCTGTTTCCAGTTTTCTTTATTTCAACCCAAAGAAAAGGTCATAAATTGTAAAGAGAGATTGAGTGAGTGACATTACTAGTAATTCTTTATGCTTTAGTCAGGGCTGTGTCTTCGTAGTTGATGCATGCTCCTCAGATTGGGGTATGTTTTGAATTGTGCCTGAGATACTTGTGCTGATTCTCATGTTGTTCTGGGCAGGCTCCAGGGATAAACAGTCAGACACAATGTGGGACCAGGGTGGGCAGCCCTGGCCACAGTGGCCCCTGAGCCAGCAGCAGTGGATGCAGTCATTTCAGCATCAGCAAGATCCTGGTATGTTGTTTTATCACTGTCTATCCAAAAGTTTGTAGACACCTACTCCTCCAACATTGCTTCTGAAATCAAGGGCATTAATAGGGAGGCTGTCCCCATATTGCTGCAGGAACTAAGGCTTTTCAGACACAAGAACATTAGTGAGGTCAGATACTGATATTAGATGATTAGTTCTGGATAAACTCCACTCCAGCTCATCCCAAACGTATTTCATAGTGCTCCAGAGAACACGGTTCCACTGCTCCACAGCCTAATGTTAGGGGAGTTCAGCTTCTAGATGACACTTGCCAGAATGCCCCAGTCTAATGGCAGTGCTTACAGGCAGTGTGCATGCAATTGACCATTTATAAATTCTAAGAAAAGTCTTACCTCTGTTATTGTTGCTATATCGTCAAACCTTCAGTTCAGTCTGCTTTGTAGAATTTGTAACACAAATTTTCAGCAGTACACTACAATGTGTAGAAGCACACAGAGGAGTACATATGAAATATGATCTATGAAAGATTTTTCATTCAAAAAAACTGTATTTACATGATTTTTGGTACAGATGTGCATGTTTGAGAACTGAAAAAAAAGCTGTATGGCAACCAATTCAAAACAATCAAACTTTTAGTGACTTATGCAAGTCCTACAGATGAGCTCATGCCTGAGTGTGGAGCTAGTCAGAACATTTGATGCTGTGGAGCCACTGAGTGATGAGGAAGACCCCTCATCTCTTTAGCTTTAATGAAGCTATACAAGGAATGGCATGTGTAAAAGTTCATTAGTATTTCTCTTTATGCATAATTTTAATCAGAAATATGCACAATTTCTTGGCCTAATCGCTCTGGTTAATTTAATACCACTGCTTTTCTGACTCTGTGTTTTGAGGAGTTTTTCTTTCGCATAACAGAGAAAATGTTTGTTTTGAATGAGTGTCAAGATATTGTGAGGGACTGAACAAGTTGGAATGAAGAAATCAGTGTCAAATCAAGTAGTCATGGCTGTATGATATGAATCAGTATAATCGCAGTAGTAGCATTTATTTATTCTTGGATAACAGTTTTAGTAAACTATGAGAAAGCAGTCTGTAAGTAGTGCATATTTTATACCAAGTGTAATACAGTAGGACTTAATGGTAGCGATAACAGCAGTGCTTTTCCAGTAGTCTTTAAAGTGTATTCCTTTCTTTCCCCTTTTGACCTCATATTGCACTGTGCAGTGAGTCCGTGTGTGTTTTTTGTTTGTGTATTGCAGGTCAGGTGGACTGGGCTGCTCTAGCTCAAGCATGGATCGCTCAGAAGGAGTCGAGCGTTGGGGCAGTAGATCAGCAGCCCAATGGACAAGATATCCCCGGCCTGGATGCTCACAGTAACCACACAACCTTCCAAACTCCAGACTCCAACTTTGGGAGAATGTGGCAGCCAGGTGCTACTAAATTATGTGCTGATTTGTCATGAGTACTGGGGAAGTCTGACATGTTCAGTGAATTGTTGATATTTAAAGAGATGTGCCCTCGACCATGTTTATTAGGTTATGATTCTTTGGAAAATGATTAAATTTTATTTTAAGGCTCACATTCTTAAGACTTTTTTAAGTACTTAAAATTTTACAGAAACAATAGCTGCAGTGTCTAAACTTGACTTAAATGCTTTTATTATTCAACTAATCATGGTATAGGTTTACGCATAGATTAAATGTGTAACAAAATGTTAATAAAAAATGTTTACTGATTTAAAAAAATTTTTTTTACGAATATCTAATTTTATTTTAACATTTTTATTAAGTTTCCTAGTTTCAATCAGAAGTTCTGAATTTCTTTTTTTCATGTTTATCATAAACAACGTTTTGTGTATTGTTTAGACAGGTTTTGGAAAGGACATTGGTCAGAATTCTGTCACATGAATACAAATTATTCATGATATTCACAAAATAGAGATTGAGTCAATAATTTGACTTAATTGTACTAGTAGTATCTAATCATTAATTTAATTATACATTTTTATTCATAGTGTTTATTCATTATTCCTAGTTTAAATCAGAAATTCTTCATTTCTTTTTTTTTTTTTCCCATAATATATATTTTAGGAGTAATTTTCAAACTTGTGTGTTGTTTAGACTGGGCAATGCATGGGCAGCCGCCGCCACCGCCTCCTGCAGATCAGGCTTGGATTACACCTGGGCCGGGACCTATGGATGTTGTGAACCCGTCTGAGGACAGTAACAGCCAGGACAGTGTGGAGTTCCCTGCGGATCCACACCACGGAGTCTTCCCTCAGAACAGCCATGGTTTTGGGAGCCAGTCGGAACACTACCCTATGGCTCCAATTGGAGTCAACCAGTTTGATTATCAGGTATGATGTGACTGCTCAAGAATTGCATATGGACAGTTAAGCCGCTGCACTACTCCATTAATTGTCAGTGATATTGATTATGCGAAATGATCAATGCAATCATTGTGGCAGGTTGTACTACAGGAAGTGTTTGTGTCCATTTGGCTTCTGTTATTTCATTGCACTATTTTTAAAAATAAATAAAAAATATCATCCATTGTAGGTGTCATTACTTGTCTCTTTGATGGACAGGCTGCGTGCAGTTGCTTGAATTTAGTCCATATGACTCTTATGAAAGATTTTTGAGTGAAATTCCTGTGATATCATTGTGGTTCTTGTTGTGTACAGCATGGAGCAGCAACAGCAGGAGCTTATGGCCCACCTGGTGCTGGGTTCCACCCTCCTTACTGGCCTGATGGTCCCCAAAACAGACGAGACAGACTCCCAGGGTTCAGGCCAGACCGGCCACGATCACCCAACCAATTAGGAATCAAACCAGACACACCAACTCTTGGTAGGTGCAGACATTTGTTGTTTGTTTGGTCAAAAAAACTTGCACACTTATCTAAAATGTAATCAGTCAGCTCTGGCATGTCTGGTGCCCATGATTTCTTTTTTCAGTTTTGCAATGAAGCTGTAAGAGTTGTGCAGCCAGAATCATTGTTTTAGGTTGCATGGCTGTAATGTAGAAGAACACTACAAAGCCCAGATTTCAGTTTGAAGTGACCCTTATGAGTCCCACAATGGGGAAATTTCACCTCCACATTTAACCCATCCGTGAAGTGAAACACCACATGCACACTAGTGAGCGCGCAAACACACACACACACAGGGGCAGTGAGCACACTTGCCCGGAGCAGTGGGCAGCCCTATCCACAGTGCCCAGGGATCAATTGGGGGTTAGGTGTCTTGCTCAATGACACCTCAGTCATGTACTGTCAGCGCTGTGGATTAAACTGGCAACCTTCCTGTCACAGGGCCAGTTCCCTAACCTCCAGCGCACGACTTCCCCAGATGTTTTACATTTCAAATAATAATAATAATAATAATGATGATGATGATAATTTGTGTTACTAATTATTTTAAGTATTTAAAATTAAGTATTGGAATCTGCACCAATTCAGGTATAATCTCAGTACTGGCAATACCAATACCAGGAACTGCTGAATGATGCACGCATGCCTGCCAGTTGTTGGGCTTTTACCACACGCAGTGGTGTTGGATTAGTTCACATTTGAGAGAGTAGTTAAAAAAAAAAAAAAAAAAAAAAAAAAGCCAGTATTTTGAAGGTAGGTACTGGTAGTCTTTCATATCCTGATTAAAAATTTTCTTGAAGTATTAGCCACACATAAATGTAGGTAACTCAACATTTTAACAACACAAAACATGATCATTTTGGCCTTTTAATTTAAAGCAGTGTTATGTACCAATTTTACCTTAAAATAACACCTTCACAATTATTTGGATGGTACATTGACTTATAATAGGAGAATGGTGTCTCGGTCATCACCAGTCTGGTCCTGGAACACCTGCTTTATGTAACTGGGCACGAGACCTCTTACGAGAACTGCTTAAAGTTTACGGAATCACATCACACAACGTCGATTCTGGGTCTTCAGCTGGCTATAAGAAGAAGCTAGCTCTGTATTGCCAGCATAGACATCATGGCAGTGGCTGCGAAGGGTCTGAAGATGATGTTGTCGGAGGAAGAGAAAAAGAGACTGTGACTGAGCAAAAGACCATATGAGTAAATCTTGGACTGGCTTTTACTCAATGGGGGGAGTTTAGAGATAAAAAGACTGTTTCACGGCCAACAGGAAAACAGCAAAAATTTGACAGTAACGTGTCAATCGCTGCCAATGTTATTTATCTTAGATTGCATTGTTCTTGGTTCTTTCACATCTGGTGGTGTTTTTGCTGGTGTTGTGCTGACTCCAGGTTAATTTTGAGCATCTGGTCTAGCATAACAGGCTGCTGGCTATACTATTGTTTTCTCTGACACCACCTGCATTGTGCCTTTATTAGTCAGCCCTGTCAGTATCAGGGCCTGGTTCTTGCTTTAAGCTAAAAATTTTCTTCTGCTGATGGTGTGAATGACTTTGCCAAATTCAAACAGTTTGATGCTCATAGAGTTAGCATATAGAGTAAAAGGAATGCTGGTGTGAGACATGACTTGAGAAATTAATTTGTGAAAAATTAGTTAGTACTGTTTTTGCAGTTATTTGTATACGATTAATTTTTTTTGTGCCATTCATTCAAGTTTAGTTTGTCTAGTTTGTGACACAGAACTTTTACAAAATTAAAAAAGCAGAATTATATAAATATTAGGATTTTTAGGCACTTATCACAGAAGTGGTATCATTACATACCTAATAATAATAATAATAATAATAATAATAATAATAGTAAGAAAAAGAAACTTTATGCAATGAGATTTTGATACTTTTGTTTTTGTTCAGATGCAGTTAAACGGAGAACTTTGCCTGCATGGATTCGAGAGGGCCTTGAGAAGATGGACAGAGAGAAGCAAAAGAAGCTGGAGAAGGAGAGACTAGAGAAGGAGCGCGCTGAAATGGCAAACGAGGACAAGGATAATGATATGGTAGAGGAAGAGGGAGAGGGCCCTCGGGTGCCACGCAAGAGCAAATTTGTAAGCATCCTGTAGAGAATGCACTCAGCACTCAGGAGAAGGATCCCTGAGGTTACTGCTGACCCATACACACAATGAACTGCCCAGACATTCACTATTCATACTGTCAGGGATTCTCGTGTTCAGTGTTCAGATTAGTGTTAATATATTAGAGGAATTACTTGACCAAGCATGCTAATGTGGCTAACAGCAAATGGAAACTAGTATGCATCAGATGCATTCATGCTTACTGGTGACTGTTTACTTTCATTCAAACATGTTAGCAGCATTAGCTTTTTTGACTGAACTGTTTCTTTAATGTTTACAGCACTAATGGTAAGGAGTGTATTTCACAAAGCAGACTTTTTTCAGTTAGCCAGATAACTTAAGCCTAAACTGAAGCTTGTCCAATGGGAGATGAGGTAAGGTACATTCCTAGGGGACAATCCTCACTTTTGGCTTAAATTATCCAGCTAACTGAGAAACTCTGCTTTGTTAAATACATATGAAGAAACTGAGGGTTCTTCCACAAGCTTTTGTTCCGCTTGAGCCTCCTCCAACCTTTTGTATATTTGTGCTTTCAGGACAGTGATGATGATGAGGAGGAGGATGATGGTGAAGAAGGTGAGGCTGCAGAGGAGAGTGTGATGGGAAGACGACCAGACAGTAGCAGCAGAAACTCATCTCCTGCACGTGAGGAGCAGAGCGAACCAGAGATGACTGAAGAGGAGAGAGAGTTTCAGCTGGTTAGCATGAATACTTTTCACTCGTGTAGGCGCTCTGGGGCTGCCAATAATGCTGATTTCCCTGACCCATTTATCTGTTGACTGTAATTCAGTTAATCAATCAATCTAACTATTCTGCATTCTTAGAACTCCTGTGGTTATGTAATTTATACTGATTGCATTACATTTACTGGCATTATCCACTCTGTAGGAAAACATTCATGTTCCTAAATAGAATTTACTTGTGTATATTGCACTCTTCTGTGCCGGATTGGCAACCTACCTGCTTTTAACATAATTGTTTATCATTGAAAGCGCACATCAATAAAGCTACAGAATTTTTGCTTTTCATAATGGTCAGTCACATAAACAAAGGCTGCTTAAAAAAGTGAATGTTTCTAGATTAACAGCTGCAGTAGAGCTGCATGATATGGACCTTAAATCCATTTTATCATTGGAGCCCTTACAGGGGGATGGCACATTTATTTATTTTCAGAGTGGTTTGATGTGCAATGTCATGAACCTCCGAGAGTCAGAATTCTTCACAGTGGTGCTGATAGGAACCAGGTGCCTGAAGAAAAGGTTTTAGTTTAAAGCATTTTATATCTGTTCATGGTGGAGATGCATGCAAAGTAGCCCCCAAAGAAAATCTTTTTAAACCATCATCAGCACTACAAATAAAATCTCAAAAGGCACATATAGGTTCACTGGTTGTTTAGAATATTAAATAACATGACTGTATTTGGTGTTGTAGATATCTAGTCCCTTGGTTCTTTACAGTGAATTAAATCACTCTGAATGAGTTTGATTTAATTGTACAGACGTTTCTAAAACGTTTTTTTATGTAAATTACTGACTGATTGATCAAACGATTTGCCATAATTGTGTTGATGCCGTTGATGACTTTTAAATGCCTTTAACTGCCTCTCACTTGAAACCCTGAACAGATGCTCCTGACCAAAACACTTCTGACTGAAGTCCTCCTCGAAGTGACGAATGAAGAAATCCTGCAGGTGGCCAAAGAAACCCACCGCAAAGCCACCAAAGGTGTGCTAATCTTCTCCTCTGTCCATGAAACTGTGCCTCCCAGTTTAAAAGTGAAGAAAAGCTGCTATTCACACTGTAG
This sequence comes from Pygocentrus nattereri, assembly GCF_015220715.1. Lineage (NCBI taxonomy): Eukaryota > Metazoa > Chordata > Actinopteri > Characiformes > Serrasalmidae > Pygocentrus > Pygocentrus nattereri. The sequence continues at coordinate 25,940,925 of NC_051229.1, forward strand.
TTTTGTTTATGACTTCAGAAATATGAGACCAGTTTATATGCCTGGCATTTTTATGACCTTGATTTAAAAAAAAAAAAAAACCTCTATATGAACAAGCAAAAATGAAATGTCTCCTCAGATATTCTCTACTAATGCAAAATGGAAGAAAAAAGAAACTGCAAAAAGAGAGAGAGTGGAGTTTTTGCCTTTGTTTCATCAGAAAGCCCTCAGACGGGTCTTCAAAACTGCGTTTATCTCGGAGCAGAATTCTCACTGCTATACCAGCGGGACTCCTGTTTCAGAGAGACTGCATTAGTACAAAGTGGTTCTCTCCCTCTTCTCCACTGTTGACTTCTGTGTGTGTGTGTGGGGTGTGTGTGTGGGACAAACATTGTTAACCCTCTTCTTCTCTCCATTTGTTTTTTTTGTTTTTTTTATTTTTTATGTTCTTGCCAAAGGCAGCACTTGTGAACAGTGCATATCTGTACCGTCCTTCTCTAGAGACTCTTTGAGAAAATGGTGGCTGTATGTGTTTTAACATGTTGTTCCTGTTGTTGATGTGAATCAAAGCTCCTGCAAAACAGCTGGCACAGTCCAGTGCACTGGCTTCTCTGACCGGCCTCGGTAAGTGCTCTTTTCCGCATGCCAATGTGGGTCGGGTGGGGGGATTCAAAGGTCAGGGTGGGGTTACTCTGGGCTTAGCTTGTTTTTTTTACTATGCATTTATTTTACATTATGTATGGTTCACTGTATAACAGGTGGTTAACCATCTGCATCTGTGTCTTTGTATTTAGTTTTAAGATATTTCCGAATCCCGGTCTTGGGGTGTCAATGTTCTGCAACGTTTTTGTGCTTTCCCTGCTCTAGAATCACACTAGATATTCACTGTTGGCATTGGCAAGTTTTTTTTTTTCTTCAAGATTAAATTGGCAATGGAAAAAATACTTCATTTTAGTGCAGCTGTCAATTTAGGGGTAATATTTGGTGAGAATGAGAGAACTGTAAGGTTTAAGGTTACCAGTGGGGTACATCACATGCAGCTTGTACAAACTCCATAGAAAAGCATTGGTACTGGAATAGGATTGTCTAGAGCAGCCCCACATGAGCTGTGAAGTATTGAAACCATGTTCTCTGGAATGATGGGGCACCTTTTAATTTAGTTGGGATGAATTAGAGTAGGGTGCAAGATCAAGATCTAATCATCCAACATCAGTACCTGACCTCACTAATGTCCTTCTGACTGAATGCAACTTTTTCCATACGATTTGTATGAAGAATTGAAGTTTCAGTTTATCATCAAGGGTTTCAAGTCTGTGGCATGGAACCCTGTTGTATGTAATGTAATATGAATCTGCTTGCCAAATTTCCCTGACCAAGCATGTGAGGACCTTGTAAAGTTGAATCAGGTGTTCTAGATCAGGGAAAACACAAATATTTAGGGTCCCCAGCATGATGGTGATTAACCGTATTTGCTGAGGTCATTAAAGCATGCTTCATTACCCAGGAGGGTGACGTAAGAGAGAGTATGGGTGTGTGTGTGTTAGTGGGAGAGAGCAGTGATATGGATGTTGTAGTGTTTTAAGCTTTATAAGTTGTATTTTTGCTATAAGCATGGGCTTTGTCGCTGCAGGAGGTCTGGGTGCGTATGGTTCGGACAGCGAGGACGAGCGCAGTGTGAGGGGCTCGGAATCATCAGACACTGATGAGGAGGTGCTTCGCCACCGCATCCGCCAAAAACAAGATGCCTTCCGCCGAAAAGAGCAGCAGGAGAGACAAGCCCTGGAAGCACATGTTATCACAGGTAATGTCACATTGCATGCATTAAGTAATGCAAGATTATACTTCACCTATTAGCTTTGTGCAAAGGATGCACCAGTGTTTTGTTTTTTGTTTTTCCAATCGCCAGAGGTTTTGACTGAAGAAACATACGGATTAAATAGGTGTACTTTAAATATTTCAGTCTGAGCTGCAGAGGATCCCACAATAACAAGCTGGCTGTGGAACTGTAATTTTTTCTGCAAGGAACATTAAGAAAAGCTCCATGAGAAACATTAGAAAAGCAATATATGGTTTCTGTTCATGTCAAATGTCAGGAGGAAATACAGCATTTGAGAACTTCTCCACTACAGGGGTAATGTCACTGTGAAATGCAGAATATAACAAAATAGGAGAAGCAAAAAGGAAAGTCCCTGTTAGCACGTTAACACCATCTGTAGCATCTGGATTTGAAATGATGAAACAATTATTCGAGTAACTTGAGTAATTTGATTACAAAAAATGTTACAAAAGAATTTGCCTCGAGGCTTCGTTTAATTTATGTCAAGTCCTTTTTTAAACGTCTATTTTTAACATCTCTGCTATCGTATAACTCCCGCTTTGTAGACTTCTGCGCAGCTCCTGTATCGTTGTTTTACACTGTTATAACTGACGCACTTTTCAAAGATTTATAAGGTGGCGCGATTTGTTTTGCTGTGTGGTAATGGCGGAAAATAAAAAATTAAATAATTTTTTTTTTTTAAAGATACTGGTGTGCGTAAAAGGCCGAAAATGTCTAAAGTGTGGGACCATTTTACGCTGCGCAAGGCCCAATGTAGTGCAGTGTATACACTGTAAAACGGACCTGGCCTACCAGAATAGTACTTCGTCAATGCTGCAGCACCTGAACCGAAAGCATCCTCACATGAACTGCATTTCTCCAGGCGGACTCGGAGCCTCTACAACATATGTTTACGATTGCTAACTGATATGAACATCAGCGCTTGGTAGAACGTACAGTGTTTGTAATTATTTGTAGCCCGTGTTGAGTCGGTAGTGACCAGGCATAATAAGTAGAAAGACAGCAAATGCACCAAGATCTCATGTAATTTATCTCTCCTCATCTCTCCCTCCCACGCACGAACACACACACGCTCACTCTGATGGGTTACATCTCAAAACACGCCTTCCTCATACATAAAGTAGTAGTAATAAATGCAAAAGAAGGACAAATTAATTTATGACTACATTCACTGCACCCTTTTTCCTTTTTTATTCAGATAAAACTAAGGACAAATGGGCTAACCTATGTTTGTGAAGCTGTATTTCATAGTTTTTTTCATGTACATCATAAAAGTTTCACAGAAAGGTTGAATAAATGGGCTTAGTTCTGGAGAAAATAAGCCAAAGGTTTTAATCTTTGATCTCGTAAAAGTGTTGAGTTTGAATAAAAACATTTTGTGAGGAATAACAGCCAATTGCTTGCTCATTTTAAGAGACTGATCATGTTGCATAACACACTATCGATATAGTTGTTTAAAAACACAAGTGTGATTTATCCGATTACTCGATTAATCGATGAAAAAATCCTCAAAAAATATTCAATTCCAAAAATATTCTATAGTTGCAGCCCTAGAAATGACGTAGTGTAAAGTAAAAATAACTGCACGGTCTTGGATGACCAGCAGTTCTGTATTATCCACGATTACTGAATTCTTATACGTACTGTAATAATTCATGTTTTTACTTTTGAGTCTCTGTCTAGTGTGTCCTAAATTAGCATTTTATTAATTTTATCGCTGCAGAAATTAATCATAAATCTCCATAATGTTGTTTGTCAGATGTAATCTGTTGTTACATGTTTACATTTTTTTAAAGGTTTGTGTATCAGCGCATATATATATATATATATATATATATATATATATATATATATATATATATATATATATATATATACACTGCTCCAAAAAATAAAGGGAACACTCAAATAACACATCCTAGATCTGAATGGATTAAATATTGTCATTGAATACTTTGTACTCGTTATGTTAAAACCAAGCACACCATTGTTTTTCTTGTGAAATTCTCTATGCTTGATGTGTCACATGACCCTCTTCCCATTGAAAAAACTAAAGTTGGAACCAAAATGGCCACGATGGTCACCACCCATCTTGAAAAGCACATACACACACACGGATGGAATATATGCCCACAATTCCAGTATTGGTGCATCCCTATATGCAAGAGTTGGTGAAAATACTTTTGCTCTTTTGTCTTTTCTAGAAGCTGCGGCTGGAGGGAGCAGGGAGAGAGAGACTTATGAAGATGATCAGTCAGAACCCAAACACAAACAGGAAGTGAGAGAGAGAGAGGTGGAGGCAGTGGCAGAACGCCGTAGGTCGCGTAGTGAGGTGGAGGTCAGCGAGGTGAAGAGGTCAGGGTCAGGAAAGGAGCGCACGGGCCGCGGTGTGGAAAGCACGAATGGCTCTCCAAACGAACGCCACAGCCGCTCATCACGCTCCAGCTCCAGTTCCTCCTCCAGCCAGTCCTCTTCCTCTTCCTCTTCTTCATCATCACGTTCCTCATCACGCTCCTCCTCTCCGCGGAGAAAGAGGAGGCGCAGTCGATCTGTCTCCCACAGTAACCGCAGGCACAGCCAATCTGAACGTGGGAACCGGGAAAGGAGGCGGAGTAGCAGAGACAGAAGCTCTGCCCACCACAGGAAGCGCAGCCGTAGTAGAAGCCGCAGCCACTCCCACCTGCGCCGATCCAGCAGGGCCCGCAAGAGCAGGTCCAGGGAAAAGGCTAAAGCGGCAAGCCGCAGCTCCAGCAGAGACAGACGACACAGGCGCAGCCGCAGCCGAAGCCGCCGGAGGCAGAGAACAACCAGCAGGGAGAGGGAGAGGAGGAAAGAAAGGAGCCAGAGCCGAGAAAAGGAGAACAAGAAGAAAAAAGAGAAGGAGGTAGACAAGAGGAAAGAAAAGCAGAGAGGAAGAGAGAGAGAGAAGGAAAAAGAGCGAGAAAGAGAAGGCAGCTCGGTGAGGGAGGAAGAAGGCAGGTCTAGGAAAAGACGCGAGAATGAACGTGTAGACTCGCACAGTGAGAAATATTCACGGCAGGACAGCAACAGCAGATCTAGTAAGAAATCGTCGGCCAAAAGTAGCCGGAAACGCTCGGACTCAGACTCCAGCAGGTCCCCATCCCCTGAGCTTAGCAAGGGAAAGAAGTCTAAAAAAACTAAACGTAGTCGATCAAGGTCAACGGAAAAATCTCACAAGTCTGGTAAGAAGGCAAGCCGCAAACACAAGTCTAAGTCGCGATCAAGGTAGTATCCATTTTTACTCTTTTTCTTATTTATGTGTTAAGCTATGTTTGTTTGTCTCTGATTAATAATTAGTTATAAATGTGTGTGTGTCCGTTTAATGGTAGTCTAGAATTTTCTCATTTCAAATTGTGAATTTGCTAAAAATGCCAAAAGGTTCATGATATTATTGATATTTTACAGTAGAGCAGGTGATTTCTAAAGTGTTTACATTCAAACTGCTTGTTCTGTTCATTGTACACTGTTGATGCTACAGCTGTAGAAGGTCTGGTTGTGTACTGATCTCTTGGATGTAAAAGGGTGTGTGGGTGGTTGTGTGTGGGTGTGTGTGAGATTACACTAACAGTGTCCTTGTGTTTTTGTTTGCAGGTCAAACTCTCCCAGCCGCCGTAGGCGCTGAGGGGCGATGGTCCTGAATTGTGCACTTATTTTAAAATTCCATGAGTTTAACGGGCTTGTCTCATTGTGGAGGCAACGTTGTAGGTGAACTCTCCACTCAACCCCCACCCACCCCCAACCCTCTTCCCAAAACCACACAGTTGTAAATATGTGATATTTTTTAAGCGATGTCTGCAATACAGGACGTTTTGAATTCTAGTTTTTTTGCCTTGTATTATGCAAGACTCAGCATTAGGTAGTTACTAGGATCTTGAAGCTGTTTAACGTTTTAAAACCCTCTGCAAGAAGTAAAGAATTCACATTTAATGTAAATTGTTCAATAAAACACAAACGATTTTGTCTGCAGCCTGAAGTTCCTTTTGTATGTTTGTATGTGGTGCTGTGACTTTGGGTTTCGTACACACTAATACGAGCTTGGTCAGGCATTTTCTAGGCTTCCCTAGTTAATATGAAGTTAATGAAGTTTTATTTTGTATAGCACTTTTTTCCAACACTATCCCAAAATAGCTTTTCAGAAATGCAGGTGCAGCCTACTGAGTTTCAGAGGACACAGTTTCACAAAGCATACACTTTTACTGACTTTATTTCAGAACTGTACAATGCAGAAAGTGCTATAATACACAATACAAGAAGGGGCAAATAAAATATTGGTCCAAAGGTTTCAGATCCTATTATTTCTCAAGTATGAATCTTAGTAAGTCTCCAGGGGGTGATTGTATGTTCAGAATGTAAACAGATGATCAGTTTAGATCTGTGGCCTCTGCATTTACTTGGCTATTGTTTTATGCTGTTTACTTTTTTTCCTGATCAGTGATTCATTCTTGCATTTGAGGTAGCATGCTTGGGGTGGCCCTCCAAGTGGGATGCTGCATAGAATCTGCTAAATGATCAGAAACAGCCCTTTTATCCTGGAGTTACACATCACGTCTCTTTTGCACAAAGGCCTGAAGTCATTGATCATATAATGATATTAAGCATAGACGTAGTAGTTAACCTTATTCTGATATATGCTGTCTGGCAAGCTGAGCTGTTTGGAGGACTGGACTTGAAATGTGATGATCAGGACACACACGCACACGTAGAAAGGATAAATAATTATTCAAACCAAACATCTTAAGTGAAAGACTCTACGAAGGCATTTTGGCACCCACACACTTGGCCGGAACATTTGGGACGGCAGTGAGTTTCCAGACGGCGCAAAATAACGCAGGACACCCAGCGGTCACATTGGATATGGCTAGTTCATGCAGCCTGTAGTTTACTGGACTGAGTAACATGCAGTCATGTGTTCTAACGCACTGGGACAGCTCGCCTGCAGACTCTTCACTAAGGCCAGGTTACAGTGGCCTTGTGCGAGGAAGCAGCACAGACTCTTAAACCCGCGGTGAGTGTTTGTAGCTTTCGATATTCAGTCAACCTGTATCTTCACTAAATCAGCCCTAGATAACCTAGTTAGCTGACTACCTTTAGCACATTGCTGTACGAGGTGTTTCGTAACAACGTGCTAAACGATTCGATTCATTTTTTGGGCAAGTGAAGAAAGGTTGCACTACATAGGTCATGATGTCTTGTGCAGTCAAAGAGTGCACTTGATGGGTAATATAAGGGCTTCTACTCCCAAATACTTCACTAGATGGGTCTTATTGGAGCATTTAGTTACGAGGCTGAAGTTAGTTATTCGCAGCGTCTTATTCGCGGGCTGAAGTTAGCTCCTTATTCGCGGTTTCTCTTTTAGCGAATGACGGCAGAACAAAGGAACTGTTCACAAACACGATATGCTGCGCAGTTTCGCATGCTACCAAATTCGGAGAGACTAATGATGGAGACATACCAATGAAGGAATTAGGAATGTGTGCTGTGTTCATCTTACTATTGTGAACATGAAGATTATGACTATAAAGAAATAAAAAATGTAATTCTGTGAATATGCGATGTTCCTTCAATTCATTTCCAAGGTTTTTTTAGTGCAAGTTTGAGGAATGAGACTGAAGAAAAAATAAGGGTGAGTTCATGAATTAGATTGAAAGCTAATCCAAATCTAAATTTAATGTGATTAAATTGGATAGTTTTTTTCTTCTTCTTCAATCGCAGATGTACCTGGCAATATGTCACAATTAGTAAATGTGCATAAAAGGAAATCAATAGAGAAGAAGCAAGAAATTTCAGAGGGGTGTATTTGCAGGGAAAAAAAACATTACAAACAGAAAAAACGCTGTTTCTTTAAGGAAAAGCTGGTTTTAGCCAGCCATATTAAACTGATTTAATATATTAAAATACCCGGGAACATGGCACATTATGCAGAAATGCACACAATGAAATGAATAGGAACCTGTAATTCCAGGTGGATACTGAAGGCCTTATTGACTTTGGGCCAGGACAATACATATCCTATATAGAGAACCGGTCTCCCCCTATAAGGAAAACCTGGTTTTAGCCTGGCCCAAGCTGATTTAATACATTAAAATAACCGGGAACATGGCACATTATGCAGAAATGCACACAATGAAATTTTTGTCTACTTTTCTAGAAAAAAGTGCTACACACATGGAACAATCACTCTATCAATCAAAAACTAACAATAAATAAATAAATAATCCGGTGAGCAACAACCAATAAACAACAACAAAAAAAGTTATTGAAGTAAATATAAAGTAAAAATGTTGTTTAATCAATAAATAGTAATGGCATAACTGATAAAACAATCAGTTACAGCAATAAAAATAAATCTAAGCATTTGAGGTGACCCTTTAAGGAGCCTAAATCAATATCAACTTCAGCAAAAATAAATAACTGTAAAAGTATAATTGCTTTTAACTTTATCCTTTAAAGGATAAAAATAAAATGTCTTTTCTCCAAAAATTTATTTACGTGTTTAACAGTTTCAAACACGGAAACAAACACACACACACACACATGTAAGCAAACATGTACATGAATAAATAATGTTGGTGCTAAACAAACAATCAGTTACGAGTGTAACTAATCAGTAAGTGTTTACCCTTGTCCGAGTTTAGAGTCTTGGCTTTACAGTTTAGAGTCTTGGCTTAATGAGAATGAATGGCCTAATAAGGGTGCATGAATCTAAATTTTTTGGCAACAAACTCTAAGCTTCATTTTGTCTCTTACATTTTCTAGAAATAAATGCATATCTTTCATTTCTGTGAAGAAAAATGAAAAATTTACAGGGATGTCAGTAAGTCAAATTTGCACAGGGCCTCGTTTGCCTCATCACTTGTCATATACAGCAGTGGTGGTGGTGCAACCTCTCCCTTGAAATTGGCTTTGTTTTCAGTGCACCACTTGTTTGCTTTCAAAATCTCTTGGCATATGTTATGCTTCTGAAATGAGAAAAAAAACAAATAACAGCAATTGGTCTGTGCAGGTAATGACTATTTTAATAATAGTCATTACCTGCAATAGTATATTTTAAGAGTTAATAGCTTATGTAAAATAATAATGAATGAAAATTCATGAAATAGGTATAAATAGAAAATTATACTTTTTCACATTCACTGACAATTATTATTCAGTACCAAGTTCACATTTTCAAAAGTCTCCCCTCAGCCTTGTGCAGAAACACATGGCTTAGCTAGCACAACAGTTATGCTATGATCAGAATACTCTTCAGCTAACAAAACAATGCAAAACATCTATAGTTGTGCTAGCGTGTTTACTGTACTTGCTTTTGTATTTTAATTAGTTCATTACTGTTGCTTAATACTATTACTTATTAGTTGATAATGTATATGTATAGATTTTTAATTTATTTTTTAAAACTTGCATCATATTATTATTTTGTAAAGTACATCAGAAAAATATAACAAAACAGAAGGGTATCTTTATTGTATAGCAACAAAAGAAGTCAGAGGAATTATTGCAAACAAAATAACTCCAAATGTGACTACTATTTATAGATGTCAAAACCTGAGTACAATCTCAGCTGAGATGGAAACTGTGATTGTGATTACATACGATAGGTACAATAACACATTTTTCGTTAAACATAGGAATAGCAAATCGATGTCCTGTTTATTCTCTTTTTTTTCAGTATATCAGTTCCATTACATGTATCAAGTGTTTTCAGTGTTTTCACGATGATGTGAATTTATTTTACACAGTTATAAAAAGTTTATTTCACATTAAAAGTTTTAGTTTTGGGCAATGTTTTCTATACAACATAAACCATACTGTTTTTGCTTATTTGCCATTTGTGAACTCAAATTTCATATCAGCATAAAGGACATAAATTAGAGGTGATTCTGATTGCTCAAGTCTTTCATGTACCCATAAATGTAAACACAATGAAGAGTTTTAAATGCTTATGCTGATACATGAACATTAATAAAATGGAAATTAACTAAATTCACCATGATCAGCATCAAAAATAAATATAACTTTCATTTATTTAGGGCTACAAATGCAGTAAAATAAATTAAAAACAGATATTGTCACATTGTATCCCAGCATTGTGCACAAATCGTTATGCATACCTAGTAAAATATTAAAGCAACATAAAGTTATAAGACAGTTACCACATTCACAGTTTTTTTTTATTAAGCTCAACACTCTTTTGTAGACCTCACAAAGAAGCAGCAACTTTTGACTAAATTATTTTGAATATACAGCTGTGCAGAATGTTGACTTACAACCTAAAACGTTTACATAACCTTACATTTTTTACAATAAAGAGCATTTTAATATGTATATGAGTTCATTTTAAGTACAGGGCAGGATGTTATGCTGGGATTACATTAGGAATGTTATTTACTGTACTAATGTGGCTACTAGATGGACCTCCAGGGCAAAACAGACAACATAGTCTATTTAAAGTTACTTCCAGCTACCTGCAAGTTTTACTTGACAGAAATAAATGTAGACAATTGTGATATGTTTTGGGAACTGCTATGAAAAAGAATACTGGTATAAATGCATATGATCAACCTGAAAATGTCATAACCTCTCAATAACGTAACAATATATAATAAAATATAATATAAACATCATTCAATAATTGGTCAAGATCATATATTATTAGAGAGTTTATACTGTGAGGTGTACTGTACAACCCCGATTCCAATGAAGTTGGGACGTTGTGTAAAACATAAATAAAAACAGAATATGATAATTTGCAAATCCTTTTCAACCTATATTCAATTGAATAAACTACAAAGACAAGATATTTCATGTTCAAACGGATAAACTTTGTTTTTTGCAAATATTCATTCATTTTGAATTTGATGCCTGCAACACGTTCCAAAGAAGTTGGGTCAGGGGCAAGAAAAGACTTGGAAAGTTGAGGAATACTCAAAAACACCTGTTTGGAATATTCCACAGGTGAACAGGTTAATTGGAAACAGGTGAGTGTCATAATTGGGTATATATATATATATATACCAAAGGTGTTGCTTTCACTTCGCCATGGCCCAGTCTATGCATCATAAAAATACCACCCATCGTCTTGATGAAGACGATGAAAGCAAATAAAATGTATCTTATTGCTGAGGTAGGACGTCATTGCTGCAGGCTTGTACCTTTATAAATTGAAAAGGAAATGTGAGCCAAAATCAGTCATAAAGAACACAACTTTATTTTAATTTTAAAATAAAATAAAACTGACCTCTCTCCCAGGACTGTTATTGATGATGGCAATGACATTGGATGAAGCTCAGATGGCAAAGGTCCTGATGTAGTTGTTGCCATGGAGATTACCATTAAACATGGCAGACCAAGAATGAAACTCACACCCTTACACTGCTCCTTCTTGTTGCTACAATAGATTAATAGATTTGTAGTGACATATTAATCATTAATGTGATATAAATTACATTTATAAATTCAGTGAAAAATATATATTAGAGCTACTGTCAACATTAGAATTATCTGGGTAATTCATAACTGCAGCAATAGTGCAAAAAATCTCTTACTTTTTCTGCCTACATACTGTTTGTGAATCTTCTGCCCAGGAATCAGTTGAACTCTGCAGTGCTGTGAAATCATTGCATCTATGGATAAAGAATGCTAAATGTTAACTTAATCTGAATAACATAGGAAACATTTACAGATTTTCACTATGGTTAAAAATTCCACCTACTTTTTCATGTGTTACAATAATTGCATTTTAAAAGAGCCTTTACTGTAGAAAGGTATACAAAAAAATAAATTGTTATAAAAAAAGAAAATATAGGGGAATTGTTTTAGCTTTTAGGAATGATGTATATGTAAAAATATTAAGCAATTACAAAATAAAATTTAGTATACTTACAAAACTTCAAGTAGATTTGACGTTCTTCTCAGTGATGGCAATGGACAGCTCTGAGAAGAGCAGGTTATCTCCCGGTGTGTTGCCTGGAGATAATCGAGATGGCATAATATGAAATCTTCTTCTGAGCCAAAGCGATCCCAGTATTTCTTTCCTTGAAATCTTAGAAAGTTACAAAAAATCCACAAAATCTTCCCTTCTGTCCACTGCCTGTTAGTGAAATGGCAATGGATTTTAAGAAAGTAGTCAATCCACTGCTCTTTATTCTTTAGCGACTTTAGTTCCTCTACAATTTTGGGAAATTTCTTCATCGACAAGTGGATGGTGTACAAGATGTTATCCACAGTGCATGTATTGGTCAACTGAATTGTCTGATTCTCAAATCTACCTCTCCCTGACCAAGGAGGGCATTTTTTATTTGTCTCAGTTGCAGTTTTTGACAGTGGAGCAATAAAGTATTTTGGCTTTTTCCTGGGCAATCTCTATTGCCATTTTTCTTCTTGAACAAAAGGCTCTTGTTGGGAGTGATCTTCTTCAGTCATATTGGTGTCCTTCAGTCCTTTCATTTCTGATCTGATTTTCTTTTGTCTTTTAGGACTCATCAGTGTCATTCCCCATACTCTACCCGCAACAAACTCACTCATTATCTGTAAGAAATCTCTAGGTCGGCGGTGTAGCTGGTTTCTTAGAACAATTTGTTTTGTTGTCCAGTTTTCTACTGGAGCATTTGTATCTCGAGTTTTGTGAAATTGTTTTAACATCACTCCTGACCAAAGGGGTATGGTGCCTGTGTAACGTTCCAACAAATCCACCAGCTCAGGGCAGAAGTTTGAATTTTCAGTACATGTTCCTTCAATCTCTCATGTGCATGCTGAAAAATGTTGGCCAACAGATCTGTAAAAGGTGAGCTTTTCTTTAGCCCCAACTCATCTTGCTCATGTGATTCTCCTTCAGCACAAATGTCCACCTCACTAGTACCCAGCAAGTCTGTTGATTGGTTGTCAATGGCTTTCTTCAGAGCTATTAAACTGTGCTTGCAATCATTTGTCTCCTTTTTTTGCCTTGAAAACACACAATTCTTCCGAAAAGAATCTTCATTAGGGTCAGTGAGGCTGTATTTAACAGAAGACCAAAGGAGTAGAGGAACAGATCCTTTATTGATTTCTTTGCCTCAACCTTGGCGATCTTGACAGCCATGAGTTTCATCATGTGAGCAGAGCATACATGGATTACTATGAAGGTGCACTGCTCTTTCTGCTGGCAAACTAAGAAGCACCTTCTTAAGTAATCTTGAATGTTGCATTTGTTAAAATCCTGTGTAACTGCATGAAACATGGCCCAACTAAAATCAATTTCAACCTTTTGTGGTTGCAGCTGAATCTTAAATCCATTGAAAAAATCTCTGCCCAAACAGGCTAGCCAGTGCTGGATTGTTGAAGTGCTCTGATCAGAGCCAAGCATCTCTGCAACTGGAAGAGTTGTTTTGGTTGTGGACTGTGTTGATATGCACAGTGCATAATACAGAATATTATGTTGGCAGTAACTTGGCTTTGGCATTTAACAACTGTTCCAAAGGAATCTAGGTAAAGCAGGCAGGCTTTTGACTTTTGGAGGTCTCTCAAGAGATGGAGTTGTGCATCATCATACATATGTATTATGAAAGGACAGAAACTGAGATGTGGTAAACTGCTGTGCTTGGTGATTGCAGGAGTTTTTGAAGTATCTTGTAAATTCTGTATTTGAAGACACTCCAGGTATTCATTGCGATTACAGTGATTTTCCAGTTTTTTCTCACTGGAAAATTTTTGAAGAATGGGAAGTGATGGGATATCTGTCGTATTGCCATGAGATATTCTATCTTCGTCAGCATTTGCTAGTTTCCCTGTCCTGATTTTTGCAATGTCTCTGATGGAATTCCTCTAGAGAATGTTGAATATTTCCTGTTACCTCTATCCTTACAACTGCTTCACTTTGGTTCTTCTGTGGCTTTTCAGTTATCAAAAGCTTGTAAGTAGTGCAGCCACTGAATTTGCACACTGCTCTTCAGATTCAGATTCAGATTCCTTTATTGATCCCAGGGGGAAATTGCAGAATTCCTTGCCAGTATGGACAATTTTTTCTTTCGGGTAACTTTTTTTTTTCACACGGTTATACTTAAAGGCCAAAACACAAAATTTATTGACCTCTGAAAATTTTCTTGCCATAATGTCTGTCCATTCACCCTTCAGAAGCTGCCCTCCTCCTGGCTTAATTGTGTCCCACTGTGATCTGGACAGGGCAACTGTAAAATGTGAGGGACAGGTTGGTATGGTCTTTTTGAAGCTCACTTGTTCAGTGACAATTTTTTCTTCATCCCCTCCTCATCATCTTGACTTTCAGGAAGTGCAACTTCTTTTTTAACTGAAATAACCACTTTCTTGCATTTGTTTTAGTTGTGGCTGGTTTTTCCTTCAACTTTTGAGTACATTCTGAGCAGTACCATGGAGAAATCAGACAGATGTCCTCTATGCTTTTATAACCCACACATATAGGCCTTTTTAACTAGACAGACTGCTGCCTTTGCTCTGGACTTTAAACGTCGCCTGTCCTCCTGCCACATTTGATAGAGCCATTTTCTAATGTGCAACTGGTTATTCCAAACATCGGTAGCAATTCTACCCCATACAGAGTCAAGGTCTCTGTAGCCTTCATGAACTAAGGCAATGAGATTTCTTTGAAACAGGCTGATCATTTTCTCCTCGGTTTCATTTTGATTTCTGAAAAATTTCCACGCCATGCTAAAGAATAAAAATATAAACTGTACTTGATAGCCGAGGCACCACCACCATCATTGAACATCATTGAGCTCCGTTTGCGGTCTTTGATGTGGTCTTTGATGCAGTTTTAACGCGATTCTAATGTAACAAACAGTTAGCAATAACGAAAATAAACGGCCGTCAGATATTCTCAAATCAACGTTTTTGTCTGGGGTAAAAACGACGTGTAGTAACGCAAAGAAAAAAAAACGAACTGCGACACCCTTTGGTTTCAATTTTTCACAACATAGCTGTCGCTCATACTATAAGTGCACATATATAGGTCTCGGGAGGTTTACGGTTGTACATAGTTTATTGTTTGAAAGGTTATATAGCCTACAAGTTGTGTTGTTATGGTATGCATAGCATCGAAAGGCTGTTTTTTTTTTTCGTGCGTGTGTAATTCACTTTGTATAAAAATGGTCTGCCAGATGATAAACTGTATAATATGAGTAAAAATTAGGAATTTGTAGTTTATGGCTCTGAAAAAACTGAAAAGTAAAGCACTTGCTAAATGAGTGCTAAAGCCTTATATGGCTTTTTTTTTAAAAGGAAGAAAAGTAAATATTTTATAAGTAGAAAAGGAATGCAAAAAAACTAAATTACTCTTATTAAAAGCATTGGATTAGGATGCTTTCTGTGATGTGGAGGAAGAATTTTTGTGATCATCAAAGACAGAGTTGACTCTAGCTTATTATCATCAATGCCTTCAAAGTCCATCTAGTTTTTTTTTCTTTTACTAATCTGCACAGACTGTGGCTCAAGATCCTAGCATTTTCTGGCCCATAGCCATTCGAACTAACAAAGCCTATATAGAATTTCAGCTTCCTATTTTTTTTCCTGTGTGGAACATTACTCAGGAAACAAATTACCAGGTATTTTAATGTATTAAATTAGCTTGGGGCAGGCTAAAACCAGGTTTTCCTTACAGAGGGACACCGGTTCTCTATATAGGATATGTATTGTCCTGGCACGAAGTCAATAAGGCCTTCAGTATCCACTTGGAATTTCAGCTTCCTATTAATTTCATTCTGTGCATTTCTGCATAATGTGGCATGTTCCCAGTTATTTTAATGTATTAAATCAGTTTGGGCCAGGCTAAAACCAGGTTTTCCTTACAGAAACAGCGTTTTTTTCTGTATGTAATCTGTTTTTTTTTTCTCCTGCAAATACACCCCTCTGAAATTTCTTGTTTCTTTTCTATTTATTTCCTTTTATGCACATTTACTAATTGTGACATATTGCCAGGTACATCTGCGATTGAAGAAGAAAAAAACTATCCAATTTAATCACATTAAATTTAGATTTGGATTAGCTTTCAATCTAATTCATGAACTCACTGATCTGTTGCACTACATAAGGATTATTTCTTAGTTTGTTTAAGGATTAAGGCATTACATATCTGTTCTCTCACAGGCTGCTTGTCCAGAATGGGCGTATGGTCTCCCACAGCACTGTGGACCCAGCTGAAGTGAGAAAGTTCCAGGCTCTAGCCAGCAGGTGGTGGGATGAGCAGGGCGAGTTTGGGGCGCTGCACGCCATGAATGAGCTAAGGGTGCCCTTTATACGGTCAGTCTGGACAGTTATACACAGCTAGCAATAGTGGGCATGATGGCGATATATTATCATTATGGTGAGAAAGAGCATCACGATGCTCTTTTATATGATAAGTAATGTCAGTACTCATTACACTGAACAACTGTAGCAGTGTAGTATATGTTAGTCTTAAACGCACAGTAAAAAAAAAAAAACAGCACGTTTAATTCTAAAGGGATAAAAATAATAATTACAGCAAACATGACTGGACTTCAGAAGAACAAAATTAAGTACAAAGAATATAGGCTTTTTAAACTGACCATCAGAAGGACCAGTTGGCAGAAAAGCACACCCTCAACCTGCTGATGTAACTCACATTTCTCTCTCTACTTATGGTATTTATAGTCTGTATGTAGCAGGAAGATGACAGAAGATATGCTAATCTGATCTAATGTGCTTTGGCCTTTACCTTCACTGTAGGGATAACCTGTTGAATGTACACAGTGTGCAGCAGATGGGCAGACCATTGTCTGGACTCAGGATTCTGGACGTTGGCTGTGGCGGTGGCCTGCTGACTGAGGTAACACTTTCTTTTAATGATTAAAATATACTTCTGCCATTGAGTAAACAAATACTGAGCTGTAAGGTCTTTGGATTGATCTAAAAAATGAACCAGACCAAAGGGTCACAGCCGCTTTAGGTCTCTTTTTTCTGTATATCTAAGTAACCTCATGAACGGAGAGATGGGAATTCAAACACGCAAAAATGAGTTTTGTCTTTTGCCTTCCCTGCATGTTTTCATTGGTTGATGTGCCTCTATGTCAGATGGAGCATCTTTTCTCTGCATACAGGCACATTTTCCCAAATTCGACAGAGCTGACAGCCTAACTGAAATCCATTGAAAGAGCTGTGTTTTTGACATTGCGTCAGCTTCTAGTGTGAAGGCAACCAACACATACATCCTCCGACAAATATGAAGCAAAATGCAAAATGAGTGTGAAAATGAGTAATCTTTTTTAAAACTGAGGTTTGATCAAATTTTCATTATTTGTATTGCAACACGTTTTCATATGTTTTAATACTTCTTTTATATTTTATTTATTTTTTTCACTTTTGGTGTAAAGGTAACTCCATATAAGTGAATGTGTAGGCAGTGTTGACAGATTGGATGAATGACTGTCATTTAAATAATTGCTCAAAACCTTCCTAAATGTGTTTAAAAACACCGCCCAAAATTATAGACCAGTAAGCAGTTGCTTAGACAAAATGCCATTTTGCTATAATATTGAGATTCTATTGCATTATTTTTAATTACATTTTTAAAATGCAGCACATTGTCCCAAATAATTTGCATATGTTACATTAGATGAATACTTTGATTCATTGGAACACCCTCAGAAACTCGTTGGGGGCTGTGATTGGTCACAGTTCACTGTGAGTGGTTAGAGACTCATTTGCATATTGCATATTCCCTTTGTGCTATCAGTATTGCAAAAAACTTCCCAATAATGATGAACTGGTATATAGGGCAGCCCTACACTAAGCCGTAGTATTTTGACCATTATTTTTCCTGTATGGACTCTTCTGAAGCCCCTAGCCCGGCTGGGTGCAGATGTGTTGGGGATCGATCCGGTGCAGGACAGTGTGCGGATTGCAGAGCTGCACCTGTCACATGACCCGGCGCTAAGGGGGCGTGTACAATACAGAGCCTGCAGCCTAGAGGAGCTGATTGAGGAAGAGGAGGAGGTGAAAGAGGGCTTCCATGCTCTTCTCGCTTCAGAAGTGATGGAGCACCTGGCCGATCTAAACACCTTCATAGACTCCTGCCACCATGTACTAAAGGTGATTCTGATGAATATGTATGAATATTAGGGCTGTTGCTGTCAATTAGGAAATATTGTATACATATTAATAATTGAGTTTTTAAAACAGACATAAATAGGGATTTAATTGAACAATAACAAATGTTTATATTTAGTTTAATTAAACTTTTATTATCTCTACAGGGTAATTTATAAAAACATAAAATACAGATAAGATCAATACAAGTACATAAGAAACTTATATATTAGAAAGAATCCAATAGGAAAGTGAAACAACAGTAAAAGTTCAAATGTAATCCCAAATATTTAAAAGTAAGAAGATTTAAAAGGTAAAGTTGGTGAAATTGAATGCTTTGTTGGTTTTCTACATGAAAATCTTGTTGATTTTTCTGTGTGAAAATTTTACAGAAAACAGACTTCAGCACATTTTAATACACAGTTGCTGTTTATTGGCCCGATTTAAAATACTTTGGTGGAAAAACATCAACTGCGATCTGCGCAAAAGTTATGGCACATTACACGTTGTATTGATCATGGTTTTCCAGTGAGAGAGACCTGGCGGTGAACAGGAATTGTGCATTAAAGTTTTCAGAAAAATACCAGGATTAAGTTTGTTCCCTGTGGAGGATGTATGTACATACTTACGCTGAGAAAATCAACAAAACGTAATTTGTGTTGTGCGTTCAAACCTTTGCATATGACGTTTTCATGCATTAGGTTATCATCAGCAGAGCACTTTCACGGCTCTCAGTAAAGGTTGCATTGTCTGTGGATTTTTGCTTGTGTGATTTCTAGTTGAACAACCGAAACAAGCAGACGGGACAAATGCACTAACCACAGTCTTGTCTCCATGACATATTAGAAGTGGTCAGTTATCAAGTAAAGTGATGCCTATGACTTATGTTTAGTTGACGTGAGTAAGTAACTTAAGTAACTTAAATCACTATCACTTTGTTTTGTGTATTAAAATTATTTTATTTATTTATTATATTTATATATATAATATATTTATTCTATTAAGAGCCATCGTGAAAGAGACAAAAGAGAAGAATTTGTAGAGTACTGTGCAAAAGTCTGAGGCACCCAAGACACATTTTTAAAATCTATTTATTTGTGTAGCTTGTGTTTATTTGCTGAGAAGTGTTATATTTGAATAAACAAAATTCATAGAATAATGATATATAAAATAAATAGTGATTTTCTGGATGTTAGTGTGTTTGTTAAACTATTTCCAAACCTCTCCTCGAGGAAGCCCAGTATTTTTTATATATATATATATATATATATATATATATATATATGTATATATATAGTTAAAAAGCAGCTACTGGTTTGACCAATCAGTGCGTCGGTAAATTGTGCTTATGATGTAATTGATGATACTAACAAGTCTCTGTGGCGTCTGTGAAGGTGTCAACTAAAAATATGCACCACAGAAATTTTTGTTACTTTTTATTATTTTTATCTTTATTTGAATTATGAATATGACTTTATTATAATGTATATTGTGATAAACTCACTGCTGAGGTACATTGTTTAAAAGTTTGCTTAGATGCCTAAAACTTTCACATAGTACTGTATGTGTATTACATTGTGTATTACATGCAACAATTATTCAACTTAGTTGACTAAAATCAACGACCAATTAAGTTGGCAACTGATTTAGTAGTCGATTAGTTGGTGACGTCATGACACGTCTTTCTCGCTCACTAGGAATGTTTTGACATTACCGCTTACTGGAGAGTTAACAACAGGGTGATGGCAGCCTCAAGAACAAAATCCTCAAAGTGCAGCTAAACTCAGAAAAAGGTTGTCAGTTGTGCTGTTTGTAAGCCAACCTTATCTGGTATGGGAGCACATCCTCCGTGTTGGAGCGTCGGAAGAGGAAATGCATCGGCTCTCTAGATGAAGATTCATCTCCGTACGATACGACCCGTCCCAAACCACATACTAGCTCACTAAATAGTGTTCAAAAATAGTGCATATGCCATTAGAAGTGCATTCATTCGAGTAGTGTGTGAAGTACAGAAGCTAACATTTTGAATTTTGAAATGCTCCTCTCTTAAATCGTTAATGGAGCTGGAACAGAGAAGCATGTAACTTATTCCCAGTGACCCTGTTCACTTTCTGGATAACGCTTACACTTTTAAGCACTGTCTTTGTGTCAAGGCTACCAGTGTGTTAAAATTCGAGCACAGGAGAACGTTTCCAGTTTTCTGTTCTCCGCAAACATTTGGCTGCACTCGCTGACAGTTTAAGGAGGTAGTTCTTCGTGAACACTCAGGGTAGCTGGACAAATGCTTATCGCTTAACACTTGAAATGAAGCGTTTATACAAAATCATTCATTTAACTGTTCATAGAGACGTTCACCACAAATGTTCGTCACTTTCCCCTCCGCTCCATGAGAGCGCATCTTCCCTGCAGTGGGGAGTATCGGCTCTCAGAGGACAGCCTCTCACAGGAGCACCGAGAGATGCTGACTTTCCTCCGTTTCAGTTTAGACCTGTGATTGTAGATTTTACAGTATGTTACAGAGTGATGTGAACATTTGTACAGCTGGGCATCAATCCATTATGGTGTAGAGTGGAGTTATGGGCCGCAGTAAGGGATGGTTTGTGACCAGTAAGGGATGTGGTTACTGAGTGCTAGAACTCTGGGGAAAAGCACTTAGCATCTTGATGTGTTGGGCTTTAATGGCCCAGAATCTTCTTATTTTTGCTATCTGGTGTTGACCAGAGAAGGATGGGTTCCAGTCTTGGATCCTATCAGTGTTTCTTCCTCTTGCTCTGTCGCCACTGGCTTGCTGATGGGGGCTCAGACGCGGATTTTTCTGTAAAGCTGCTTTTGTGGCCATACCTATTGTAAAAAGCACTATATAAATTTTGACTTGACTTCTGTGAGTGGAAAGTGGGTGGAAGAGGTGATATTGGGATCATTGTATTCTAAAAAAAAAAAACCCATTCACCACCCTGCTGTTGTTGATGTCCTGAAGTGTTTCGAGACTACATCCAATGATCCTCTTCACTCTCCTGATGATGCTCTGGAGTTTTGGCTCGTTTTTGTGAGATGGAGGATCCAAACGAGACAATTATGGGTGAAGTGAAGATGGGCTAGCTGTGTAGAAGTGGATCATCTGGGCCAGCGTCAGGTTGATTTTCTTCAGCTGCCCCAGGAATAACATTTTCTGCTGTGCTCTCTTGGCTTTAGAGAGACTGTGTAGAGACTGTGCTCTCATCCCACTTCAGCTCGATGAATATGTCCATGCCCAGAAACTTGGGTGACTCCAATATAAGCCATATAGTCACTGATGTTGAGGGGTGCTGTGGAGGAAGGTTTACATCTAAAGTCCACTATCTCTGCATTCTTTTATATGCTCAGCAACAAGTAATTGTGCCTGAACCAGGACACCAACTGCTCAACTTCCTTTAGGCTCCTTACTGTTGGTTATGATGTGTTGTAGTCTCTCAAACGTCAGGATCTTCACAGAGTGTTCCTTACAGATGCAGTCATTGGTGTAGAGAGGTGCACATGGCATGAAGTGCAAGACCAAGTTGACTACATCAGATCTTTTTAAAAAATAGAAGTTATGAAACTGAAAAAGTTATATACATAAAGAAGAGTTTAAGGAAGCTTGCACTGCTAATGTTTTTGGCAGTATTTACTGCCCTGTAACTCCCTGCTACATCATAGTGGCCTCCATGAAGCTTAAATGAGAGAGTTTAATCTTGTGGGTCAGTGTGTGAGAGACCAGTCCCGGGGTGAAGAATCAGTGTAAATCCCAATGATCCACTCTAATGCTGCTATAGCCAGTTAAAATAGGAGCCAAATAGTTTGTCAGTCTACACACCAACTTAATCTTCTGCTCTTTTAGCAAAGGATCCTGCTGAATTCTAAATGATGGGGCTGCGTGATATGGACAAAATACTTGTATTGTGATTTGATTACAATTGCAGTAGGTCTTACAATATATTAAAAAAGCATTGGAAGAATCAATAATGCCTTGTAGTTAAAGCTTGACCAAATCAAGTTATTTTTTGTTAACCTTTGTTATAATATGTGAATACCTTGATTCAGCAAAACACCCACAGAAGCTCATGTGGAGATGCGATTGGTCAGTATGTTCTTAGCACACAGTAAAAACTGCTGTGAATGTTTAGATGGTTCATTTGCAAAGTAATGGATCATCATGTTGGTGTGTGTTGTGTTTTATTTTGTCACTGCAGCCTGGCGGCTCTCTCTTCATCACCACCATAAATCGGACCCAGCTGTCCTACATCCTGGGAATAATTTTTGCTGAGCAGATTCTACGCTTTGTACCTAGAGGAACTCATGACTGGGAGAAGTTTATCAGCCCTGTGGAGCTGGAGACGTTGGTGGAATCCAGTGAGTCTGACAAATTGAAACATTATTCATCATCACCTAGACTTGCTTTTCAAAAAAGTGATTAGTTATTTTCAATGTCAATAATTGGAAAAAAAAATGTCAAGGCATCGTTCTAGTGGTCTGTAATGCTCTGTAATGTTTATATGAACGTGGATGGACCTGACAGATTGGAGTACAGTACTGGAAGTGTAGGAAGTGATATGATATGTAGGCCTGCAGGGTAGCTGTTTTAGGTTATAGCACTGGAACTAGCTAACATGTACTAGAATAATTAGCAAACTACTGAGCAGCAGAAGCTCCAAATACAAAACTTCAGCATTGTTCTGCATTTTCAATCATGTCCATAAGAAAGCATTCTTGGCACATTTGCCTGAGTGCTTGTGCACCTTGCTATTCTCAAATGTTCATGTAATTCATGTGATCATTTTTGATAGTTTGCACTACTCACAGGAAGTGTAGGGGATGATATGGCTTTTTTTAGTTTGGATGTGGTTGGATAGTGTAGTGGTTAACACCTCTGCCTTCTACGCTGTAGACTAGGGTTCAGTGCCCTGCCTGGGCAAGCACCCCACACTTTACCAGTAAGATTCCTTGAGCAAGACTCCCAACACCACCTTGGCCTACCTGTGTAAAATTGATCAAATTGTAAGTTGCTCTGGATAAGAGCATCATGCCAAATTCCATAAATGTAAATGTAAATAGTTTCAATCCAACCTAGAAATAGCCATTTGTCACACAGGTGGGCCTTTGAATGAGGGTGGCAGGAAAAAAAGAAACTGACCAAAGTAGGGAGGATAATTGGATTAGTGATGAGTGAAAAGTGATACTTTTTTGATCCCACAACTGGGGAAATTCCACCTCCGCATTTAACCCATCCGTGAAGTGAAACACCACATACACACTAGTGAACACACACACTAGGGGGCAGTGAGCACACACTTGCCTGGAGCGGTGGGCAGCCCTATCCACGGCGCCCGGGGAGCAGTTGGGGGTTAGGTGTCTTGCTCAAGGACACCTCAGTCATGGACTGTCAGCCCTGGGGATTGAACCGGAAACCTTCCGGTCACAGGGCCAGACCCCTAACCTCCAGCCCACGACTGCCCCTCATAGTTCATTAATAGTTACAGTAATAGTTGGAGAAATAGAAATAATTATTAGTTGCAGCCCTGTTATTAATAGACCATTTGGTAGTACAGAGCATCTGGTTGGATACCACTTGTCACTTGAGGCAGGTCATTAAAGAATAGTTTCCGCAAAAGTGCAAAGATTGCACCATACCTTGTTCGTTTATATTGACGACAGTGTGTTGTACAGCGTCAGAAACCACATAAGCAAGAATACCTAACAACTCAAAACAAGTATATGATGATTTAGTCATGTAGTTTACATGATGCTGATGTACATAAGCTGTACGATGCTACATTCGCCTTGTAGCTTCTAAGAAAAAACTTTCATTTCAGTGTACAGTAGACATTTTCTCAGTTGGTGTTTTAATGATGGCAGTGTAGAGTGCGGTCTCACACATCTGTCTAAAACGTCCCATAGATGTTTATTTATATGATTTACATCATTTTCATACTCATCCCACCAATGACTTAGTATTGATTTATGTGATTCATCTCTCTAAGGGGACATGTGGTCCCAAAGCATGTCAGACATGCGCTACACATGCCCTCTCCCACTTGTGGAGAGTATTGTGAAGGATGACTCATCTGACCATATCATTTATTTTACTCTCAAATGTGCGATGTTATATTAGTACTAAATCAACAGTGGTGTATATTGGATCCCCACACTGGGTTTACGACTAGCTTATTCATGGATATTTGAGGCTTGTAACAGACATGCCTTTACGATATGAGTGGTGTTCCAAAGCCCTTACTGAAATTATAGACAGAAGCAAAGTTTTACACAGTGGCATCCTAAGCATTTACAGCTTATAAAAAGATGACTAGTTATTTTAACACAAAAAGGAAATCACTTGCATCATTTACAGCGTTGTTTCCTGATTGCCTTTGTGTGTGCATCTCTCTCTCTCTCTCTCTCTCTCTCTCTCTCTCTCTCTCTCTCTCTCTCTCTCTCACATACACACACACACTCAGCTGGTTTCAGTGTGCAGTGTATCCGTGGCATGCTGTATAATCCTGTTTCCGGCACATGGAGTTGGCAGCAGAGCACGGCTGTCAACTATGCTCTACATGCCCTCAAACGGATGGAGGACCCACAGCCGCACCGAGTCCAGACAGAGGGTGAAAATGTGGATGAAGCTGCACATGCTGCCGGCCAGTAGGAAGCCAGAATGGCAATGCAAGCTCAGGATTCAGACTGCTGAAAAAATCTAATTTACGCAGTTTTCCTTCTTACCCCAAACAGACAGTCAGTCCGACAAGACGTTTAGTGTCTGAAGCTTGCTTCTTTAGTTTTGCACTAGAACGATGAGGCTGATGTGGCTAACAGATGCTAGAAACATTTAACCCATTAATTTAGTATCAAATCATCGCACACTTTCCTCAAACCATGTGTCTCAATCTCAAATAGGCTTGGAAAAAAGTACATTGCACAGATAAAAACAGTAGAAGCACCCTCAATTTTGTCCAAACTTTTTTGTTAAACTAAAGGAGATTTTGGATATGAAGCATATTTTAGCTGATCCACTACATTTGAGGGGGGAAATTAAGTAAATTAGATTTTTTGCCAGAATGTCACTTTAAGATACAGAGATACATACGTACACATGCATTATGCATAGTTGCCATGAAGGTTCATGTTGTGTCTGCTTGTATTGTTTTCATCACTCCAGTTTTCAAGTCTGAAGGTTATGTTGAGAAGTGATAGTACACTGAAATTATCTGTTAAACACAGTATCCTCCTATAAATCCATATTTAAACATGCACACACAGCTTCCTGCTGGCAGTAATAACATGTTAAAGGAAATTAAGCATTTCTTCTCATATTCTGTATGATAATCTGTTAATAATGTCTTTTTGTAGTTTGCAAATGGTTGCAATAAAAAATTTCTGAATTATATGACTCAAAAATCTTTTTAAAAAATCTTGTTTGTCTTATGATCAGACTGCTGTAATGTGAATTGTGCTGCCAGAACAGTTTAAAATACTGCAACATTGCAAAAAATGTAAGTGTGATGTTTTTTCACAAACGTTTGAACAATCAAACTCAATTATAGTAAAGTATCTCCTCTTCTACTAATAAACACAAATGTGAGATGGATTCAGAGTTTAGAATCTGTACTTTTGAAAGAATAGCTGTTTGTTTCAATGAGTTATGAGTGAGAACGAACAAAGAAGTATAATGTGCATTTATTAACATGATACTGGTGAGTTCTTAGGGTTAATGTATTAAAGACGTCTCACAGCCATGACATAACCATATAATCTCAGTGCTGGTATTTTGTTCTTATTACGCAGTCGTATATTCCTGTAGAAAAAAAAGTGCACTTTTAAAGCGTTATGATTCAAGCGCACTGAAGGGGGTTGTTTTATTCCTCTTTTGGTTGTGAGGTGATTTCAGCCTGTAATTGGCTTGGGCTGAAGTAGGCCTGTTATATAATACAAATTGCCCCTCAGCTCCAGACAAGTCACCCAAATGCACAGCAGAGCAGCTGCTTCTTATTTTCTAAACAGAAGCGTCTAATTTGAGAATTTGTACTTTTGAGTAATAGTTTTAAACCTTTATACTGCAAGTTTGTTTCAGTAACTAATGTGAATTCTGCGAAATGTTCCTACTATGAATTATCCAGAAAACATTATTCACTGATTACTACTAGAAAACTAATAGAAATGACTTAATTATTCAGTGACTGTTAGAAAATGATTCAGTAGCTATGAATTATCCAGTCTTATTCAGTAACGTCTATAAACTATTCAGTAACAAATTCATTTTTCAGTAACTACTATGGATAACCAAGTGTCTACTATGAATTATTGAGAAACTTCTATGAATTATTCACTCACTACATTAAAAACAACAGTAACAGCTATGAAGTATTCTATAGCTACTGTGAATTACTCAGATTTCAGAAATTCCGGATTACTCTAAAACTAATCTGGAGGTTTTGAAGTTGAAATTGGTTTTGCTACCAGTGAGCCTTGACAGTTCTGTGCAGGGGTGGAAAATGTTTGAGTGGCTGTATTGTTTGGAAGATTCAGACTTACTTGTTATTGAATACTTATACTCCAAAATTCTCTCTTTTTCCTAGCCAATCAAATGCCTCCCACATTTTATTTTTTCAAATATCACTATGAAATGAAAGTGCTCAAAGATAGACTCACACATCTTTGTGCGAAGTTAATAGACAGGAACAGGATTTGGACAAGGAAAACTCACCTGGGTTATGCAGAGAGTGCCCAGTGTGAAGGTATGCTCTGACCTTTAATGTTATACTAAACATTTACATACCTGACCATGTTTAAAGGACTAGTTTAACCAAAAATGAAATTCGCCCAGTTCTCTGTTACCTCTAAAGTAGTGAACTGGCCAAGACATGTTTGGTGTCTCAAGCTTGCTTTGGTTTTGCACTGGAACTTAAGGTCTTGTCTTGCTTCTTCTAGAGATAATCACAGTGTTCACTGCAGTCCTGTTCCAGAAATTTCTGTTGAAACGAAAATACAACCCAACACCAACCATTTCAACCCAATATAACCAAACTCAGTATAGCCAAGCACAAACCATTCCAACTCAGCATAACCTAACAGAAACCATATGATCTCGCTATAGCCCAAGACCAACCATTTCACCAAATATAACCCAACACTATCCATTAAAATGCAATAAAACCGAATAAATAAAGATAAAAGTAAACAATAGCACCGTGTGTTCCTGACACACAGATCGGAGAACGTGTGAATAAACGAGTTACTGAGCCCGTTCTGTAAACAGTGTAGTAGGGCTGCGGGTCGTTCCTGCGCCTGCGCGGAGAGAAAGCATCTCTGCGGTTACGTCACCCGTCTCCACCGATGCGGGCCAGACAAAGAGTGCGGTGCGCGTGCGCGCCGCCGGACGAGCATCCCCCGAGCTCGCTCGGCTCACCTTGAGCTGCGGCAGGTGAGAGCAGCTCCGGCCTGGGCTCCGGGGGGTGGGTGGATGAGGTGGGGCAAGGGGGCACTGGGGGCAGGATGCAGTGGCGTGCGGGGTTCGCCTCATCACGCGCTTTGGTGGTGGATCTGGGCCGGAACCGCAGTCTTCCGGTTCCGTTCGGGCTGCACGCTGACGAGCGCCACTCCGTATCCGGCTGCGTGGTGGCCTTTCCCCTGCAGGAGTACGGCGGGATCATGTCCGGCCTGGTGGCCGAGTCATGGTGGAGGAAAACCCTGTACCTGACCGGAGGAGCCTTGCTGGCCGCTGCTGCGTATCTGCTCTACGAGCTGCTCTCAATCAGGTGCGTTACGGGGGTGGGATGGATGGGTGGACGGACGGAGATGGTGAGTTATGCGTCTGGCAGCTGTGCTTTCGACTCTATTGGGGGGGGGGGGGGGGGGGTTCATATTTTGATTTGGATTGAAATGGTTCCGTTGGCTATAGTGAGACCAAATGGTTTGTGTTGGGTTATATTTGGTGAGATGGTTGGTGGTGGGCTGTAGTGAGATCAAATGGTTTGTGTTGGGTTCTATTTGGTGAAATGGTTAGTGTTGGGCTATAGTGAGATCCAATGGTTTCTGTTGGGTTATGCTGAGTTGGAATGGTTTGTGCTTGGCTTTAAAATGGTTGGTGTTGGGTTGTATTGGGCAGCTGTACCTTCTGTTTCATTGGTTTGAATTAGACAGCACAGGACTGTAGAAGCTGATGTGGGTTGTATGGGATTGAGTTAGTCTGAATGGGTTGATTAAGGTGACCGTGCACTTGGGCAGCATGTTTACCCACATCACTGTGTACATGTGGGGCTCGTGCCGAGGGAAGTTGCTCGTATATAATATGAGCCTCAGGATTGGATTAAGTCACGTTTTCCAGGTCACGTGCATGCAGGGGCTGTAGGCTGCTCGCCTCAGAAATAGCGCTGTTAGGTCTAGAACCAAGCCCGTTTGTTTACATGTGTTCTTATCCTGAGAACCGAACATAAGCCCGTTTTCATTTACTTAACTACCCTCGTCGTGAAAGAGAGGAAAACATAGCGCTGTAATATGAATCACGTGTCGGATTACACTGCGCTTCGTCACGGATGTTTGGCTGGAGGAACGTGATGTTCTTCATCGGGGTTGAATGAATAACACACACCCGTCCACACGCGCGCGCTCACGCGACGTCCTTTACTGGCCCTTCACGTGAGATCGGTGTTATCGGACACGTCAGCTTCAGCCACACAGAGGCCAGTTCAGAAACATGAGGGTTTGAACGGAAATCGTGGACATATGAACCTTCAGATTTGTGTTCATCTGCTGTTCTTCTTCTATAATAATAATAATAATAATCCCGCGACCCTGGCTTAGAAGATGGATAATAATAATAATAATAATAATATTGTCGAGCTGATCTAGCCTCAGGTCAAGATTTCAGTACCACACGTTAGTGGACAGCGACCAAGTGGGGTAAAGTAAAATGAAAATATTAAAAAATAAAAATATTTTTTAACAATAAAAACAAGCTAATTGTAATTGTCCAAGTCATTTTGTATGAACAAACCCAAATGTAAATCTATAGTTCCAACATAATCCTTAATGTAATCATAAAATAACCACATCAAATGATGTGTAGCTTAAAATCAGAGCTGGGAGATGTACACTGTCGTTCAGAGGTTTAGAATCACTTGTTAAACTGGTCAAGTTATATTAAAGGGCCAATATTCTTCTTCTTTTTCTTTATTTATTCTTATTTTTCTTTATTTATTTCTTAATTTTTTAGCAAAGTCAGCTTTGTAATATGAGGTTTTATGCACCAAAACTAGTTAATGTTTACATCACCATTTTCCAGAACCTATTAGAGGTGAACAGACTATTTATAGTAAATGAGGTCTGTTCTGATGGGCTACCCTGTATTATGCCTCACTCAGAAAGAAGTTTGAGCTAGAACACTCCTAAACTCTTGAACTGCTTGAGGGGTGAAAGTGTGCTGCTTTCTGTGACAAAACACAGAATTCAAATAGGATGTTTTTGTGTGTAGTTTCTGTGTGGACTGCATGGACCAATAAGTGAACATCATGTGTTAAACCTTTAACATTGTCACGATTGGCCCCTCCCCGTCATCCACGTGCTTCCTTGTTTTGAGTTCTTTGTCATGCCCCCTTGTTTTCTTCACTCTGCCCCTGATTTGTTTCACCTGTTTTCCACCTGTGTCATGTTTTCTGTCATTATCACTGTTTGTATTTAAGCCCTGTGTTTGCCCCTTGTGTCCGCTGGTCTTTGTACTGTTTGATATGTTTGAGGTGTGTATTGTTTGGAATTCTGTGTTTGTTTCGTTATGTCCATCCCTCCTGCTCTCTCCGTGTTGGCTACAAGACTCTGGACCGTCTTGACCCTGAACCTGGATTTGCCCATAATAAATCTCGCTTGTCTTCGCACATGTATCTGCCTCCTCATTGCTCCTTCCCATTATGAACATTTACATGCTATTTCAAATTCTTCTATTTTGGAAAAGCAAGGAAAGGTTTTCATGATATGGGCCCTTTAATAATACTTATTCAATATTAACTTGTACAATTATTATTAGATTATAATGGCATAATATAGACACTAAAATGTAAACTTTTAGTTACGCTTTGCATTTTCTTCTCTCTTCAGCATATTTCTTTCTAACTGGCATATTTTACTGATGTCTTTGCAAATTATTTAACTTATTTGAAATAGCAGTGCAAGTGTCTAATGTTCATGTTGAGTAATATCAGCACTCGGTCACCGTTCAGTCTGCCACTCTTTGTCCATCATTATTGTACTCAACTAAGAAACTGAGTTTGTTTTGTCCATACACAGCATGTGCAGGACAAAAGGATTTACTTTTCATTACTTTAAAGAAAAAAAGTAACAACAAATTTGTGAGGGAAATAATTATTTGCCAGAGTTTATACAGGAACCTGCATTAGACTAGATTTTAAGTCAAGTCAGGTCGTCTTTGTCTTTCCTCAATATAACTTGTATATATTGGAACGAAATGTTGTTCTTCAGGTCGCGTGGTGCAACATAAAACAGTAGTACATTACACAGAACTACATCTCATGCAGATATGACAGTGTTAAAAAAGTGCAGGACATACAACTTCAGCTCTTCTGGGAAGGCTTTCCACAAGGGTTAGGAGTGTGTTTATGGGAATTTTTGATCGTTCTTCCAGAAGTGCATTTCTGAGTTTGACTGATGTTGTGAGGTCCACTGATGTTGGACGAGAAGGCCTGGCTCACAGTCTCCACTCTAATTCATCCCAAAGGTGTCGGGTTGAGGTCAGGACTCTGTGCAGGCCAGTCAGGTTCTTCCACGCTAACCTGGCTCATCCATGTATTTATGGACCTTGTTAGAACAGGCATCCCCAAACTGTTCCCACAAAGTTGGGAGCATGAAATTGTCCAAAATCTCTTGGTGCTGAATCATTAAGAGTTCCCCACACCAATTAGAACCATTAAGACAACCCCACACCACTATCCCCCCTCCACCAAACTTTATACTCGGCACAATGCAGTCAGACAAGTACCGTTCTCCTGGCAACCACCAAACCCAGACTCATCCATTGGATTTCCATGGTGCAACACAGGAACACAAGTGTGAAACAGTACAATATACACACAACTGCATAACAGTACAGTACAATAAATACATACAAATGTTGCTTGATTAGTTCCTTTCAGAAGAGTAGAGATTGTAACTGCAGCAAAGGGTGAACAAATTTCTTGTCAATGGCATTGATTTCAGAAGAAATGTTGGATGAGCAGGTGTCGACAAATTTTTGGACATCCTAAGCCAGAGATTCAGTGATGTATTGGCCATTTTTTGGTTCCTTGCTTGTAGAATTTTATGTTTAGCTGGTGTGGGTTGCCAGTGTGGGCTGAATGAGAATAGGGATGTTGTTTTGCTGCAGAAATCTCAGGGTTTTGCCTCATAGCTGGTTGTGTCATTCTGCTGTTCTAATAATAGCCACTAGTGTGGACTAACCCTGCTTTCCTCCTCCATATGCACCTCCTGCTTCTCCTCTGTTACAGCAGTGGGGCTTGTTATCTCCATATGTTATCTCCATGATGATATAATCATGAGCACAGCAATGCATCTGATTTACCCTGGATGGATGGGTTTGTATTTTTTAGGGTTGCAGTGATAGGATTGCTCCAATACTAGCATGTAAATACAGTGTTGGCATCAGCGATGGGGATACCTCCATGCATGTGCGCATGGTGGGTCAGTCATGGATGGAGGTTAGGGAACCAGCCCTGTGACCTGAAGGTTGCCGGTTTGATCCCCTTGACTGACAGTCAAAGACTGAAGTGCCCTTGAGCAAGACAACTAACCTCCAATTGCTCCCTGGGTGCTGTGGTTAGGGCTTTCACTGGAACTAAGGGGCCGAGCCCAACTCCTGAAAAACACACCAACATCCCCCCTCCACCAAACTTTATACTCGGCACAATGCAGTCAGACAAGTACCGTTCTCCTGGCAACCACCAAACCCAGACTCATCCATTGGATTTCCAGACAGAGAAGTGTGATTGGTCACTCCAGAGAACACGTTTCCACTGCTCTACAGTCCAGGGGCAGTGCTTTACACCACTGCATTCCATGCTTTGCATTGCGATTGGTGATGTAAGGCTTGGATGCAGCTGCTCGGCCATGGAAACCCATTCTATGAAGCTCTCTATGCTGTTCTTGAGCTGATCTGAAGGCCATATGAAGTCTGGAGGTCTGTAGTGATTGTCTCTGCAGAAAGTTCGTGACCTCTGCACACTAGGCACCTCAGCATCCTCTGACCCCGCTCTGTCATTTTACGTGGCCAACCACTTCATGGCTGAGTTGCTGTCGTTCACAATCGCTTCCACTTTGTTATAATACCGCTGACAGTTGACAGCGTAATATTTAGTAATGAGGAAATTTCACGACTGGACTTGTTGCACAGGTGGCGTCCGATCACGGTACCACGCTGGAATTCACTGAGCTCCTGAGAGCGACCCATTTTTTCACTAATGTTTGTAGAAGCAGTCTGCAGGCCTAGGGGCTTGGTTTTATACACCTGTGGCCATGGAAGTGATTGGAACAGCTGAATTCACTGATTTGGATGGGTGAATGAATACATTTGAAAATATAGTGTATACACATGGCATCAAGCAGCATGTTAGTGATGAAGGAATTAGTGCAAACACTGTCACTGTAAAGTGTACAGAAACATTCTCAGCTGATTCAAATATTTGAAGCATTTAGAGTGAAGAATGAAGTGCAAAATTGCAAAAAAAAAAAAAAATTATATGGGTGAATTGTTAATAAGTTGACACCTGTGTATCATCTGCAGCATCAACCAAAATTTTTACAGCTTCCTACAAATTGTCTAAAAACTATTTGCATCATGTTATAATAATTTTTTATATTTCTGCAACAAAACTGCAAAAAAATATTATTTGGAACCGTGATTCATCAACAGATTCACAGGCATAATAAGCACTTCCCACACATTTGGGAGCAAATGCCACTGCTGTTGTGATTAAATATGGATGATTTTCCCCTACTGCACTCCACTATCTGTGCTAATCTAATCTACGCTCAGAAACTCCATCACAAAGACTGTTTCTTTACCTTGTAAATATCTATAAACTCCATTCCTTTTCTTGCACTGAAAAAAGTCTGGTATTGACTTGAATTCAAACAGGTGCATAATTTCTACATGCATAAAATATATTATTAACACAGTTATGACCAAAAGCAAGTAAACTGATGGAGAAAACCATGTGGATATATTCTTGATATAGAGATTAGGTCCACACTTGAATGAACACACGTGAATGTTTGGTTTGGAAAGGTGATTAAATTTAATATACAGTGCTGTGCAAATGTCACTATAATAAAAATCTGATTTTCACTATAATGAAAAATCTGGCCATAAAATCTGATAAAATCCACAGATGTTTCTGTCCATCCTTCCACTGTAAGAAGACAGCTGAACACTATAGGGACCTGAAAGGATGTGTAGCTATCAAGAAGCTGGGAAAAGGAAATGGATAAAAGATAAAAAAAAAATTGAATCAAACAATGAATCTACTGGTGTTCTCAGAACAAAGTAACACCAGAGTCATGACCTCAACATCATGAGACTGCTGGGATCATGATAAGCATAAGTGTAACCAGCTTCTAAGCCTGAACTTCAGAACCTTCTCCAACGTTATGGATAAATATCCCTGCAGATTTCTTTTAAAAACTGAAAACAAGTCTCTTAATTGAAGCTGCAATAAAGGGTGAATGCACTAAATACTGAAAAAATGAAAAGGAGTTGTTGAGGCTTCTGTGTAATTTTCTGTCTTCAGAGAATTCAAGTACCTGAAAATGCACCTATTCCTGAGACAGGCGGTCAGTTGAGCACACTGCTCATATAGTCTTCATAGAAAAGCAGTGGCAATAGAGCAGGATGCTTGATGCAGTTGTACCTGAGCCAAAGATCACCTTGTCCAATGCCAAGCATTGGCTAGAGGGGTATAAAGCTCCTCAGCATTGATCTGTGGAATAATGGAGCCCCATCCAATACCTTTGGGATGAGCTGAAGTGGCATTTGTGATCCAAAACTAATCATGCAGTATCAGTATCTGACCTCACTAATACTTTTCAAATCCTTACAGCAATGTTACAACATCTTGTTTTATAGCCAAAAAAAATAACATTGATGATGTCAAAAGTCAGGCTTTATTGTCGTTTTAGCTATATGCAAGTACACAGTGAAGCTAAACAACATTCCTCCAGGACCATGGTGCAACACAGGAACACAAGTGTGAAACAGTACAATATACACACATCTGCATAACAGTACAGTACAATAAATACATACAAATGTTGCTTGATTAGTTCCTTTCAGAAGAGTAGAGGCTGTAACTGCAGCAAAGGGTGAACAAATTTCTTGTCAATGGCATTGATTTCAGAAGAAACGTTGGGTTAGCAGGTGTCGACAAATTTTTGGACATCCTAAGCCAGAGATTCAGTGATGTATTGGCCATTTTTGGTTCCTTTTTGGTTCCTTAGAATTTTATGTTTAGCTGGTGTGGGTTGCCAGTGTGGGCTGAATGAGAATAGGGATGTTGTTTTGCTGCAGAAATCTCAGGGTTTTGCCTCATAGCTGGTTGTGTCATTCTGCTGTTCTAATAATAGCCACTAGTGTGGTCTAACCCTGCTTTCCTCCTCCATATGCACCTCCTGCTTCTCCTCTGTTACAGCAGTGGGGCTTGTTATCTCCATATGTTATCTCCATGATGATATAATCATGAGCACAGCAATGCATCTGATTTACCCTGGATGGATGGGTTAGTATTTTTTAGGGTTGCAGTGATAGGATTGCACCAATACTAGCATGTAAATACAGTGTTGACATCAGCGATGGGGATACCTCCATGCATGTGCGCGTGGTGGGTCAGACGTGGATGGAGGTTAGGGAACCAGCCCTGTGACCTGAAGGTTGCCGGTTTGATCCCCTTGACTGACAGTCAAAGACTGAAGTGCCCTTGAGCAAGACAACTAACCCCCAATTGCTCTCCGGGCGCTGTGGTTAGGGCTGCCCACTGCTCCAGGCAAGTGTGCTAGCGTGCATGTATGTGGGTGTTTGACTGCACGGATGGGTTAAATGCAGAGGTCTAATTCCATAGTGTGCAAACACAGTAACAAACGGTTCTAAATTCTGAAAATACTGACACTTTCATGCGCACCAGTATATGGCACTTTGACACACTAGGGCGCAGTGAGCACACTTGCCCGGAGCAGTGGGCAGCCCTATCCACAACGCCCGGGGAGCAATTGGGGGTTAGGTGTCTTGCTCAAGGACACCTCAGTCATGGACTGTCGGGACTGGGGATTGAACCGGCAACCTTCCGGTCACAGGGCCAATTCCCTAACCTCCAGCACACGACTGCCCCCCCAAATCTGAGCAAGTTTGTTTGAGAGTGGCATGGGATGGTTGGGAGGTAGTGCTATTATTCACCTTTCTAACATAGAGGCCCAGTCTGATACCAGACTCTGGTGTTTTTTCGCTGTTCACACTGTTTCGCTCATAAGTTCGGCTCTCATATACATATATATGTGTGTGTGTGTGTGTGTGTGTGTGTGTGTATATATAATTACTCATTCCTGTTGAGATTACTTAAGGTTGAAATGTGAAATGGTTTGCAAGACTAAATGGTGGGTTATAAGCTTCCATTGCTTGTAAGTTACATTTGCCCAGTGCAGGTAGGTCATGAGAAAAACTAGATTTTTTGCCACAATGTTCATTTAAAGGTTTATTCAGTGTCCTCACAGAGAGAGTGTTTGTGTGTGTGGCGTGTTTTGCAGGAAAGAACAGCAACTAGACTCTAAAGACGCCATCATCCTCCACCAGTTCTCCAGACCGAAAAACGGTGTCCCCAGCCTGTCTCCGTTTTGCCTGAAGATGGAAACTTATCTGCGCATGGTGGATTTGCCATACCAGGTACACTGCTCATGATCATGCAAGATGATGCAAGAACATACACTGAAAACGTAAAGTTCTTAATGTGCTTCGTTTATATATGTGCTCCATTTCCACAGTTATTGTGAAAAGCAAGTGAACTGGAAGATGAAATTTGAGCTAATACTACTACAATTATTTATTTTTGCGGAACACACGTGAACCAAGTCCATTCAGTGCATTACTGTTTTCATTGTATACTGCATGTCACAAGTTGTCTGGCTGGTGAACCCATTGGGTTTTTGATGTATGACCATGTTTTCTTTGTTGATTTCCTTAATTTAAGTTGCACCATGTGAGATTTTTTGCTGAAATTGAAAGTAACATTATTGAGTTTGCATGCAGCTGTGAAGTATGAATAATAAAATAATAACTAAAAGTCAGAGATGCCACTCAGATTTGGCTGAGGTTTTTCTGACTTTCACATACATCTTGTATCAGAATTATTTATCAAAATTGCACACAAAGACTCCGGCTCGAAGTTCAGGTCTCAAATTTCATATCAATATTATACTCATCAAGATATGGTGACAGTAGTAGATAATTCAATTGCAAGATTGCAAATATGCAATCTTTACCATGTTTTGACAAAATTCATTTTTAAATACACTTTTGATATGCTCACAGTCATCAGATCTGCTCAGGGAAGGGGTCCAAAGCACAAATCACCTTACAAAATGTTCTTCCACATGTTGCATGCAAGTCCACCTTTCCAAATCCCAAATCCCCAAAACAGTGTAGCTTTAACATATTAAAAGTGATGCCACACACAAATAGTTGCGCCAGTGTTAATGACAGTGCTTCCTTTAGTATAATACCAAAAATTTTCTTCCGTTGTAATTTTATTTCCTTATTGTACCGTCCATGCTCCTCAGCACTCAAACCTTACAGCTGTTTAAACTACCTTTGAGCCAAAAGAGTTTCAGAGTTTTGTTTAGGCCAGACCTGCATTTCATATTTACGAAGACACTTAATGAACAAAGTGTTGAAGATAAATATACCAAAAGCATTAGCACACAGCTGTTTTTTGGTAAAAAATCTTTTGTATTTCTTAAATGAACAGCAACTGCAAAAATCATTACATGGAAGATGTCAAAAGTAAGTGACGTCACAAACCGATTGACAAGCATTGTAACTTATTTCACTGTAGAGTTTATAAATGTTTAGAGCCACATCTAAAAAACCTTTAAAGAATCTCTTTTAACAAATGAGATGTGTAACTGTGTCAATAACACAAACAAAAAGTTGAAAGAGCTTCCACATCATGTACAGGTTCTAGGAAGAACCCTTAAATTGGTATAGAAGATTTACATTATGTGAAGATTCTCTGAACTTTAAAAGGTTCTTCACACTTGCACAGCTTTTCAAAGTTATTCTTCTGTTCCACCTTTTATTTATATAGTTCACAACAGTCATATTAAAATATGTCCTCTTCTGCTTACAAACATTACAAAACATTAATTTTTTTTTTGTTTTACAAACATTAAAAAAATATATAAGTTAATCAGTTTGTCTTTTTTCTTTCTTACTTCTGCAGAATTACTTTGACGGAAGTCTCTCTCCTCAGGGGAAAATGCCATGGATTGAGTATAATCATGAGTGTGTGTCTGGGACGGAATTTATTATTGATTTTCTAGAGGAGAAGCTGGGTGTGAGCCTCAATAAAAGCCTGAGTGGGCCAGAGCAGGCTGTGGCCCGGGCCATAACCAAAATGGTGGAAGAACACTTATACTGGTGAGTCACCCACTGAGACATGTGCTGATTCCAGGAATACAAATACACGGACGCTTTCATGCTGATTACTGGCTCCTGCAAAGAGAGTTTGCATGGCCAGACATAAAAAAATAACTACAGTATAGGTCTGGAGGCCCCCTTGCGGGAATTTGTCTTAAATGTTGGTGGGAACCTTCCATTGACCCACCACCGATGGGAGGGGCAGTAGTAGGGGTTCGGTGCTTTGTGGATCGGGCAGTGGCCAAAGGCGTGGGCCTTGGCATTCTGATCCTCGGTTGCTGAAACTGGCTTTTGGAACTTGGAATGTTACCTCACTGGCAGAGAAGGAGCCTGAGTTGGTGCGTGAGGTTGAGAGATACCGGCTAGATGTAGTCGGGCTCACCTCAACACACAGCTTGGGCTGTGACTCCAATCTCCTTGAGAGGGGCTGGACTTCATTCTTTTCTGGAGTTGCCCATGGTGAGAGGTGGCGGGCAGGTGTGGGCTTTTTTATAGCCCCTTGACTTGGCACCTGTATATTGGTGTTTTCTCCGGTGGACGAGAGGGTAGCTTCCCTATGCCTTCGGGTTGGGGAACGGGTCCTGACTGTTTATGCTTATGTTTATACTGCTCATGCACCGAACAGCAGTTCAGAGTACCCAGCCTTCTTTGGGAGGGGTGCTTGAAAGTGGAGACTCTATTGTCCTACTGGGAGACTTCAACGCTCACGTGGGCAATGACAGTGAGACCTGGAGTGGTGTGATTGAGAGGAATGGCCTCTCTGATCTGAACCCGAGTGGTGATCAGTTTTTGGACTTCTGTGCAAACTACAGTTTGTCCATCACAAACACCGTGTTCGAACACAAGGATGTCCATAAGTGCATGTGGCACCAGGACACCCTAGGGCACAGCTCAATGATTGACTTTGTAGTCATGTCATCGGACTTGTGGCCATGTGTTTTGGACACTCAGGTAAAGAGAGGAGCTGAGCTGTCAACTGATCACCACCTGGTGGTGAGTTTAATCAGGTGGTGGGGGAACATGCTGGTCAGACCAGGCAAGCCCAAACATATAGTGAGGGTTTGCTAGGAACGTCTGGCAGAAGAACCTGTCATATTGATCTTTAACTCCTCCGTCAGAACTTTGACCAGATATCGGGGGAGGTGAGGGACATTGACTCAGAATGGGCCATGTTCCGCTCCTCCATTGTTGAAGCGGCTGACTGTAGCAGTGGTCGCAAGGTAGTTGGTGCCTGTCGGGGTGAACTCAGTGGTGGACATCCCAGGTGAGAGATGCCGTCAAGCTGAAGAAGGTGTCCTACCGGGCATGGTTGGTCTGTGGGACACCAGAGGCAGCTGGCAGGTATCGACAGGCCAAGCGATCTGTGGCTTCAGTCATCACCAAGGCAAAAACCCGGGTGTGGGAGGAGTTTGGGGAGACCTTGGA
Source organism: Pygocentrus nattereri (assembly GCF_015220715.1). Classification (NCBI taxonomy): domain Eukaryota; kingdom Metazoa; phylum Chordata; class Actinopteri; order Characiformes; family Serrasalmidae; genus Pygocentrus; species Pygocentrus nattereri. Next base: position 25,979,924 of record NC_051229.1, read on the forward strand.
AAGTGACTTTAAGTCAGCTCTGAAAAGATTCTAGCAAACTGTCAGGCGACTCAGAAGGGGAAAGCAGTATGCCACTAGCACTGTAGATAGTGGTGTATAGAGGCGGTGTGCTGTTGACTTCGAATAGAGACGTCATTGGGCGGTGCAAGGAATACTTTGAGGGCCTTCTCAATCCCACCGACACATTCTCCAGTGAGGAGGCAGAGTCTGGGGACACAGGAATAGGCTCGTCCATAACTGAGGCCGATGTCGCTAAGGTAGTTAAAAAGCTCCTTGGTGGCAAGGCTCCAGGGGTGGATGAGATCCGTCCGGAGTTCCTCAAAGCCTGGATGTTGTGGGGCTGTCTTGGCTGACACACCTCTTCAACATTGCATGGACATCGGGGCAGTGCCACTGGATTGTCAGACTGGTGTGGTGGTGCCTCTTTTTAAAAAGGGGGACTGGATGGTGTGTTCCAACTACAGGGGAATCACACTCCTCAGCCTCCCTTGGGGCAGTCATGGGCTGGAGGTTAGGGATCCAGCCTTGTGACCGGAAGGTCGCCAGTTCGATCCCCAGAGCTGACAGCACATGACTGAGGTGTCATGTAACCCCCAACTGCTCCCCGGGCGCTGCGGATTGGGCTGCCAGCCACTCCGGGCAAGTGTGCTCACTGCCCCCTAGTGTGTGTGTGCTCACTAGTGTGTTACGTGGTGTTTCAATACACGGATGGGTTAAATGCGGAGGTGAAATTTCCCCATTGTGGGACTAATAAGGGTCACTTAATCACTTAATCACTTAAGGTCTATGCAGGGGTACTGGAGAAGAGAGTCCGGCTTATAGTCGAACCTCGGATTCAGGAGGAGCAGTGCGGGTTCTGTCTGGATCTTGGAACACTGGAACAACTCAGGATTCTGGAGGGTTCATGGGAGTTTGCCCAACCAGTCCACATGTGCTTTGTGGATTTGGAGAAGGCATTAGACTGTGTTCCCCGGGGTATTCTGTGGGAGGTGCTTTGGGAGTACAGGGTACATGGCTCTTTGCTACGAGCCATGCAGGCCCTGTACAAACAAAGCAGGAGTTTGGTTCGCATGGCCGGCAGTAAGTCAGACTCGTTCCCAGTGAAAGTTGGACTCTGTCAGGGCTGCCCTTTGTCACTGATTCTATTCATAATTTTTATGGATAGAATTTCTAGGCACAGTCAGGGGATGGAGGGTGTCCGGTTTTGGTAAACCTCAAGGTCACATCGCTGCTGTTTGCAGATGATGTAGTCCTACTGGGGACATCAGGTCATGAACTTCAGCTTTCGCTGGATCGGTTTGCAGCTGAGTGTGAAGCGGCCGGGATCAGGCGGAAAAGGGCGGAGAGCAATCTCTGGGTCGGGGATAAACTCTTGCCTCAAGTGGAGGAGTTTAAATATCTCGGGGTCTTGTTCACGAGTGATGGTACAAGGGAGCGGGAGATTGACAGGCGGATTGGTGCTGGGTCAACAGTGATGCGGGCTCTTTACCAGTCTGTTGTGGTAAAGAAAGAGCTGAGCCGTAAGGCAAGGCTCTTGATTTACCGGTCGATCTACGTTCCCACCCTCATCTATGGTCATGAGCTTTGGGTAATGACCGAAAGAATGAGATCGCGAATACAAGCGGACGAAATGAGTTACCTCCACAGGGTGTCTGGACTCTCCCTTAGAGATAGTGTGAGAAGTTCGGTCATCCGGGAGGGACTCGGTGTAGAGCCGCTGCTTCTCCACGTCGAGAGGAGCTAGATGAGTTCGTTCAGGCATCTGGTTAGGATGCCTCCTGGACGCCTCCCTCGGGAGGTGTCACAGGCAAGTCCAACCGGGAGGCGACCCCGGTGAACCTCGGAAACACCCCTGGGGGAGCTAGTGGAAGTGGCTAGGGAAAGGGAGGTCTGGGCCTCATTGCTTAGGATGCTGCCCCTGCAACCCGAACCCCAGAGAAGCGGAAGATAATGGATGGATGGATGGATGGATGGATGGATGGATGGATGGATGGATATATGTTGGTGGGAACATTCGCTTATCAGGATGCGAACAAACTGAGTGAAATTTCTAAACCAACATTGTGAATGCGGAGCTAGAAGTAGTGGAGATGATGGGTTTGTTAATGTCGTTCACTCGACAAGCCTGTTGTTAGTGCCATGGATAGCATAGCTGAAAAGTGGGTTGAAGAAAAAGTTCGGTACAACATCAAATTTACACAATTTTCCACTTTCCCGAGATGCTGTCGATCAACCAAATATCAGCCAGATCAGATCAGCCAGACATATTTGGTGTCCAAATTTTGCCTTTTTTGTTAAGAACTGGAGCTCCGAGGCTAATGTTGTTAACAAACATCAGAAGTAACTCAAATCTTTTTCTGTAAATGCATCCCCAGATCTTCTCTCAGCCCTCTCAAACTACATCCGGGTCTTCATTAATGTTAAACAAATTAAGTAAAACTGGGGCTAGAGTCAATTCCAAAAAGGGTAGATTCCCCCTTCCGGCCTCCACACAATGCCCTCCTGACCTTGCCTATGCCTTGTCCATGAATATCAAGAAAAGGAGTGGAGACAGGGCACAACCTTGCCTGAGCCCAATGCTAACACTGAAAGGGTCTGACTTAATGCTGAGTATACTCACACAGCTCTCACTTTGGGAGTAAGGGATCGAATGGCCCGTAGTAGTAGCTCCAGTACCCCATACTCCCAGAGGACCTCCCACAAGATATCTTGGGCAACCCAGTCGTCGTAAGCCTTCTCTAAATCCACAAAACACGTGTAGACTGGGTTGACAAACTCCAATGCCCCCTCAACAATCCGCAAGAGGGTGAAAAGCTGGTCCATTGTTCCATGGTCAGGACGGAATCCACATTGTTTCTCCTCAATCTGAGATTCAACTATTGGTTGGAGTCTCCTTACCAGTACCTTGGCATAGACTTTCCCAGGGAGGCTGAGCAGTGTGATACCCCGATAGTTGGCACATACCCTCCGGTCCCCTTTTTTAAAAGTGGGGACCACCACCCTGGTCTGCCAGTCCAAATGTACTGTTCCCAAGGTCCATGCAATATTGCAGAGGCGTGTCAGCCATGACAGCCCCACAATATCCAGAGCCTTAAGCATCTCTTGAATCTCATCCACCCCTGGTACCTTGCCACTGAAGAGCTTGCCAACTACCTCATTGGCCTTTACCGGGGAAATGGAGCTTAACCCGCCAGAGGCCTCCGGCCCTGACTCCTGTGAGAGAGGCATGTCTTCCGGATTAAGGAGTTCTTCAAAGTGCTCCTTCCACTGACCGACAATATCCTCATTTGAACCTTGCCGAATACAGCTTGGGCGCAGCCATCCTGACCACTCCTGAGTCGCCGGACAGTTGTCCAGAACCTCCTTGAAGCTGACCGAAAGTCTTTTTCCATGGCTTCACCAAACTCTTTCCACGCCTTGGATTTTGCTTCTGCCACCGTTGCGGCTGCCACCTTTTTCGCCTGTCGGTACCTCTCTGCTGAGTCGGGAGTCCTTTGTTTCATCCAGTCTCTAAAGGCCTCTTTCTTCAGCTTGACCGGCCTCCCTCACCACTGGTGTCCACCAGGGGGTTCTTGGGTTACTGCCCCTACAGGCACCCACAAGCTTTTGGCGACAGCTATGCCCAGCAGCTTCCACAATGGAGGTTTTGAACAGGGTCCATTCAGACTCCATGTTCCCTACCTCCCCCGGGACATGAGAAAAGCTGTCCCGGAGGTGGGAGTTGAAATCATTCCAAATGCCTCCAACAGTTGTTCCCAGCACACCCTCACTATTCACTTGGGCCTACCAGGTCTGACTATCAGTTTTCCTTGCCATCTGATCCAACTCACCACCAGATGGTGATCAGTTGACAGCTTAGCACCCTCTTTACCTGAGTGTCCAAAACATATGGTCCCAAGTCAGATGAAATGACAACAAAGTCAATCATTGACCTCTGACCTAAGGAGCTCTGGTACCATGTACACTTATGAACATCCTTGTGATTGAACTTGGTGTTCATCACGGACAGTCCATGCCTGACACAGAAGTCCAATAACAATTCACCATTCGGGTTTAGATTGGGCAGGCCATTCTTCCCGATCACGCCTTTCCAGGTCTCCCAGTCATTGCCAGCATTAGCATTGAAGTCCCCCAGTAAGACTATGGAGTCTGTAGGCGGGACCCGTTCCAGAACCCCGCCCACTCGCTCCAAGAAGGCTGAATACTCTGAATACTCGCATAAGCACACACAACAGTCAGAGTTTTCCTCTCTGCGATTTTAATGCGCATTGAGGCAACCCTCTTGTCCACTGGGACAAATTGCAACTGCCAGCCGCCAGCCGGGGACTCGTGACTATACCCACTCCTGCCCGGTGCCTCTCACCCTCTGCAACCCCTGAGCAGGAGAGGGACCAACCCCTGTCAAGGAGTTTGGTTCCAGAGACAACACTGTGGGTGGAGGTGAGCCCAACTGTATCTAGTTGGCATCTCTCAACCTCCCGCACAAGCTCCGGCTCATTCCCCCCCAGTGAGGTTACATTCCACGTGCCAGGAGCCAGGTTCTGCCGCAAGGGTCTAGGGCGCCAAGGGCCCCCCTGCAATCTCCCACTGCCTGTGCAGCACTGCACCGCTCCCCCATGCTGGACCTTGCAGGTTGGTCGGCCTCAAACAATTTTATCAGTACCAAAAAATCGAACCACCTGAAGGAATGGACAGAAAAGAAACAGATACAACTCATCACACCAGTTAGTCAGCTAAGTAAATTTAGCTAGTGTTGACCCCACAGACTTCAGTGGTAAGATGTATAAGGTAATATGATGTCTATTTCTGCCAGATGTGCTTTCCAAACAAGATTATTGTGTGAAATCGACTTTGGAATCGACTTTGTCGATTGTCGTCACTTGGAATTGGAATCAGAGTCAACTCTAAAATTTTTGGGATCAACCACTCCAATAGTAAAATGCCCCTACACTTCCGGTAGAGTAAAACAGTCTATCAGATTGACAGCATGGACCATTTGTGTAATATTGTGCATTATAGAGCATTAAAGTAAATAACATAATGTGTGTCATAACAAACATTTCCCATATAAATAATGCTATCAATGACTAATTGAGTTTGTCCACTAATTGTTGCAGCTCTATTTATGAGCACAACCTTAGAATTCTGCTGCAACACACTGGTTGGGTTATAGGTCTAATAACCAGTTCAGACCTGATGATTTAAGCAGTTTGCATGAGGCTAATAGCTGGGGTTTAAGCTTTCATTCCTTTTTAGTCTCTTCTTAGTCTCACCTTTGTGTGTGACATTTTACGAAAATATTCCTGTGATAAACTCAATATAACACTATATAAAACATAGAGCAAGGATGAAGTACAGAGAAACCTTAATGATGTAAAAGTATGGGCACCATTTCAGCATCGTATTCATTTGAAAGTGGAAGTATGGAGCCAAAAATGTACTTGGGTGAAAGTCAAAAAGTACTGACATTCAAACAGATTCAAGTGTATGAAAGTGAAAATTAAATGGTAAAATTAAGAGTCAGGACATGTTTTTAATTTGTGTTTAGTGACTAATTGAGTGTACTTGTCCTTACACAAATTTTTGTGTTGTGCTGTTTCATTTTACATTGATGCCTTAATTAAAATAAATAAAGAAGAAATAAATCTCTTAGTCTTTGATATTTCTAACAAACATTTGAAGTTCTAAATGAAAATGTTAGGAGTACAAACATGCATTGGAAATGTAACTGAGGGAGTACAATTCAGCTTCTGTAATGCTTGGGTAAATTACATGTTCCTGATTCATTCTTAACAATAGTAACAAAACACTGTTTTAAGTATTTTCCACCTCTGATAAAATAAACAACCCAACAAATAATTTTATGTCAGTGTAAATTATACAGTATGACATTCATTACTGCACAAACAGTACCAGTTGCACTGATCTGAGGAGATAAGGTGTTTTCCCTTTAGCCTAATTCATGCCATCTCTCTCTTTGTGTGCATGCTTTTCTTTGTCTGTCTGGCTTTCTCTGTCTCTTCCACCGGAAATCTCTTGAGTTAGACCCACTTACAGCTATTGATTTAATTATTTATAGTCAGGCAGGACTATGGGGCAGTAAGGCTGGTTGGTGGGTGTGTGTGTGTGTGTGTGTGTGTGTGTGTGGAGTGCACAGGCCTGTGCAGGGCCATAAATAAGTCTAATGGACATCAGTGTAAGGACATGGGCACGAAAGCTGGATTATGTTACTGTTTGCCTTTTGAAACTAGAAATGCAGAGTGATATTGGAATCCTATTGATATCAACAGATATTTGCTTAAAACTAATTATCTGTGTTGAACACATGATTAGATCTGACCCTTATTTCAAAGCAATATTTGATTACATATTTATTGTATTCCAGAAGAGCAAACTGCTTAGGTGATGCTTTTTTCTCCAAAATGCTAATTCAAGTGGATTTAGTCACAGTGTCTACATTTTAAGTGTTTATGTATCAGCAGGGGCAAATATTTACATGAAAAATACTGAATATCGGCATCTACAGCCTACATTTCTCATATCTGAGAATCCCTTTTTAAATACATCAACCTTAAAACAAAGCCCACTGGAATATACACCTACTGAAGTATGCCAACCTTTTATCTACAGTCACTGTTTATTTTATCAAGTAAGTTTACCATATAGGTGCACTTTGTTGTTCTACAATTACAGGCTGTAGTGTGTAGCTGTAGTGTGTAGCTGTAGTGTGTAGCTGTGGTGATTCACTTCATAATTAGTTAGACCCCTTCCACCTTGTTCTTCTATGGTGAGCACCCACACAGAAACACCACAGAGCAGGTATTATTTGGGTGGTGGATCATTTTCAGCATTGCAGTGACCCTGACATGGTGGTGGCATGTTAGTATGTTTAGGTCTGGTATAAGTAGACTGACACAACAGTGCTGATGAAGTTTTTAAACACTGTTCACTTACTTAGTTTGTATTCATCTTCTTCTAATCTAGGAGTGTACAACTCCAGTCCTGGAGGGCTGGTGTCCAGCATAGTTTGGTGATTTACCTGCACCCCTGCTCTTGTCCTTCATCAGTGGTCACTGCCTGGCTAAAAAACATTGCTTAGTGGACTGTTCGTGGTCCAGTAGTGACACTGAAGTGTTTTCTAGAAGCACAGCTGAATGGAGATAAAGGTTGCTATTAGTCTGAGGTTCACCGTGCAGGCATAACATTATGACCTCCTCGTTTCTACGCTCATTGTCCATTTTATCAGCTCCACTTACTATATAAGTGCATTTTGTAGTCCAGCTGCACTGCTGTTTCTGATCCACTCATACCAGCACAACACACTCTAACATACCACCACCACGTTAGTGTTACTGTAGTACCGAGAATGATCCACCACCCAAATAGTACCTTCTCTGTGAGTGTCCATGGGGGTCCTGACCACTTAAGAATAGGGCAACAAAGTATTAGAGAAATAGATGGACTACAGTCTGTAACTGTAGAACTACAAAGTGTACCTATATAGTAAGTGGAGCCGATAAAATGGACAATGAGTGTAGAAACAAGGAGGTCAGAATGTTATGCCTGATCAGTGGGCAACAACCTCATGTCCCTCATGAAAAGAAGACCATTAGAACCATTAAGAATAAATTAAGTCAGTACAACTATATGAAATATAACTTAATTGAATTATGGTACAGTTATGTTCCCTGACTAAAGGTACTGAGATGTACCTTTTCAGGCTTGTACTTTAATGACTGCATACAATGAATAAGACAAGCAGTTAAGTTCTTAATCACAATTATTTATTTAGCAATTCACTAAAGTCATCTAAGATTTTAAAACTGAATGGTCAAACCACATCCCTGAAAGAGTTGGTGGAAGGGAGATGTGGCTCATTGGCATTACTCTTTGAAATCTGAATTTGCCAGAACTTCAGAAGAGGAATATTTCACATAAAAATGCTTGTGTGGCTGTGGCTAAGAGTGAATGAACTGGTTGGGGTTAAGCTTAATTTTTTATTAGCAGTGTTTTGGGTATCTTTGTAGTTTTCCTTATAAGATGATTTGATACTTTTTCCCAAAACTTTTGTATAAAGCACAAATTGAATTGCCTCAAAAGTGGTTTAAAGGTTTGCATGCTGGTTAGTGCTGGAATTACAGCAAGGGGGGAAAACATCATGAAGCATTTGGGACAGACAAATGCTTGTCTGTGTACTGCCTTATCTTACCCTTATTTGTTAATGGATCCTGGTTATTGGCTGTACATGTTGTTATATGTGTGTGCATATTGTGTTTTATCAGGACTATAGTGTACTGTCAGTGGGTGGAGAATGTGGAGCAGACTCAGAATCTCCTGGACGTTCCTGGCCCACTGAGTGAGGTTCTGAAGTGGACGCTGTGCCAGCTGAACGGAGGCCTGGTGAAGAGGGAGATGTTCTGCCAGGGAATCGGCCGATTTACCAGAGATGAGCTTTACACACTGATGGAGCGAGACATGCGTACACTCGCCACACTGCTGGGTGAGGATTTGACTGTTTAGCAGTGGGATGGATTAAAATTTAGAGGTGGTGGAAGTCTTGGCAGAGCAGGAGGCTGTACACGGCTGACTGCACCTTGAAGAAATCTGGGTAAACTACTGTTTAGTGGTGGTTGAATGGCCTGAAATAATTTTGCTGGTTGCCTTGCAATGGACTGGCGACCTGTCCGGGGTGTATTCTGCTTTCCACCCAGTGACGGCTGGGATAGGCTCCAGTACCCCACCGCGACCCAGAAGGATAAGCAGTTTAGATGATGTGTGTGTGTGTTTGTAGCTACTTTAGTTAGCAAGTCTGCAAAGTTTGAATTCGGTATCTAGATAATTACTAAGCTACATGTTAGACCACACTAGGCACATACTGTGAGAATAAACAAGTGTTTTTGTTACTTAATATACTTCTAGAGTGTATACATCCACTTCAGATGTATACACACAATGTCTTTTGACTTTCTAATGATATATTTGAACAAAAAACTCTCTCAATCACTAAATTGTTTGGGAAAACACTATTCGACACCACAAATGAATAATGTTAGTACTTTTCTGCAAAGCTGTTGTTGGCAGTTAAAGCTTCAAGAAGTGTATGGTAAGAAGTCATTTGATTGCCCATTCCTCTTGACAAACAATTTTTAATTCCCCAAGGTTATGGGGGTCACTGTTGTGGATAATAAGTGTCAAACTAGAGATCGTCTTTCTCTAAACAAGAGGAGCTGTATTATTGCCAAAGAGTTCTATTTTTCTATCACCTGACCAGAGTACAACATTTCGAAGGAGTTCTGGTTTGTCTAATGGCTGGTGTAGGAACTGAGATGACTGTGGTGCACATCATTAGACTGAGAATGCGTTGTGAAACCTTGCATGGTGGTCTTGTCTATGGATGATCACCTTTGTTTCCATGAACTTTCTGCTTTTGTAATATTGAACCAATCGTGCTGACAGGCATGTTTAAGTTCTTTGCTATGGCTCAGTCGGTTTGAGTGTTGCTTAATAATGTTGTCCCAGGGAAACAAAGTCAGTTGTTTTTTTATAATGACACCAAGTGCACATTTGTTTTAAACATCAACATCTAGAACTTGATTTAAAAATATGTAATATTGCGTCCGACCATTTTTTTATTTTATAAGCCTAACTTTTCTTTATGGTGACAATTTTATACTTTTTTTGTGCATATTTATACATAGAAAGTAAAGAGACATATGGGTAAATTAAAGTGACTATATATGGGATTGTTTCCCCTTACTGTACCAAACAAACTAGCAAGACTTTGGACTTGATGATTGAGTTAAAGGTAAGGTTGTTAAAAGTTTGTTTCGATTTTTGTTCTTTTATGACATTATCTTTCCTTCACTAACACCACATCAATAAAACAGTGCAGTGCTAAGTGGTTATGAAGCCTGTTCGATAGTGAATAGTGATTTAATCTGTTCGTAAACTCTTAAGCGTTGCGCTCTTTCAGAACATTATTTAGTGCATAATTTAAGTTGAAATGTAGACAGCCATCAAACGAAATGTCCGTGATGTTTATTCAGCATGTACTATTGTCAGTAGTGTTTGATTGTGTGTGTATGTGTATGCTTAATAGGAGATAAGAAGTACATTATGGGCTCTAAAGTGACCAGTGTGGACGCCACAGTGTTTGGACACCTCGCACAGGCCATGTGGACGCTGCCCGGCTCCAAACCAGAGCAGCTAATTAAAGGTAACAACACACACCAACCCGACCATACATATGAAATGTAGATGAGACAACCTATCAGCAGTTTTTGATACGTCGTATGCTTGGATGATAATGTAAATTTAGACAGTTATTGTGTGCAGAATTATTGCGATAATTGCCATTGTGATCCAAATTCAGTTACGAATTACAAGTGTGATGATTTAAGCATGTAGTTCACACTACACTGAGTAGTATAAGCTTCCTTTAGTTATTAGCTGCATCAGCCTCATAGCTCCAGTGAAAAACTAATGGCCACTTTTAGATAGCAGAGTCTGAATTCTCAAACAACCTCAGGAGTAGAGGTGCTAGAATCTAGAATCAGTGTTTATGACATAATTACACCACATTGGCAAGTCTGCACCACAAAATTGCACCACATTGGCCAGTCTGTACAACCTTAATGAAGACCTGGATGTGGGTTGAGGGAAGGTTTGGTGATTTGTGCCATTTGGGTGACTATTGAGCTCCAGTTCTAAGCTAAAGAAGCAAAACTTGGACTCCAAACATGTCATGGCTGAACGACTACATGTGGGCTAAGTGTTTAATTGGGTCAATTTGATTTTGTTATGCTGTTACCTTAAGAGAAATAAACTTCAGACAACCAAACTGGCCACGGCTCACACTGCTTTTAAATTTTGTCAAGGTTCTCACCGTTACTATGTTTTGTTATTGTGCTCAGGTGAGCTGATTAACCTTGCCATGTACTGCGAGCGGATCCGGAGGAAATTCTGGCCTGAGTGGTTTGTGGATGTGGATGATTTTTGTTTTGATGGAGAGAGCGACAGCAGCTGTGGAACGCCCACACACCTGATGGACTTTAGCCTGTTCTCACGTACTGACACACTGGAGGACAGCACCAGCAGTTCACCCTCTCACACAAACACACACTCGCCGGACACCGACCGTTCAGGACGCTCGCTCTCCGACTCGGACATCGAGGTGGATGTCTTGGACGACAAACAGCAGGTTAAGGGGTAGATCATATCCGATTAACTTTGACCCGTGATCTGTGCAGACATCTAATGGGAAAACATTATTGGACATTACATTATTGGACATGATGTCCTCAGAGTGGACTTCTTTTTAGGAGCCAGACTTACTGGGCATTGGTTTTAAACTTGTGTGACTGTGTGCGTGAGGGTTTTTATGCAAGCTACAGGGTTGTTTCAGGCATTTGTACACTGTGTGATCAAAAGTATTCAGATCCTGATTGGTTGATTAAGCTGCAAACTAATCATTGACATCAGTGATACTTGAAGTTGTTTTCACAATAAGTGATATGATCGTGATTAGGGCTTTCAAACAAATAAAAGATTAATCACATATTATTTGCTCAAATATGTATCACGTTAACACATTATTAATGCTTTAACTTTGACAGCCCTATTCATATTTTTCTGAGCTTTGATTAGTTGGATTGGATAAAATGCACCAGAAGTGCCAAAATTTTAAAATACTAACAAAATGATAATATTATAATTGCTGGTTACAGCCTAATACAAAGGAATGGCTACAGTTTGTTCACTATTTTAGGATAGACTGTTTTTTGAACAAGGCACAGTGCAGAATGTAGATAAACAGTATATGGGCTTTTTAATGTGCTCAATTTTAAAAGAAAAGTTTGGATGTACAGGTGTCTGGATACTTTTGGACACACAGTGTAGATTCTATGTTATCCTGACTTTATTATACGTGGAATATGTATGGGTTCTTGTGAGATACAGCTCAGTATGAGGGTCCAGCAACATGTCTGAATTCTAGCACAGGAAACCAGTTCATTTGTTTTTAACCAGTGTGGAGCATCTATGTTGTGACCTCATATCAAATGAAGCTTCAGTTCTTCTTTCAATTAATTTCAGTCAAACTATAATCATGACCACATAGCAATGACAGACTTAAGTAGGAGGTGAATTCAGTGAAGGGATTGATCTATCAGTAACTCCACCGTCCTGTTAAACACATACAGTGCTGTGTTTGCTTCATAACATACTTAGATGGGTGACATATTAAAGGAAAAACATATACATATAAAATGTAACCAGGGTAGCTTCAGTGCATCTTGGCATAGATACCAGCCCCTGAAATTGTACTGGAGGGATGGAAATAGTAGTGGGTCGTATGGCCAAAAATATAGTGTGGTATAATACATTTTGACAGTTTAATATGATATATTTTGTTTTTTTTTTTGTTTTTTTGCTAAAGTAAACCTAAAAAAGCTCAATAATATATTTAAAAAGGTTGAAGCTTTTTCCTTGAATTTTCTGTTCCACCTTAAATGTAGCAGCAATAGCAACCTGACACCTTTACAGGCACCTGGATGTAACTGGTGCATCATTTCATGTGGAAAAGCAATTTTGAATAAGAAGCCAGCTTCAGCTTCATTGAATTTCTTTAGTCATTTGTCTCATACGTGCATCCCATATACTTAAGGCTCTGACTGTAAGATACTGCTGGACTTTGGGAAATATTACAGTCAGGCAGCTTCTCATGCAGTGTGAGAGGAAGCACAGCAATTAGTCATTTGAACTGTGACCGAAACTTGTCCAGCTCAGCCACTCAGCTGAATAGCTAACGTTAGTGTGCTTTGCACTGTATGTACGCCCTGTTGTCTTCACTTATCTGTGGCATATAATAGTTATGACAATGCAAACCTGAGGAACAATTTCAAGCGCTATACCACCCACTACTAGATGTAACACCATTCTTCCAAAGCGATGTTCTGGTGTTTTGATGGATGCTGTCTAACATATTCCCCCAAAATATCCCATAGATGTTCAACTGGTATGTGATCTGGTGACTGAAAACACCATGTCATATGAAATGGACCCAAACCATGCCCTACCACAGCACAAGAGAGCCATCAGACAACCTCACTTTTAGGGGACAAGCATTCAGGCTGGAGAAATTGGTGACTCATCTGATCATATCACTTTTTTCCACATCTCTGTAAACCAGTGCCTGTGGTTTTAACACCACTCAATTCTGAAATATTCATTTGTCTTTGTAATGAGGGGGCTATGCCATGCATCCCTGCCACAATAATCCCTCTCATTGTGGTTGTGGATTGGCATTCTTAGTCTCCTGAGGCACAGTCTTACATTTTTCTTTCTGTATCTCGCTGATGCAAAAGCATCATGCTCACCAATTGTGTGCTTTCAGCTGTAGTTTCCAACCATACTTACTGATGTCTTTCCCATAAATCTAAATTCAGAGGTCGTTTTAGTCACTGTTAGTATTGAAACATGGTCAGTTGGGAAGTTGTTGTGACTGAAGCTCCTGCGATCCATCCCACAGTAAACCCTCTTCCAAAGCCACTTGTCCTCTTCATATCTTTATCAAAATTTTATACACACAATGCAGCGTTGTGTCATGCAGTACCTGGAAGCAGCCTTTGTTTTTCTAATTTGTCACCTGTGTGTGTGTGTGTGTGTGTGTGTGTGTGTGTGTGTGTGTGTGTGTATATATGTGTGTGTGTGTGTGTGTATAAGTATATGTATGTCATAGAGTCGCATTACTTACTCTTTGCCACCAGGGGGCACTGTGATCATTCACAAGATTTCAGCTGGGATTTGTGCAGAACACATGCAGAAGTATGCAAAAGTTTGGGCACCCCAGACAAATTACACAGTAAGTACACATCGTCTACAGAGAACATACCTCTGCACATTTTAATGCACAATCACTATTTAGTTGCAAGATATAACATTTACACATACATAAAAAGTACATGTGTGCGAAAGTTTGGGCGCAATTGATGATTTGTGTTTTTCCAACATGTTAAATGCAGCTAATAAACAGAAATTCTGCACAAAAATTTTAAAATTCAGAAATGTCATATTTAGGATGGTTCGCTGTAGAGGATGTTTTAACTTGGTTTCAATTAGAAAATCGGCAAAGCATGTCATTTGACAGGGTGTGTTCAAACTTTAGCATACACTTCTGTTTCTTTCCACAACTTCCATTTTTTCTCTCTGCAGCATCAGTGCTGCTTTCAGCCTTAACCTTAGCCCTTTAGCCTACATTGCTGTGTGTTAGCAGTGCTCTCTCTATAGGTTTTAACACCTCATGCATGTATGTTGTGTCTGTGTAGTGTGTACTGATATCAGTTTGCCTTAGCTGGAAAAGAGGTGGTTTGAGTAGCTTTATAATCATTTTTACCTCTTTCGGTGGATTATACTTACTTGAAATCAAAGCCAGTACGATTGGGTTTATTTCTATATTTATGTATTTATTTATTTATGTATGTATATATTTATTTATTTGTGTTATGTGTACAGTATGTGATTATTCTAATTATTTTGGTTGTTTACCAATTATAGAGGAATTCATTTTGCACATTTTGACATTGAAGGGATGAATGAGAACAGCAAAGTGTCTAAACAGTGGAGGATCAGTGTAGGTTTAATTGACGTAATAATTAACTGTTATGAACATTCCAGTTCATAACACATGAGGGAGCTGAGAAGTGGAAATTGTTTACTTTTATTTCTGCATGCTAAATGCCAAACTGTTTTGCAAACCATACTGGTAGGTGACATGGAGTGACCCAACTTTAACAAATTTAAAAATAAAGCATACAAAAAAGTTAAACTACATAGGCCTGGGTGATAATCTAACCTCGATGATGGCTGACAGTTAAGCCATTGATGGTGCTTCAAAGATGAAAATCACTGTTTTAGAAAAAAAAAACCTGTAGACCTGCAGAGAACTAATTTAGTTAATCGGCTTCTTAAATAATATGTACATGTAATGTGCTAAGGCTAATTAAAACATGAGTTTTGAGTATGATTTTTAGGAGGAATTTTATTTTTTTTTGTGGTAGACCTTCTGAAGTCATGTGTCATTCTGTAGTCTTCGTTTTCAAAATCACCTTCGTCATGCAACATACATGCTACAATCATGCTGAAATGATGTTGCATGAAAGTCTCCTGTTTGTATTATATAACACCTGCTACCCAAACTACAGCCTGAAACCCTCCAACTTTCCACATTTGACGAAGCTTGCTATTTTGCTTTTGTGGTGTTTTGGTGAGGATTCTAGTCTTATGACCACAGTTTACTGTGCAGCAATATTAGCCTGCATGTAACAATACTCATTTTCCAGCTCCTTAACACTTTGGTTGTTCAGGGGAATGCAGGATATAAAGCAGACGACAACATGACTTAAGGTCTATGGAACCTTCACACCAAGTCTAGTGAGTTTATTAAACACACAAAACAAGAGGATGTAAAGGAAGAAGAAATTAATTATTCCTCAAATAGTAGTAATGACAGTTATTACATTGTTGAATACACTGGGTTCTCCATTCTATAGACCTAATTCCAAAAAATGCTGAAACAGAATGTGAAATGCAAATAAAACAGAAAGCAGTGATAAGTAAATTCTGTTTGACCCAGATTAAATTTAACAGCGCACAAACACTAGTTTCATTTATGATACTTGCAAGACATTCTAAAACAAGTTGGAACAGTTGCAAATTGAACACATCAGTTGATCCGGTTTTGAAAGTGGAATTTTAACTCTTCAGTTATATAGTTCTTCAGCTGTGCATCTATGCGGGTTGTTGTTTAATTGGACATTAAAGATGTGCAAATTACCCATGCCTTGGGTATTAATGCCCCCCCATACCATGCCAGACCCTGAGTTTTTAACTTTACACTGGTAACAGTCTGGATGGTCTTTTACTTCTTTGGCCCAGAGAACACTATGTGGATTATTTCCATAAAGAATGAGTCTTCAGACCACAGTACATGTTTACACTGTGCATCAGTGCGTTTCAGATAAGCTGGAGCCCAGAGGAGTCTGTGCCATTTCTGGTCATTGTCGACGTTTGACATCCACTGTGCATAGAACAGTCTTATCTTGTGGATGAAGTGACAGTTGTTTTTCCAGAGTATTCCCAAGCCCATGCAGTGATAAGCATCACAAAAGCGTGCTGGTTTTTAATGCAGTGCCGTCTCAGGAGTTGAATTTCACAGGCATTAAATTGTTTTTTGGGCCTTGCTTTTTAAGCAAGAACATTGTCCTTAAACAGCCAATGCATTTTTTTGGCAAGTGGAGAAACTTAAACTATCCTTGCTCATATATATATATATATATATATATATATATATATTCCTAGTCTGTTCCTAGTCTGAAATTATTCCTTTCCCAACTTTTTGGAATCTGTTGCAGGCATCAGGTTCAAAATAAGTGTACATTTTACACTGATGTTAACAAGGTAAAATCTGAAATGTCTTGTAATTGGGCTGTTTTTGTTTAAATACAAGTAAAAATGAATATACAAATCACTGCTTTCTGTTTTATTTGCAGTTTATGGGCTCTCCAAACTTTTTTGGAATTGAGTTTGTACAAAAAGACCTGTTATAAACACTCTAGGATCTACATAAACGCAGAAAATTAAGCTCTAAATCTGGTTGTAATAAGAAATTTCATGACATTTCATGAAATTCAGGGGTTAAAGCATTAAAATTCAGGGTTTAATATCCAAAACCTGATGTTTTTTTCTTCTCCAAAAATTTGATTTGGTGTGAATATGCCTTTAGTAATACAATATGGTAAATTACCCACCTTCTCAGGGTTTCCCAGAGGTGACATACCATCTGAAGAAAATTTACAGGATTTTTAGTACATCTTGAATGTCCTGATGGTTCAGATGAGTTCCTAATGGGATGTAAAATAATATTCTGATTATTTTTAGATTAGATTAGGTTAGCACTTAGGCCTGCACTATAGCCCTGACAGCATTATCCCAAAACTGATGGGGTTAGAATGCAAGAAATAAAAATAGAAAGAAAAAGCTTAGGGCCATCCGCTCTGGTCCCATTTCCGGTGGAGACCAGTTACTACACCTCACTAATTCACCTGCAACCTATTCATCTTCCACTGCAACGAACCAGATAGCTCACAAAATACTAAAAATAAAGCTCAGTTTCTACTTTTGAAATGAAATCAGCTACAGTTTTTCAGTAGCGTCTCAGTAGTGTTTTGCCCGTGTTTTGAGACGTGGACTCACACACACACACACACATACACACACATATATACACGCTTACCACATTTTCATTCCTTTCAACCAATTCCAAACAAGATGCAGTCTCAAAATGTGCAAATGGGAAGAGACAGAATATGTGTGCGTGTAGAAGCTGATTTTCATGTTGTGTCCCAGTTGGACATTGAACACTAATTCTGTTTTAAGTATATAGTATGTAAGTTCCAAAAGTTGTATTGAGTGTATAAACAAAAGTTAATGAAAACCCAAAATAAATTAATACATCAGTGATAAAACTTTTATTTTGTTTTACTTATTTTATTTTATTTTACTCCTAAGTTCCAACGTAGTATGCAAGGCTGCAGGTTGATATGACATACACTGGCATAGTAATTAGTCCTGATTTTAGCTGACCATTAATTGCCATATAAATAATTATTACTAACTATGTCTTTTTTTAAATTAATTTTATGCAACTATTAAAGTACAAGCATGAACAGGCCATGTTAACTTATTAGTGTCCTGGCTGTTTATATTCAGTAGACTGAATATTTGACCAACTGATGTCAAAAAGAGCTAAAGCTGCCCTCTAAATGTGTTATAGCACCAGTCAGAAGGTAGAACTTTTATTTTCAGAAGACTCATGATGTGCCTCATTTGACTTTTTCTGCTTTAGTTTGTGTGCATGTATTTGCCTTAATGCATGTGATGAAAGCCCAACCAGTCAGCTTAGATCATGTTGACAGGCCTAATAGAAATATCACTTCTTCCAGTTTGCTTATGAGTATATATGTTATAAATGTTTATTCAATTGGGACACATTGTGTTTAGCTGGACTTTGTGTTTTGCTGTGGTCAGCCACATTATTGAAGCCATATTAGACTGGAATATGGATAGATGACTGTGATGTGTTTGAAAATCATGACGTGTGTGTGATTTCCTGTATGTAAGAAACTCTTCATGGACTAAATCTGTAAGATATTGTGTACTTACAGTCTCTGCGTGTGCAATACTAATTCTGAAAAAGAGTGACTACCAATTAAAAAAACCTGTGACGGTTTCTGTGTGTGTGTGTGTGTGTGTGTGTGTGTGTGTGTGTGTGTGTGTGTGTGTGTGTGTTTGATTTAATACTCTCTCTGAAACAAGAAGGAAGGTGTTCTACATTTTGAGAACTGGTGAACTGAAATCACACTGACAAGGCCCTCTGGATTTTTTCCCCACTAGATGGCACCATTAATGCAGCTTCCTGTTGAGCACTTAACTATTGTTATTGGCCCTCAGATCCTGGAGGGCAGCGCAGGTTGGAGGTTTCCCTTCTCGGAAACACCCGCTGTACCTGGCAATTAAGAGATAAGTGTAATCAGGTTCACAACTCTGGTCCTGGATGGCCAGCACCCCTGCACTACATTATTAAAAATATGGTTTCGTAAATGGTTCTTTATTAAAGGCAATGCTTTATATAGAACAATGAACACCTAAAGATTTGAATGTGTAATTGGTTCTTTGCATGGTCAAACAGTTTTTCACTATAATGAAAAAAACTGTTTATGGTTATTTAAAGAGATCTTTTAAAATGGTTCTATATTGCAGCAGTTTCCAGTCCTGGTCCTCCACATTTTAGTATTTGCCCTGCTCCCAACACACCTGATCCATCTAATCTACTAATTGACAAGCCCATCCTGAGATGAAGTGGGCGTGTTTCAGCAGGAGAACACAGCAATGTGCAGGGCAGGGATCATCCAGAATCAGGGAACTAGTGTTATATAGCGCCAAAATAGGTTCTACTGTTACAAGCCAAAAAACCCTTTTTGCTAAGAGTTACATGATTATACATCTTCTAACAAAAGCCTTAACTTCTTTAGTAATCAAGAAATAATGTTCTCTCCAAACTCTTGTCACAAAGTTGGAAGCAAATAATTTCCTAAAATGCTTTTGTAGGTTGTAGCACTAACATTACCTTTCACTGGAAATAAGGAAACCAAAACCCTTAAAAACAAATCCAGACCATTATTTCCCTTCCACTAAACCATGGGTTCTGGTAGGTAGTTTTCTCCTGGCATCTGCCAAACCCCAGATTCATCCATTAGGCTGCCAGATAGTGAAGCGTGATTTGTGACTCCAGAGAACGCATTTCCACTTTTCTAAAGTCTGGTAACGGCCTGCTTAATGCCACTCCAGCTGCTTGGCCATGTAAATGCATTTCATGAAGCATCTGATGCACAATGTTGCTTCCAGAGACAGTTTGGAACTTTGTAGTGAGTGATGCATCAGAATATAGTAGATTTTTTTTGTCACTTGACGGTCCTGCTTTGTGAGTTTACATGGTCTACCACGTCGTAGCTGAACTGTTGTTGTTTGTAGATGGTTCTATTTCACAGTAGTTCACTGTTAGGGCTGAAATTTCAAAGAAGCCTCTGGTAATGTTGTCATCTTATGATAGTGTCACACTTAAAGTTACTAATTTCTTCAGTACAGCCTATTCTACTACTAGTGTTGGTCTATAAAGACTGCATGACCACATGCCTGCTTTTGTACACCTGTTAAACATGGGTGTGGCTGAAACACCTGAACTCAATAATTAGGAGAGGTGTGTCTGAATACTTTTGGCCATGTAGTGCAGCATTTGGGGTAAAACACTCCCTTCATGTATGAGTACACCTTCAAGGTACATATAAATTTTGCATATATGTCTGTATACAGCTAACGTAGTTTTCCCGTTGCAGTTATTGCCATTCAGACATGGTTTAGCGCTTCAGTGGTTTATTTTATCTTTATTCAACACAGAAGTGACACTATTGGAAAGTTCTCAGCCAGTAAAGGAGTAAAGGTTCCAAACTGGGGTAATCTATCTAGCTAGTTAGGTAACCTTTCCTTTTAGTTTGTCCTCATGACTTTAGTAACCCATGCTGTCTTTGATTATGATGCTGATCATACTCCATCTTTATTCAGTCCAATACAAGTCCAAGACTAGTTTAGATCAAGTCAAGGCCTAGTCAAGAATGAATCCAAATAAGACTGAGACCAAAAAATCGAGCCTTAACTGAAAGTAAGGTCAGAGACTAAGTTTGGCGAGAACAATAGCCAAGACACAGACAAATACAGTC
This sequence comes from Pygocentrus nattereri, assembly GCF_015220715.1. NCBI lineage: Eukaryota > Metazoa > Chordata > Actinopteri > Characiformes > Serrasalmidae > Pygocentrus > Pygocentrus nattereri. Next base: position 26,000,254 of record NC_051229.1, read on the forward strand.
CAACTACAAATACATATAATTTTTTTCTCCTGCTGGAGCACCAGTCAACTGTAAGTGCTTCTGTGATGAAGTGGAAGTGTTAAGGATATGCAACTGCTCTGCTGTGAAGTGGTAGACTTCACAAGCTCATAGAACAGGACCAGTGTTGTAACTATTTGTTCTACCCATCAAACAGTCTTACTGCATATAGAGATCTACTACAGTAGAACATAATAGCATAGACAATAGTATGTAGTGTGCAAATAATGTTTGTCATCACGAAAGATTTCAAAACTATGTCTGGAAGTAGCATGAGCACAATAATTGCTTGTCAGGAGCTTCATGAAATGATTTCCTATAGCTAAGCAGCTGGATACAAGCCAAAGATCATCATGAGAAACACCAAGTGTCAGCTGGAATGATCGCAATTGGTCTCTGAATCGTACTTGACCATCTGGCTAATTGTTTGGTGGAGGAGGAATAATGGTCTGGGGCCATTTTTCAGGGTTTTGGCTCCGTAGTTACAGAAAAGTGAAATCTTAATGCTACATCATCCAACAACTTTCTAGAAAATTGAATACTTTAAATTTTATGGTAGCGCCTTATCAGTATTATCAAATTTGCTGAAGAAGAACTTGACTCTCTCCATCTATCCCCCTCACTATCATTGCTTCATTGCTGTTGTTCTCTTTTTCTTTTCTTTTCTTTTCCTCACCTTCTATTTCTGTCATCTCTCTCTCTCACGCTCTCTCTCTCTCTCTCTCTCTCTCACTCTCTTACATGCACATCTCTCTCTATCTGTCTACTGTGATTCCCTCCATCCTTGACTCTGTTATTTTTCATTTTCCTCTCTCATTATCTTTTCTCTCTCTGTTCTCTCACCCTCTTTCCCTCTGTCATTTCCCCCTTTCTCTCTCTCTTTATTTTTTCATTGCCTCTTTGTCTCATTCTCTTCTCCTCCTCTCTCCTCTCTCTTTATCTCTTACACTATCTCTACACTACACTATCTCTATCGCTCAGCTGTCACATGCATTAATATCCCTTTCTTTCGTTCTTTCTTTTCTTTCTTTCTTTCTTTCTTTGTAAATTCACTTTTCCTCTCCCTTTCTGTCATTCCTTTCTCTCTCTCTCTCTCTCTCTCTCTTGCTCTCTCTCTCTCATACACACACACAAACACACACACACATCAAAACATTGATTCCCATACACACCTTTTTCTCTCTCTGTAGCTCCTGACTAGCTTATGCTCTCGTTTCCTTCTTTCTTTGCCGCTCCATCCCTTTCGCTCTGTCATTTCTCTCCTTCTGTCTGTTTTTCATCTCTCTCTCTCTTTCTCTCTCTCTCCTGCTTAACGGATCTGTGCTCTGCTAAGAATGTAAACAGAGGGAGAGAAAATTAAAAAGGGAACTCCCCTGACACCCTAAAACAAATTAGAGCAAACAAATTACACAGAGTCAACACACACACGCACGCATGGACACACGCGCACACAAACACACACACACACACTGCAGCATCTGTGGTTTTGCACTCTGAAAATCAAAGCTAACTCAGTCAGACTAAAGTACTGTAAGTGGTGAGGCGTTTGCTTTAAAGGTCTTGTGGTTCAGTGCTGAGTATTCAAATACATACGTGTTGCTTCCATGGTCTTTTGTGTACATGCTGCTAAACTCAGCTCATCTAACCTAACGCAACCCTAACCCTGAGTGTGAAATTTGATTGTGTAAACTTACAAACCCTTTATAGTGGTGGTGATAGGAACCAGGGGCCTCAAAGTCTACCATACAAATAATCATTCTATTTACCATCCAGAATCATTTGTAAACCTGCCACGTCTTGAATTTTTTAATGCTAAAAATTGTAAAGTAGTGATAAAGTGATTTTGTCTTTTTTTTGCTCTGCTCTGCTATAACAACCTGTTTAGTTCAGTTTAGTTTAGTTTAGTTTAGTTTGCGCAATTTAAAATATAAACAGATTAAGATACGTAACATACAGTGCAGGGAGAGCCAAAAAACCTAATAGGCTTGTATAAAGTAAAATAACAACAAAATATAAAATAACAACAAAATTACACAGTATAATGGGAAATTCAAAATAATATACAACATAATAATAAAATAAACAAACCTCAAATAACTTATACCTCTCCATCACGAATGTGTTTTAAAAAGGCCAAAGGCAAAACTATCCTAAAATAGTGTCTCAGACATGGGGCAGTGTGCCTGTAACCTCTTCTTCTTTTGGCTGCTCTCTTTAGGGGTCGCCTCAGCGGATCATCTGCCTCCATCCTGCCCTATCCACTGCCTCCTCTACTTTTACACCAACCATCTCCATGGCCACCTTCACTACATCCATAAACCTTCTCTGAGGTCTGCCTCTTCTCCTTCTGCCCGGCAGCTCCATCTCCAACATTCTTTGACCAATATATCCACTATTTTTCCTCAACACATGTCCAAACCATCTCAACCTGGCCTCTCTGGCTTCACTGTCCCTCTGATCTGCTCATTTCTAATCTTGTCCATCCTTGTCACTCCCAACGAAAATCTCAGCATCTTCATCTCCGCCACCTCCAGCTCAGCCTCCTGTCTTTTAGACAGAGCCACAGTCTCCAAACCATACATAATAGCAGGACGCACTACTGTCTTGTAAACCTTCCCTTTCACTCTTGCTGATATCCTTCTGTCACACATCAGCCCTGACACCCGTCTCCACCCACTCCATCCTGCCTACACTGTCCATTGCTCTGGATGGTTGACCTAAGATATTTGAAGTCATCCACCTTTATGGCCTCCACTCCTTGCATCTTCACCTTTCCACCTGCCTCCCTCTCATTCACACACATGTATTCCGTCTCGTCTCTACTGACCTTCATTCCTCTCCTCTCCAGTGCATACCTCCACCTCTCCAGATTCTCTTCCACCTGCTCTCTACTCTCACCACAGATTACAATGTCATCTGCAAACATCATGGTCCATGGAGCCTCCTGCCTGACCTCATCGGTCAACCTTTCCATCACCATTGCAAACAAGAAGGGGCTCAAAGCTGATCCCTGATGTAACCCTACCTTCACCTTGAAACCATTTGTCACTCCAACTGCACACCTCACCACTGTCTCACTATCCTCATACATGTCCTGCACCACCCTAATATACATTTCAGCTACACCTGACTTCCTCATACAGTACCATAGTTCCTCTCTTGGCACCCTATCATATGCCTTCTCTAGATCCACAAAGACACAATGTAGCTCCTTCTGACCTTCTCTGTACTTCTCTACCAACACTCTCAACGCACAAATTGCATCTGTGGTACTCTTTCTGGGCATGAAACCAAACTGCTGCTCACTGATCTGAACCTCTCGCCTTAGCCTTGCTTCAACAACTCTTTCCCATACCTTCATGGCTAATCAGCTTTATACCTCTGTAGTTACTACAGCACTGCACATCACCCTTGTTCTTAAAAATGGGGACCAGTACACTGCTTCTCCACTCACCAGGCATCCTCTCACTCTCCAGGATTTTGTTAACCAACCTGGTTAAAAAGTCCATTGCCTTCTCTCCTAAACATCTCCATACCTCCACAGGTATGTCATCTGGACCAACTGCCTTTCCATTCTTCATCCTTTTTAAAGCTGCCCTCACCTCACTACCACCTTACTAATTCTCTGCACTTCCTGATCCACTATCTCTCCCCCCGTTGTCCTCCTCTCTCTCTCGTTTTCCTCATTCATTAGTTTTTCAAAGTACTCCTTCCATCTACTCAACACTCTCTGTTCACTCACTAGAACATTTCCCTCTCTATTCTTTATCAGCCTAACCTGCTGTACATCCTTTCCTGCTCTATCTCTCTGTTTAGCCAAACGATACAAGTCCTTTACTCCTTCTTTACTGTCCAGTCTCTCATACAGCTCATCATAGGCCTGAGCCTTTGCCTTTGCCACCATTCTTTTCGCTATGCGACTAGTCTCACAGTACTCCTGCCTACTTCCTTCATCTCTCTGGTTATCCCACTTTTTCTTAGCTGCCTTCTTCTTCTGAATACTCTCCTGGACTTCCTCATTCCACCACCAACTTTCCTCTGACCAGATGAAACACCCAACACATTTTTGCCAGTTTCTCTCACCACCTTAGCTGTAGTTTCCCAGTCCTCAGGTAGCTCCTCACTGCCTGTTGCAATTTTTCCCTGAACTGCCTGCAACCATCCTCCTCCTTCAGCTTCCACCATCTAATCTTTGGCTCTGTCTTCACTCTCTTCCTCTTCTTTGTTTCTAATCTCATTCTACAGACAACCACCCTATATGCTGCCTTGCTACACTTTCCCCTGGTACCACTTTACAATCTCCAATCACCTTTAGGTGGCATCTCCTGCTAAGGATATAATCCACCTGTGTGCACCTCCCTCCACTCTTGTATGTCACCCTGTGATCTTCCCTCTTCTGAAAATACCAAATACCGAATGTGTTCACCACAGCCATTTCCATTCTCTTTGCAAAATCTACAACCATCTGACCTTCCGCATTTCTGTCTTTCACACCATACATACCCAGCACCTCTTCATCCCCTCTGTTCCCTTCACCAACATGTCCATTGAAGTCTGCACCAATCACTAATCTCTCCTCTCTAGGGACACCATCTACCACTTCATCCATCTTACTCCAAAATTCCTCTTTCTCCTCTAACTGACAACCAACCTGTGGTGCTTATGAACTGACCACATTCACAATTACAATATCAACCTCCAACTTCAGGCTCATGATCCTGTCTGACACTTTACATCCAGAACACTTTTCACAAGCTGTTCCTTTAGGATGATCCCTACTCCATTTCTCTTCCTCTCTACACCATGATAGAGCAGTTTGAATCCACCTCCAATGTTCCTGGCCTTGCTTCCTTTCCATCTGGTCTCCTGGACACACAGAATATCTACCTTCCTTCTCTCCATCATGTCTGCAAGCTCTCTGCCTTTATTGTCATTGTCCCTATTTCCACCGGCACCCTGCTGGTCAACAGCACCGGAGGCAGTCGTTGTTAACCCGGGCCTCGACCCGATCCAGTATGGCAAACATATTTGTGATCGGCATGATAGTTTTGGCACAAGTTTTACGCTGGATGCCCTTCCTGACGCAACCCTCACTATTTATCCGGGCTTGGGACCGGCACCAGAAGTACACAAAGTACACCCCTAATGGCTGGTTTTGCAGTGTGCCTGTAACCATTTCATGTAATACATCTTTGTGATGTAGCTTTAAGAGGTAATAGACTGTTTCCTAACACCACTACTCTGCAGGTTTCTCTTGAATGGCACATTTCATAAAAAAGATAAGATAAGATAAGATAAGGCTTTATTGTCATTCATATCACATGTGTTACATGAAGTGGAATATAACATTGTACTCACGGTCCAGTTAACTCCCAAAGTAATAAACAATAAATAGAAGGTGCAAATAAAGGGGGTGGACAAATAACAACAGCATGGACCACAGCAGTATGAGTACGAGGTAGAAGCTGTACATCTTAATACTGGTAATGTATAAAGTGACATGTGTAGGGATGATATAGTGGAGGCACTGATTCAAGCACTCTGAATCACTTTCTTTACCTCATAACAATGAATAATACAGAAATGTAGAAATGTGTGAAATCCCCCTTTAGACTCAGCAGCCAAAAGATCAGTTTAGTTAGTTTTTTAACTTACTTTACAGTTTTTGGAAGGAAAAGCACATTTCCCTGTGGAGAGTAACCAAAATGCCCCCATAACAAAATGTTCATGTTTTCATCACAAAGATTAATACATACATAAAGAAACACACAAAAATAAAATTAGAATTGTATGTGTTACATCATCAAAAGAAATAAGCACACATACATACATACATGTTTGTATACTCATATAGACCAACATTAAAGAGAAAAATCCATATCAACCCCAGATTCCCATCACTGCCGTTATAAAGAAATCTGTGTCAGTGTCTTTCTCTACAGTGCACCACTTCACATCAGACCACTCTGAATGAATTTGTTTAGTTCTAGTTTTGTTTAGTTGTTTATGTGTATTTTAATTCTGTATGGTTTTATGAATTAATGTATTTTGTTGGTGTTTATTTGCCCATCTCGTATTGTGTGTGTGTGTGTGTATGTGTGTGTGTGTGTGTGTGTGTGTGTGTGTGTGTGTGTTTTTTGGCCTCATCTCACGGCCCTCTGGCCACCTGGCAGAGACTGTGACCCCTCCATCTGCCTATGTATGTGTATGTGTGTGAGTGTCTCTGAGCCCAACTCTTAGTTTGATCTGCCTCCAGGTGCACAAAAAAACACACACACGTTGGTGACTCCAGCAGGTGGCGCTGTTCTATTTTTTATTTTCTCTTTTCTTCATTACCAAATGCTGTGTTTGTCCATTGGCATGTGTCACTGCTCTCCAGACGATTTTGGCTGCACAGACTGCCCAGTGTGTCTGTTTCTACACATACATATGTATCTTTACGTGTGTGTGTGTGTGTGTGTGTGTGTGTGTGTGTGTGTGTATGTATATAATCAGTGGCGACCTGTGACTATTAGAGCTAGGATTTCAGATTGGGGGCATAAATGTCAAAGCTCTATCGAAATATATATTTGACCTTTTAGCAGTTTTACAATGACTCTTTCACTAAAGAGTCCTGACATTGATCAGGCTGCCATTCAGTCAGTGACAACTCACAATCCTTTGAGTGCCATTTTTTCTTGTGAAATTGGTCGATTTCTCTGTCAGTTCCTAATTATGTCAGTAATTAATCTTAAACACTAGGCCTTCAGTTCAGTTCCTGAAGTACTAACCAATGGGAAAACTACCCTAATTGTATCTACCCAGATACCACAGATAACCAATTCTGACTGGTTAATTTTCTGTTGTTTTCAACTAAAACTTAACAAGAATAAATAATATCACTACAATAATCACAGGGTTTAAATGCAGCAAACACACCGATCATAATGAATAATTATGAGCTAAAAATACTATAAATTTCATTTCCATGAAGAATTCAGATTCAGATTCAGATTCCTTTATTAATCCCAGGGGGAAATTGCAGTTGTTACAGTTGCAGCCATTTATGTAAAAATAAACACTTTACTAATAATTTAAGACAATATAGAGAAATTTACAGTATGTACACAAGATTTAAGTACTTATGAATATGGCGGTGATTGTGATAGTAATATGAAACATCAGGTATAAAGCAATTACAATTATTTAAATTATTTAAATTAGTTAGTGTCCTTTTGAGTTATTGCACACACAGTTGTTATTATTGCACATATGAACAGTTTCGTATTGAGTTTTGTGAATCACACACCGAGGGAGGAGTTATAGAGTTTGATGGCCACAGGTAAGAATGACCCCCTGTGGTGCTCTGTGGTGCATTTTGGTAGAGTGAGTCTTGAGATGAATGAGCTCTTGTGTCTCATCACTGTGTCGTAGAGTGGGTGGGAGCCATTGTTCATAATGGCCTGCAGCTTAGACAGCGTCCTCCTCTCCGACACTGCCGTCAGCGAGTCCAGCTCCACACCCACAACATCACCGGCCTTGCGGATCAGTTTGCTGAGTCTGTTGGCATCTGCCACCCTCAGCCTGCTTCCCCAGCATGCAAAAGCATAGAGGACAGCACTCGCCACCACAGACTCATAGAAGATCCTGAGCATAGTCCGGCAGATGTTAAAGGACCTCAGGTACCTCAGAAAATAGAGATGACTTTGGCCCTTCCTGTAGAGGGCGTCAGTGTTCTTAGCCCAGTCCGGTTTATTGTCAATATATACACCCAGATATTTGTAATCATCCACAGTGTCCACACAGACCCCGATGATGGACACAGGGGTAACTGATACCTTGTCCCTCCTCAGGTCCACCACCAGTTCCTTTGTCTTTGTCACATTGAGCTGCAGGTGGTTCTGCTTGCACCATGCAACAAAGTCCTTCACCGTCGCCCTGTACTCATCTTCCACTCCCTTGCTGATACATCTAACTATTGCAGAGTCATCAGAAAACTTCTGAAGGTGGCAAGTCTCTGTGCAGTAGCTGAAGTCCGTGGTGTAGAGGGTGAAGAGAAAGGGAGAGAGGACAGTTCCTTGTGGAACTCCAGTGTTGCTAGAATGACCACTTAATTATTAATGTTCAAGGAGACATGCCTAAATAAGTGAACAAACAGGAGTTTCCCAGAGGTTAGTATAAAACATTATTAAAAGATGGAGAAAGTGGAATCACACCAAAACTGTCACCGTCAGATCAGCAGAAATAATCCACAGGTGTTTCTGTCCATCCTTCCACTGTGAGTAGACAACTCAGTGCTATGGATCTGAAAGAATGTGTAGCTGTCAAGAAGCCCTTACTGACCAAAGGAAATAGATAAAAAAGTAGAACATCTGCAAATTAAACAAAGAAGCTGCTGGAGTTCTCTGAACAATGTATTGACCACCCCAGAGCCCAGACCTCAATGTCTTTGAATGTGTTTAGGATTAAACCCCTCCCAGTAAAATTGAAACTCTTCTCCTTGCAGTATGTCACTGAACACATAATCCATTTTTCAGTCAAACTAACTGGAGATGCATTTGGCTACTACATGTAAATGCATGAAGTGACCAGGTGTAAATGGGGTCATAGAGAATAAGTGTCTTAATTTTTTATTTTCATGTTGCAAATGTTAGAAAAACAGAGCAGTTTCATCCCTATATATATATATATATATATATATATATATATATACATATATATATATATATATATAATGTGTATATAATGTATATGTATATATGTATATGTATACATCATATATGTATGTATATGTGTGTGTGTATGTATTTATATATGTATGTATATATATATGTATGTATATATACAGTATATATATGTGTCTATGTGTGTGTATATGTATATACAGTACTGTGTGAAAGTTTTAGGCATCTAAGCAAATTTTTAACAATTAAAAAAAATTGTATTTACCTCAGCAGTGAGTTTATCACAATATACTTTAGAATAAACTCATATTCATAATTCAAATAAACATGAAAACAATAAAAAGTAACAAGAATTTCTTGGGTCCATATTTTCCTTGACACCTTCACAGCCGCCACAGACACTTGTTAATATCATCAATTACATCATGAGCACAATTTAGTGAAGCACTGATTGGTCAAACCAGGAGTTGCTTTTTAACTACATATAATACTGGGCTTCCTCGAGGAGAGGTTTGGAAATGGGTAAACACACATACTAATATCCAGAAAATCACTTAAAACTTATTTATTATGTATAAATAATTATTTAAATATTGAATAATGAATAAACAAAATATATAGAACATTAATTAATAATGATTATATATATATATATATATATATATATATATATATATATATATATATATATAAATCATAATTAATATTCTATACATTTTGTTTATTCAAATATTAACACTTTTCTCAGCAAATAAACACAATTGCACAATTAAATGGATTTTGAAAATGTGTCTATATTACATTACATTACAATTTAGCAGACGCTTTTATCCAAAGCGACTTACAAATAATGTGGTACATAGAACAAACATAGTCAGGCCTTAAAGGAGGCCAAGGGGTAAAAGCGGGGTAGAGAAGGGAAGGAGGGCAAGTAGGAGATGAGGTTGGTAGTGGCTAGATTTGCAAGAGGCGATTAGAGCAAGTGCTCCCTGAAGAGCTCTGTCTTCAGGAGTTTCTTAAAAATAGCGAGGGACGCCCCTGCTCTGATAGTGGAAGGTAGCTTGTTCCACCATTGGGGAAGCAAGTATGAGAACAGTCTATATATACATTTACATGTGTACTTTGGTCCTTTTTTCATTTTTTAATTAAAATTGTAGCTGTTGCAGTGTGAAACCAAGCAAATCAAATGAAAAAGATACAACATCCCAAAAAACGCTCTGGGTATGAAAACAGCCTGATGTTCTTCATAGATGTTAGCTATCTGTAGCTGAACCCACTGACACTGTTCATCAATAGCTTTATAGAGATATTAGCATGACATGAAAGGTTTAGTCCATCAGTGGTGGACCCTCAACCCTCCCTCATTTTTATAAGTTTACTACACCACTTTTAGAGGTGTGGTGCCATCCCTGATGTACATGCATGTACTAAATGTACAGTAACATTTCCTCACTCTCTGCACATAATGAGGATTTGTAGGGTTTTAAATGATAAACTGTACAGTATTACTGAGTTTCTGCTGCTCTTGTGGATTTGACCCTGTTTGTCTGGGTCTGGATTAGAGCAGGTAACGCTCTGAGGAGCAGAATGTAAGGAGTGTGTGACTGAAGGAGTGTGATATTCCTCTTTTTCTTCGCTCTTTCGCTCTGATGCCATTATCTCCCTCCCCAAGCCACTTTCTCTCTACCTCTGGATGCTATCTGCTCGGCTTAAGGCCTAATACTCAGATTGTTGGGCTCTAAAAACAATCATTAGCAATCCCTATGAGGCCAAGAGGGAATTTACCATCTTTTTTCTCTTTCTCTTTATCGCTCCTTTGCTTTTTCCCCCTCAAATTCCCCAAGACAGAAGGGATAGTGCCAAAGCTTCTTTAACCTCTGCTGCATTAGGCCGGATTATTCACTGCAGAGAACCTGGATATGGCTTTTTTTCTTTTTTTCATTCCTTTTTCTATTATTTTCTTCGCTTCATGGTTGAGGCTCACATGCCAGGTGTAAACACGCTGGCGTCACACTCGATTGGGTCTCTGAAATTAAAAAAGCCAGAAACAATAGTGCCAAAACCTCAGCACTGCTGGGGCTGGGGGGGTGAAGGCTCGACCCTGATAGGGCAAACAATGCCCAGCCTCGTCCTTGGGCATATGTATGTGTGTGCATGTATCTGCACTGAGCCATCTGTCTCCCCCTTTCCTCCTTATTTGAGGCTCGATTATTCATCTGTTTCCACAAACACAACCACTGCCGCTCAGGGAGTTCTCCCAAAAGCAGTGTTCTTTGTGTGTGTGTGTGTGTGTGTGTGTGTGTGTGTGTGTATGAGAGAGAGGGGGGGGGGGGAGGGGGTGTAGGGTGAATGAAAAAGTCAATAGACTCACCACTTTCAACTACTCAACTACAGCAACATTATGAGTTAACTAAAAAAAACTTTTGGGCAGGGATAGGCACAATGATTTTATTGTAGGGGCAATTTTGTTAACTAAATATGACTCCAACAGTTACAGTACACAGTGAAACTTTTAATGCAACTGTACTGAAACACCATTCACCATATGTGTGTAACACCATTTTCATAACTGCAAGTTGCATAAAACTATTAAAGTTTATTTAAAAATAACAAGTGATTTAAAACACATTGGATTATTCCTCTGGTGGGTTATTTTTTTCCTTAATGCAAAGATATATGCAAATAATGCAAATATATTTCCATATATTTTTCAAAATGTATGCCATATTTGTAATGTATTTCCATATTGGTTTGACATATATGTATAATATTAAAAAACTCACACTGTTACACTCATAAGCACTTAGAACACTATTCCAATAACAGAAATATTCTTTTGAGATTCTGATTCATTCCTGCAGATTTTTCATTGCTGCAAATCTCACATTCAATCACATCCCAAAGATGTTGTATTGGGTTCAGATCTGGTGACACTGTTTTGTTCATGAAACCAGTTTGAGATGAACTTTGCTTTGTGAAATCATGTGTTTATTATCAGGCTGAAAGTTGCCATTAGAAGATACTAAATTGTTGCCATGCTCAAATAGGCTGTGGCACTCAATCAAAGGACCAAAGTGTGCCAAGAAAACATTCACAACACCATTACACCACCATCACTAGATGGACTGTTGAAACAAGGCAGGCTGGGTCCGTGGACTCATGCCATTGGCACCAAATTCTGGGCTGACAGAAGTAGGACCGCAAATGGTTTTCTGCTGTTGTAGCCCATCCACCTCAAGGATAGATGTGTTATGCATTCTGAGAAGCTTTTCTGCCCGCCACAATTGTACAGAGTCACTGTCAGAGTTACTCAGAGAGTAGCCTTTCCGTCAGCTTTAACCTATCTGGCAATTTTCAATTGACCTCTCTCATCAACAAGCATTTCTGCCCATAGAAATGCTGCTCAGTGGATGTTTCTTCTTTAATGTTTTTGAGAAAATGGTAGTGTTGTGTGTGAAAATCTTGGGAGATCATCGGTTATAGAAATCATTAAATCAGCCTGTCTGGCACCAACAATCACACCCTGGTCAAAATCACATTTTTCCCATTCTGCTGATGGATGTGAACATTACCTAAGCTACTGGCCTCTATCTGCAATGCACTGCTACCAGATGATTGGCTATTTAGATAATTACACAAATGAATAGTTGTATAGGTGTTCCTAATGCAGAGCTCTGAAAATGTACATTTCTTTCACATGTGCATGTATTTCAACATGTTGACATATTTTTCGCATATAGTTAAATATATATATATATATATATATATATATATATATATATACATACATCACATACACACACATATAGTCATTCTCTGTCACTCCAGCCTCAAGCAATCTTCCCACAGAAGTGCACAGAATGTTAGAATGTTTGACATAAATTGCACATTAAAATCACCACAGCATTCAAGCATTCACCTGTAACAGAGCATTGGGCATGCACTGTCTGATAAGAAAGAAATTAATATTTTTCAAGTTAAATGTTAGAAGCATGCAGTTGCATCTCTGCTCACTATAATAAATAAACCAAGAGCGAGATGTATGCTGTATTCAACTTGAGGGAGGTCAGAGCTCAGAATTACATCATATCTCTCTGATCAGGCTTCAGCCTCCTCAAAACAATGCTGTCGTAGTTTAACTCCTCACATGACCAGGGCCCAAAGTTTAATTACACACTGCAATTACCTATGAATAGCTCAACTAGGTTGCATAACTCAACTAAATATAATAATAGCTCAACTAAAGTTCATGTAGTTATTGAATAATTGTCACGATTGGCCCCTCCCAGTCTTGTCCATGTGCGTTTTTGTTTTGTTTTTTCTTGTCCAGCCCCCTCGTTTCGTGTCTCCGGCCATGATTGTCTCCACCTGTTTTCCACCTGTCCCTCGTTTACGCTTTGTTACTTAAGCCCTGTGTTTGCACGTTGTGTTTGTTGGTCATTTTATTGGTCTTTGTTTGATGTCCCTCTCCTGTTTGAATCTTTGTTTGCTGTTGGATGTTTTGTTCTGTTCAATTCAAGTCAAGTCTAGTTTGTCTGTCATGTCTGTACCTGGATCTCTCCATATTGGCTCTATGACCTTGGAACGTGATGACCCTGATTTTGGATTTGCCCTCAATAAAAGTCGCTTACCTCCACACATGCATCCGCTACCTCGCTCCGCCTTACAATAATAAGCATTAGCATGTCATAAGCCTGGGATTTTAAAGGGCTAACCAACTACTGTGTCTCTATGTTGAATGAAGCAAAATCTCATTAAAAGTAGTGTCACTATTGAATGTGTGAGCAGCCGGGTTGCGCTGAATTTTACAAATGCATTATTAGATCCTGTCACTGAATCAGGAGATATTTACAATATCTCAAAATTATTCCTGAATTGTGTTTGAAATCGCTGAAGGCAAGTGACCGAGACATCCTTGTATGTTTGCAAACTTTGTGCACATCATGCAAATGATTAGAACTATGATGATGTTTTGCATTTCAGTCAAATGGCCCTTTCCTGCCCCAGTTCTCAGAACCTACCCAGTCTGTCTTACAAGTTTATATTTCAGGGCAGTCCTAGCAGGGTTCCAGTAGAATTGGTTTCATGGACCACATTAGTGTAGTACTGTCGGCTTTGTGTTTAGCAGAAAATATTTTTGTTTTCTCCTCCTGTGTCTTCATTGAAGTTTTTTTTTTTTTTTTTTTACCACTGTTGTATTTTAAACACTCCTCGACTTGTCCTCTGCTGACTATGCAACCCCTAACATCCACATATATTTTCTTCCATATTGGGCATATTGTATTACTGGCCATATAAACTGTGATTGTACTAGTTGCTCAAAGTATTTAATTCAGGTGTGCCAATAATTCTGACACATGATTTTGATTTTTAAAAAAAAACAGCTTAGACTAAATGACTTTCAATGATATGTGAATGATTTTCTCCTATGTCCAGTGTGAGACTGAGCTTATTAACCACAGACATTTTTTTATTACCTTTATGTTATTATATACCTATATTATTATTGCATGTATGTTTCACTATGCAGACAGTTTAAGAAAATAATCACCTTAAGCCAATATACTACAATTCATATTTTACATAAGTGCATTCAAATACGACTGGTTAGACTGCAGTGTGGCTTTTGGTGTTAGTTTGGTCATCACATCTAACTTCATGCTTTTCACTTCATTCCCAACCTCCTGCCAAATATTAATTTGAATTGAACTTAGAACCATTTGCCGACTGTGTTTGCACACTGTGGAATTAGACCTCCACATTTAATTCATTCATGCAGTGAAATACCCACATACATGCACACTGGCGAATACACACACTAGGGGGCAGTGAACACACTTGCCCGGAGCAGCAGGAAGCCCTATCCATGGCACCTGGGGAGCAGTTGGGGGTTAGGTGTCTAGCTCAAGGGCACTTTAGTCATGGACTATGTGTATTATTGTGTTTTGTTAGTGACTGAAGAGCATGACAACAGGAAACAGAACCACAGCCAAAAACATCGCACTACATAGAACAGTGTGCTGGTTATATAACGTGTGCCATCAAGAACTGTTATTGGTTATAGATAATCGTTCTCCCCAGATGTGGATAAATACACCATATACCTGCATCTATGCATCTCTTCACTAGTGCTCACATAGGCAGATCCGTCCTCCTCTGGTCAAACAGTATTTACAATTTAATAAGGTAAATACCAAATAGAAGCTAAGAGGATCTCTGTTTAAAGTTTTGATGGTAAAAGATGGTATGGTAGAGGCAGTCTCTGACTGAGGCAGTCTCTGACTGAGTCTTTATGAAAATTGGGAGTGAGCTGAAACAGAATCTGGTACATCTGGATGGCACAGTGATGTAATTGAGGGTGTTACAGTTGGCACAAATGAACAGGAGAGTGGGTTAGTGATGGTGAGGAGGAGGCCCTGATGGTCAGTCTTCCAACAGCATTCAGGAGGATGGGAGGGCAGTCATTATCTCAGGAAGAGTAAATAGTATGACTGAAGGAAATATGAAAAAAAAAACTGATATCCAGAGCTGATTTCTTATTTCTGTACTTTTAATAGCAACAGCAGCAGTCAGTACAGTAGTGCTTTTAATCACTGTAGTGTCATTGCTGGATTGAGAATGTTTCACCAACCAAAACTATCCAGCAGCAGTCCTTCAGAGGCATCTGAATACAAAGCCAGATGTGCTCCAGCAGTAGTGCTGTGTGCAATACACACTAACATGCCACCACCATGTCAGTGTCATTGAATTGCTGAGAGTGATGCATCCAAATAATACCTGCTCTGAGGTGGTCCTGCTGGGCTCCTCACTATTGAAGAACAGGGTAAAAACAAATTGTGTGTAGAAACAGATGGACTACAGCCTGTAACTGTAGAACTACAATGTGGTAAATGGACTGGATAAAATGCACAATGTAGAAACAGAGAGTGTGCACTTAATGAAGTGTTAGCCCATCAGTGTTAGTTGTCAGTATATTCCAACATATACAGAATATATTATATTTTCAATAAAATGTTTTGTATGGATATTTAAAATCTGCATTCTGGGAAATTTTTTGTTTATTCACACATACAAACCACATTTTACTCTTAACATTGCTGCATGTAAGTTTGGTCCCCCCTCCCAAAGCCTGAGGCGGGCAGGCACTGGCCCTCTGAGAGCTGATAAAGCTCATTAATCTCATTAAATATGTCTCATTGTGTGAATGAAAGGCTGAGTGGCTTTGCTGCAGGAGAAAAGTGAAGGAAAGGCTTGTTCCCAGAAGACATGTGAAACACTGAAGTCTCTCTGAGTGCAGCATGCTTCATCACACGCTTAATCACCTACTGTTTCCCACCACTTCCTGCTGCTTTAATGAGAATATACAGGCACTTCAATGTGATCTGAATTTTCTAATCTACTGGTCCATTACCAGACAGTCAAACATTACTGGTTTATTAGTAATCAGACTTTTAAACAGTGCAGATATGGCTTCCCTCAGGGAATAATGCTCATGCTGGGATTGAGTAGCTGGATTCTGATCTAGTGGAAAGAAAGAAAGAGAGAGAGAGAGAGAGAGAGAGAGAGAGAGAGAGAGAGAGAGAGAGAGAGAGAGATGGTGAAGGAGAAAAGAATAAGGAGAAAATGAGGAAGGGAAAGAAAGATAATGACAAAGGAGGAGTTAAGAAAGGAGAGAAGGATGAAGTGATAGAAACATGAAGAAAGAAGACAGGATGAGAGAGTGCGATGATAAAGCAGGGATAGAATGAAGAAAGAGTAGAAGGATGAAGAAAGAAGACAGAATGAAGAAGGGAGAGTGTGATGATAAAGCAGGGATAGAATGAAGAAAGATAAGATAAGATAAGGCTTTGTTGTCATTCACATCACATGTGGTACATGAGGTGGAACGAAATATTGTACTCAATATTGTACTCAGGTCCCTGTTAACTCCCAAAAGTAACAATAAACAATAAATAGAAGATGCAAATAACAGCAGGTTGAGTACGAGGTAGAAGCTGTACATCTTTATACTGGTAATGTATAAAATGACATGTATAAAGTGACATGTGTAGGGGTGATACAGTGGAGGCACTGATTCAGTACAGCAGCAGAGATAAATAAGTGGACATGAAGTGCCATTGCAGTGATGTCTAATTGGAATTTAAGAGTCTTACTGCTTCAGGGAAGAAGCTGTTTCTCAGTCTGGTTGTTTTACTCTTAATGCTCCGCAGCCTCCTACCTGAGGGAAGCGGGACAAAAAGTGTGTGTACTGGATGAGTGGGGTCCTTCATGATGCCCGTGGCCCTTTTCCTGCATCTGGAGGTGTAAATGTCCATGGTGGTGGGAAGGCTGACTCCAACAGTCCTCTGTGCAGCATTAACCACCCTCTACAGAGCTTTCCTTTCTGCCGCAGAGCAACTTATGTGCCACACGGTGATGCTGGAGCACAGAACTCTCTCCAGCACACATCTGTAGAGAAGGCGAGAAAGACGAGAAGGATGAAGAAAGAGGTGTATATATATATATATATATAACAGAGTGTTCTGACTGTTGTTTTATATACTGGATATTCCCTTTCACAGCCACTAGATGGCACTGCTATTGTTTGTTAACTTTTCTTTAATTAATTTGATTCGCTAGTTAAGTCACATGATGAAGTTTAGAAGTCAGCACAGCCATCTTAGATTGAGTCGTGTGTGTAATGAAGCAGATGTAACTTCATCTCTCTCCATCCTCACGTTTTGTGTCTTAGACATCACTGTTTGTGAGTAAAACTTTGTCTATTTTGTTTTAAGATATGGATGAGCAGTATATTGAACACATTTGTAAGCTGTTAGTACTGTTAGATGCCTTTCTATGACATGTTCTTTGTAGATACAAAGCAGCGTGCTTTACTAATATGTCAGTGTATTTTGTAATTATACTGATGTTTTTCCTAAACTTAAGATATGCAATGTTGTTTGCAGTTTCACAAAAAAGAATTTGGGAATCTGGATAAAGTAAACACTGAAGAAACTGAAACGCCTTTGGTCCAGCTCTTTATTCAACCCCAACTGTTTAGCTATCTGTCAAGTTGTGCTAAGCTACAGGCAATAAGGACAGAATAGTGAAAAAACACTGCAAAGCGGGCACCTAACACAGGACCAGTGGTGAAGCATTCATCTATCCCGATTGTTCTACCCTACAGCAGCTTGCAAGAGTTGATAGTTATGGAGGGAGCAGACAAAACAGAGGGACAGCAAACTCATGAGATGAGGTCAGTCATCTCTAGCTCATCTTTAGCTTCAAAAAGATCTGCTGCTAGTATGGCTGCTGCTCAAGCTCGAGCAAGGGCAGAGGCAGCACGTGCACGAGCCAGTTTCATTGACAAAGAAACAGCGGTTAGACTAGAAAAGGTCCGTATGGAGGGTACGCTAATGGCAATACAACAAGAAAAAGAGGTCGCTGCTGCTTTGGCTGAAGCAAAAGTATTTGAAGAGGCCGCAGAGCTCAACTTTGGTGGAAGTCAGAAGAACACCTCAATCAATCTTCCTGCCGTAGATCCAAAAGAGCACACCAGTAATTACGTAGAACAGCATTTTCAAACACAAGCACACCAGTGCCCACCACTTTCACCCATTCCTCAAGAAAGCTATGTCAAACAGGAAGATGAGGCTCATCAAGTCCAGGCAGGCTCTGAACCATCTATGCCCAGTCTCTCATTTTATGGTGAAAGTGCAGCTCAAGAGGCCACATCACATCCCAAAGGTCTGAAAAAAGAAAAAGATCAGCAACCTCCAACACATCCTACAGATCAACATCCTCCTGCACAAGCTTATACAGCTTCTCAAACACATCCTACAGATCAACATCCTCCTGCACAAGCTTATACAGCCGCTCAAACACATCCTGCTCCACAAGGAGACACCGCAGTAAGTGACATTGCCAGATTCCTTGTCCGTCGTGAGCTGTTATGTTCAGGGCTTCTCAGGTTTGACGATCGCCCAGAAAATTACTGGGCTTGGAAGACTTCATTCTTGAATGCCAAGGCGGGTCTGAACCTCTCTCCAAGTGAGGAACTAGATCTTTTGATGAAGTGGCTTGGACATCAGTCAGCTGAGTATGTGAAGAGAATCCGAGCAGTGCATGTCAGGTATCCTTATATTGGTCTCAAGAAAGCTTGGGAGAGATTGGAAGAGACCTACGGATCCCCTGAAGTTGTTGAAAAGGCCCTTCTTGACAAAATTGAAAACTTCCCTAAACTCAGCAACAAAGATCACCTAAAGCTTAGAGAGCTTGGAGATTTATTGCTTGAATTGGAGTCTGCAAAATCAGAAGGCTACTTGTTGGGACTTTCATACTTGGACACATCAAGAGGTGTTAATCCAATTGTTGAAAAGTTACCTCACAATCTGCAGGAAAGATGGATTTCTTATGGATCTCAATACAAGAAACTACACAAAGTCACATTTCCTCCATTTTCTGTCTTCACAAAATTTGTCTGTTGTGAAGCTGATGCAAGAAATGATCCAAGTTTCAACCTTTCTTCTGGTGCATTTCACACAAGGTCAGACATGACTGTCAAAAGACAAAGCCCTGCAAAGTTTTCCATCACCACTCATAAAACAGGAGTAGCACAAATGGATGATGAGTCTGCAACAAGCGCATCTGCTAAAAGGATAACCGATGTAGAAAAAAAGTGTCCACTGCATAAGAAGGCTCATCCTTTGAGACGTTGTAGAGGTTTCAGAGCAAAACCATTAGAAGAGCGAAAGAGCTATCTAAAGGAACAAGGAGTCTGCTTCAGGTGCTGTTCCTCCACAATTCACATCGCGAAGGACTGTAAAGCTCCAATCAAGTGCAGCGAATGCAACAGTGAGAAACACATTTCAGCCCTTCACCCGGGACCAGCTCCATGGAACC
Organism: Pygocentrus nattereri; assembly: GCF_015220715.1. Lineage (NCBI taxonomy): Eukaryota > Metazoa > Chordata > Actinopteri > Characiformes > Serrasalmidae > Pygocentrus > Pygocentrus nattereri. The sequence continues at coordinate 26,019,816 of NC_051229.1, forward strand.
AAGAAGCCTTGTCAAAGCATGGCGGGGAGGAAGAAAAAGTCCAGACTACGGATATCATGTCAAAATGCACAGAGGTCTGTGGTACTGGTCCAAGCCCTAAATCATGCTCGAAAATCTGTTTGGTTAATGTGTACCCTCAGAACTGCCCAAAGAACACCCTTAAGTTGTACGCTGTTCTAGATGAACAAAGTAACAAATCTTTGGCCAAGTCTGTGTTTTTTGATGTGTTTAACATTGAGGGAAACAACGCTCCTTACACCTTACGTACCTGTACTGGTATTTCTGAAACTTCAGGAAGACGAGCAGTAGGATTCCAGATTGAGTCCCTAGATGGCGAAGTAAGTGTGTCACTACCCACACTTATTGAATGTGATCACATACCTGATGATCGTTCTGAAATTCCAACTCCCGAAGCTGCATGGCACTTTGAACACCTGAAACCCATAGCTCATGAGATTCCTAGCATAGACCCTCATGCCCAGATACTTCTACTTCTTGGAAGAGATGTTCTTCAATTGCACAAGGTTAGGGAACAGCTCAATGGTTCCAATAACACCCCCTATTGCACAACGACTAGACCTGGGCTGGGTTATAGTCGGGGATGTCTGCCTGGGTTCAGCACACAGACCAGCTGTTGTGAACACATTTCGTACAAACATCCTGTCAAACGGACGGCCTAGTGTGTGCTCCCCATGCCCTAATGTCATTCATGTGAAAGAGAAGCTCGGCGTTAAGGTGCATCAAACATCTCCTTCCAGCCATACTGCTCACGTCGCTTCAAATGCAACTAAATGCATGTTGGGAAGCACAGTGTTTGAAAAGACAAAAGACGATGAAAAGATCGCACCATCCATTGAGGACAGACTGTTCATGGACATAATGGACAAAGAAATGTTCATAGATGAATCGAACAGTTGGGTGGCACCACTTCCGTTCCGTACACCAAGGCCCCGTCTTCACAACAACAGAGATCTAGCCATGAAAAGGTTGCATTCACTTTGTCAGACACTGGAGAAGAAACCACAGATGAAAGAACATTTTGTGAGCTTCATGCAAAGAATCTTGGACCTTGGTCATGCAGAGTTGGCACCAGCTCTCAAAGATGGAGAAGAAGTCTGGTATCTGCCACTTTTCGGTGTTTATCATCCACGTAAACCAAGCCAAATCAGAGTTGTTTTTGACTCAAGCGCACAGAACAAAGGTGTGTCACTAAACCAGGTACTCCTGTCAGGTCCTGATTTGAACAACACCTTGTTAGGGGTCTTGCTACGTTTCTGCCAGGAAGCAGTTGCTATAACTGCCGATATTGAACAAATGTTCCACAGTTTTGTAGTGAGACAAGACCATCGTAATTTTTTACGATTTCTGTGGTTCAAAGAAAATGACATGACAAAAGAGGTAGCTGAGTACAGAATGACGGTCCATTTGTTCGGTAATAGTCCTTCACCGGCCGTAGCAATCTACGGACTCCGTCGTGCAGCTCAGCATGTGGTGGAAGAATTTGGAAAGGATGCAGAGGACTTCGTAAAACATAACTTCTATGTTGATGATGGGATAACCTGTCTACCCAGCGTTGAAGAAGCAGTAGACCTACTGAGAAGGACTCAGGAGATGCTTGCAACCTCCAATTTGAGGCTTCACAAGATAGCTTCAAATTGTCCCGCAGTTATGGTGGAATTCCCAGTGGAAGATCATGCAAAGGATCTGAAAGACCTAGATCCAGAAGTGGACATTCTTCCTACTCAGAGGAGCCTTGGAATGAGTTGGGATCTAAAAAGTGATGCTTTTGTGTTCCATATCACTACAGACGAAAAGCCCTTCACACGTAGAGGAGTCTTGGGCACAGTAAATAGTATTTTTGATCCTATTGGATTTGTGGCTCCCATTACAATTCAGGGAAAGTTTCTGCTGCGTCAACTAACTTCTGACTCTGTGGATTGGGACACTCCACTACCAGTAGAGAAGAAGGCCGAATGGGAAGCATGGAAGAGGTCACTACAACATCTAACACATTTGGAAGTTCCCAGAACTTATGTGAACCTTTCACTCTCCAAGGCCCAAAGGAAAGAGATCCATGTGTTCTCAGATGCGTCCCTTGTAGCGATTGCAGCGGTGGCTTATCTGAAAGTAACAGATGCCAGTGGAACATGTAAGACCGGGTTCGTTCTTGGGAAGGCAAAATTGGCACCTACTGCTGCACATACAATTCCCTGTCTGGAGCTAGGAGCTGCTGTTTTAGCTGTTGAACTGGCAGAGCTTGTTGCAGAAGAGATAGATGTCAAACCAGACATGATTGAGTTGTACACTGACAGTAAGGTGGTACTAGGATACATCTGCAACCAAACAAGGCGCTTCCACATCTATGTCAGTAATAGAGTGCAAAGAATCCGGAGGTCTACCAGGCCAGAACAGTGGCATTACATACCTTCAAGTTTGAATCCTGCAGATGTTGCCACGCGTTCCGTAACTGCTTCAGACTTGCAGAACTCTATTTGGCTATCTGGACCTACCTTTCTCTCTGATCCTGATGGGTTCTCCACTGAAGAGAAATCTTATGAGCTCATCAATCCAGATTCTGACATTGAAATCCGGTCAAACTGCACCAGTATAGCAGGTCATGTCTCTCAAGACAAGCTTGGATCTCATCGCTTTGACCGCTTTTCCAGCTGGAAGTCCCTCTTGCGTGCCATTACCCGTCTTATCCATGTTATTCGCTCTCGAACATCTAATGCAGAGAAGAGCACCTGCAGTGGGTGGCATTATTGTTCAAGTCCTCGTACTGTAGATGAACTATCTCAAGCAAAAAGTGCAATCCTTGGATGTGTACAGCAAGAAGTCTATTCAAGTGAGTTAACACTTTTGAAAGCAGGAAAAGACATTTCCAAGAGAAGCAGTTTGAGGAAACTACATCCAATAATTGATGATGATGGTCTTCTGAGAATTGGAGGAAGACTGGATAATGCTCAGGTACCTTTTGATGAGAAACATCCCATCATTATTCCTGGCAAAAGCCACATCGCGTCTCTACTTGTGAACCATTTTCATGAGCGGACCAAGCACCAAGGCCGTCTTTTTACAGAAGGAGCCATAAGAAGTGCAGGATTCTGGATCATCGGTGCAAAAAAGTGCATTAACAGGGTCATCCTCCAGTGTGTTCAGTGTCAGAGGCTCAGAGGCAAAGCCACAGAACAAAAAATGGCTGATCTCCCTGAGGATCGCCTCAAAACAGATCCTCCTTTTACCTACATTGGACTGGATGTATTTGGACCATGGACAGTCATCTCACAGCGCATTCGGGGAGGCTATGCAAATAACAAACGATGGGCAGTCATTTTTACATGCCTGTGCGTCCGTGCTGTCCATATTGAGTTGATTGAATCCATGGACACATCTAGCTTCCTGAACGCACTTCGACGCTTCTTTGCCCTCAGGGGCCCTGTAAAACAAATACGCTCTGATTGTGGCTCCAATTTTGTGGGCGCTTGTAAAGAACTGCTCATGGTCCTGGAGGAACCAAGCGTAAAAACCTATCTAAGCGAAGAGGGTTGTCGCTGGGTTTTCAATCCTCCCCATGCCTCCCATATGGGTGGGGCTTGGGAGAGGATGATTGGCATTTGTCGACGTATACTGGATTCTATGCTCTTGCATACCCCCCAGCTACGACTTACTCACGAAGTGTTGTCTACACTTATGGCAGAGGTCTCCGCAATAGTGAATGCAAGACCTTTGGCTCCCATTTCCAGTGATCCTGATTCACCTGCTCTCTTGACCCCAGCAATGTTGTTAACCCAAAAGGTTGGCCCTCTCCTTCCTGTGTCAGGAACTTTCGACACCAAAGACCTTTTCCGGCAAAAATGGAGGCAAGTACAGCATCTTGCAAATGTCTTTTGGGAGCGCTGGAGACTTGAATACCTAAGCACTCTACAGAGCCGCAGGAAATGGCAGAGTGAAAGGTCTGCTATCAAAGAGGGGGACTTAGTACTGCTGAAGGACATTCAAGTTAAGAGGAACGAATGGCCTATGGCTCTCGTAACAAAGGTTTATCCTGGTAGCGACGGGAACATCAGGAAGGTTGAGCTGAGAGTCACTAAGGGTGGTACTGCAAAGACTTTCCTTAGACCAATTACCCAAGTCATCTATCTCATGTCGCCATCATAGATGGTTCAAAATTGATCGATAGTGTATAGTGGTATTTTACAATCCCAGACGGGGAGTGTTCTGACTGTTGTTTTATATACTGGATATTCCCTTTCACAGCCACTAGATGGCACTGCTATTGTTTGTTAACTTTTCTTTAATTAATTTGATTCGCTAGTTAAGTCACATGATGAAGTTTAGAAGTCAGCACAGCCATCTTAGATTGAGTCGTGTGTGTAATGAAGCAGATGTAACTTCATCTCTCTCCATCCTCACGTTTTGTGTCTTAGACATCACTGTTTGTGAGTAAAACTTTGTCTATTTTGTTTTAAGATATGGATGAGCAGTATATTGAACACATTTGTAAGCTGTTAGTACTGTTAGATGCCTTTCTATGACATGTTCTTTGTAGATACAAAGCAGCGTGCTTTACTAATATGTCAGTGTATTTTGTAATTATACTGATGTTTTTCCTAAACTTAAGATATGCAATGTTGTTTGCAGTTTCACAAAAAAGAATTTGGGAATCTGGATAAAGTAAACACTGAAGAAACTGAAACGCCTTTGGTCCAGCTCTTTATTCAACCCCAACTGTTTAGCTATCTGTCAAGTTGTGCTAAGCTACAGGCAATAAGGACAGAATACAGAGAGAGATGAAGAACAAAGATAAAAATTAAGTAAAGAAAGATGGAGTAAAGAGAGAAGGATAAAGAAAGGAAGGAAGGAGAAAAGGATGAAGAAGGGAGTGAAGGATGACAAAAGATTGAGCGAAGGATGGAGAAGAGACAGAACGATGAAAACATGAGAAAAGACAAAAAGGAGTGATGAAGAGTAAACAAAGACAAAGCAGAGAAGTATAAAGAAGGGAGAGAAGAACAAAGAAGGGAGAGAGGGATAAACAAGGAAGTCAAAGATGAAGGGAAGAAGGATGGAGTAGGGAGAGAAGAATAAAGAAAGGAGAAAATGGTGTAGAAGCGAGTGAAGGATGAAAAATGAAGGGGGAGATGCAGAAGAGAAGATTAAAAGCTGAGAGAGGGATGAAGAATGGAGTGATGTTTTGTGGTCAAAAATTTAGAGAGAAAGATAGGGAAGAAAGAGAAAGAGAGGCAGAGAAAAAAGGAGTGAGAAGTCAGATGAGAGAAAAAACAAGAGACCTTTATTTGCATTTCAACTAATTTAGTTTCCTGTAGTTTATGCAGTGTGGAAAAGGCCTGTGACTGTGTGTGTGTGTGCGTGTGTGTGCGTGTGTGTGTGTGTGTGTGTGTGTGTGTGTGTGTGTGTGTGTGTGTGTGTCTGACCTGCTGCTGTTACTGAGTAAATCTATCATCTGTTGAATTGCCATCGAGTGTCACTGCAGAAACGGCAGCGATATATTCTCATATGAAAGTGCTGGAAGGTTAATGAGAGCCAATTGCGGAGTGAAAGCTAAATCTATTAGCTGCTGGTGGAGAAAATCGATCAACAATCGCGACACGTGCTGATTTGTCATTCTGAAGCATTGCCTGTTTGAATTCAGCAGCATAATCATTCAAACGGCGTAATCCGTTATGATGTGATTGGCCCTTCATTAAGATTCTATGGTGATTAAAGCAGGTTATTCTGATTCTGTACAGAACTGACCTCAGATCAGCCTGAGAAACACTCAATACAGTACACAGTCAATATAGCTTACAGCAGCAGTCAGATGTTCAGACCCACCTGGCTGAATGCAATCAAAAATATAACATCAGGATGCTTCACCACCTGCTATATGTTTCACAATATTTCATAAATAGAACATTAGAGCAGACAAAATGCATCAGCAACACAGTAGTGATTGTTTTTAAAAACCCTTGAAACACTTTTAAATTGAATATTCACAACCTTTTTAAGTTTACTAACAATTTTCAAGGTCCAGTTTATAGTTAAGATGCACACCCAGGTATCTATAAGAGTCCACTCTTTCAATGTCCGTTCCCTGGATGTTCACTGCTGGAGGAGGATGTGTGCGCCTGCGGAAATCCACCACCAGTTCTTTGGTCTTCCCCGCATTGATCTGTAGGTGATTCTGCAGACACCAGTCCACAAAGTCCTGAATCAGTTCTCTGTACTCTTATTTGTGATGCGGCCGACAATCGCTGAGTCATCAGAGAACTTCTGTAGGAGGCAGTTTGGTGAGTTGTTCATGAAGTTTGCAGTGTACAGGGTGAAGAGGAATGGTGTTAACACCGTTCCCTGCGGGGCCCCTGTGCTACAGACCACCATGTCAGACACACAGTCCCTTGTCCTCACATATTGTGGACGGTTGGTGAGGTAGTCCAAAATCCAGCGCATTATGTGATGGTCCACCCCTGCCTATTCCAGCTTGTCCTTCAGGAGCCCAGGCTGTATGGTGTTGAAAGTAATGGAGAAATTAAAAAACATGATTCTCACAGTGCACCCAGGCTTCTCCAGGTGAGAAACAGCTCCATGTAGCAGGTAGGTGATGGTGTCATCCACCCCAGGCTGGTAGGCAAACTGAAGTGAGTCCATAGATGAGCTCACTGTAGGGCGGAGTTGTCTAAGGACCAGCCTCTCCAGTGCCTTCATCAGGTGTGATGTCAGTGCCACCGGCCTGTAGCTGCTGAGGTCCTTTGGGTGCTGCGTTTTCGGCAATGGCACCACACAAGATGCTTTCCACAGTTGTGGTACTCTCCCCAGCTTCAGGCTTGTGTTGAACATGTGCTCCACTATCCCACACAGCTGATCTGCACAGGACTTGAGGATCCTGGCACTGATGCTATCTGGCCCTGTAGCCTTCCTCGCCTTGATCTTCCTGAGCTCATTTCTCACCTGGGCCATTGTGAAGGTCAGACTGGAGCAGGGGGGCTGCTGAGTGTTGGAATGTGTGAACTAAATACACTTATAGCACTCTTGCAGCAATCTCACAATGAAAAATTCTTACACTTACATCTATATTTAAGATGGCTTTCACTTGCAAATATATAACATTTTGCAGTTTTGTACTGTTTATTGTTATTGTTTACATTCTCTATCTTTTCATGATCCAGTTGTTCAGTTTTTTAGAAGTAAAAAGAATACCCATGTTATAATCAAAAAGTGTACTGTGATGTGATTTATCAAAGAATTCATAATTCAGTGGTTGAGATGTAAACATAACATTTCATATCAAACCACTCTAAATGACTTTGTTTACATCTTAGCAATTAAATTTTGCAGTAATTTAGAAAAATCAGTGGAATTCCCCATTAAATCAAATGTGCTTCTAGAACAAATACAAACAGTTAAGATAGATAGATAACAGAATGACATACAGGGTCATACTGCTGCTTCAGTCAAGCCACCTAGTAGCATTGCACCACTTGTGTTAAGACAAAAATTGGAAGTATACAGAAGAGCCCATCTGAAAACATTTTACAAGATGTTTAGTGCAGAGCTACACATGAATGTAGATTAGTTCTGGTCTGGTTTATGCTGGTCTAAACTGGTTTATGCTGATCTGGTGCTGGTTTAGCAGGTCATCCAGCTTGGAGAATGCACAAAATATGCTTGTTTTGCTAGTGGCCAGTTATGCTGGTCTGCGCCGTTTTTTTTTTTTCTAGCAGTGAACCTATCTAGCTAACTGAACTAACCAGTGGCACAGGCAGAAATCAATTTTATGGTAGGCCTGGAGAAAAAGTGGGTAGGTGGTGGGTATGTCCCACAATGTCAGAGCATCAGACTATGTCCTATTTCAAGGCTTCTGCTCTATTGTGATACAAAACGATAGCAATACTGTGTGCACATCAACCAGAATGCAAGACTCACATAAACATAACCAACTCTTCACTTACCAACAGCATGCTTATCTATAAAGCAGCATTTGCTCACCTCAAGCACTTTTGCCCAATGAAGATGGCATAACTGAGTCAAGATCAGACAGGTGAGATGGGCAAAGATGAAAAACACCACAGAACACTTAAAATCTAAACCTAACCACACAAGACAGGTATGAAAAATGGTTATGGACCATTTATTGTTTTAACTCTGATGACTTGCATTAAAGTAGATGTTTGCTTTAACATTTTGACACAGCCCATTTTACCTTTTGTAGTAAAAGATTACTGTAAGCATCAAAATAGCAGACATGTGTACAGTATGACAACATTTTTAACATTTGATTTTAGATTTGCAATGGGTATAAAATGACATGATCTACTCTCCTGGGCATGGGTTCTCACTTTTACCTGCTCCTCAAGTACACTGCTCAAAAAAAAATAAAGGAAACACTCAAATAACACATCCTAGATCTGAATGAATGAAATATTCTCATTGAATACTTTGTTCTGTACAAGGTTGAATGTGCTGACAACAAAATCACACAAAAATCATCAATGGAAATCAAATTTATTAACCAAGGGAGGCCTGGATTTGGAGTCACACACAAAAATAAAGTGGAAAAACACGCTACAGGCTGATCCAACTTTGATGTAATGTCCTTAAAACAAGTCAAAATGTGGCTCAGTATTGTGTGTGGCCTCCACATGCCTGTATGACCTCCCTGGGCATGCTCCTGATGAGGTGGCGAATGGTCTCCTGAGGGATCTCCTCCCAGACCTGGACTAAAGCATCCGTCAACTCCTGGACAGTCTGTGGTGCAACGTGGCGTTGGTGGATGGAGCGAGACATGATGTCCCAGATGTGCTCAATCGGATTCAGGTCTGGGGAAGGGGCAGGCCAGTCCATAGCTTCAATGCCTTCATCTTGCAGGAACTGCGGACACACTCCAGCCACATGAGGTCTAGCATTGTCCTGCATTAGGAGGAACCCAGGGCCAACCGCACCAGCATATGGTCTCACAAGGGGTCTGAGGATCTCATCTCGGTACCTAATGGCAGTCAGGCTACCTCTGCGAGCACATGGAGGGCTGTGCAGCCCTCCTAAGAAATGCCACCCCACACCATTACTGACCCACTGCCAAACCGGTCATGCTGAAGGATGTTGCAGGCAGCAGATCGCTCTCCACGGTGTCTCCAGACTCTGTCACGTCTGTCACATGTGTTCATTGTGAACCTTCTTTCATCTGTGAAGAGCACAGGGCGCCAGTGGCGAATTTGCCAATCCTGGTGTTCTCTGGCAAATGCCAAGCATCCTGCATGGTGATGGGCTGTGAGCACAACCCACATCTGTGGACGTCTGGCCCTCATACCATCCTCATGGAGTCGGTTTCTAACCGTTTGTGCAGACACATGCACATTTGTGGCCTGCTGGAAGTCATTTTGCAGGGCTCGGGCAGTGCTCCTCCTGTTCCTCCTTGCACAAAGGTGGAGGTAGCGGTCCTGCTGCTGGGTTGTTGCCCTCCTACACGTCTCCTGGTGTACTGGCCTGTCTCCTGGTAGCGCCTCCAGCCTCTGGACGCTACGCTGACAGACACAGCAAACCTTCTTGCCACAGCTCGCATTGATCATCCATCCTGGATGAGCTGCACTACCTGAGCCATTTGTGTGGGTTGTAGAGTCCGTCTCATGCTACCACGAGTGTGAAAGCACCACCAACATTCAAAAGTGACTAAAACATCAGCCAAAAAGCATAGGTACTGAGAAGTGGTCTGTGGTCCCCACCTGCAGAACCACTCTTTTTTATTGAGTGTGTCTTGCTAATTGCCAATAATTTCCACCTGTTGTCTATTCCATTTGCACAACAACATGTGAAATTGATTGTCAATCAGTGTTGCTTCCTAAGTGGACAGTTTGATTTCACAGAAGTTTGATTTACTTGGAGTTATATTGTGTTGTTTAAGTGTTCCCTTAATTTTTTTGAGCAGTGTACATCTTTTGAGCACTGCTGGAGAAAATTCATACCAACTGATAGCAGAGAGCAGCAGTTGCCAAGGAGGAGAAAGAAAGATTTTGATTGGCCACGATGCAGCAACAGCACACAAATCAAAACATTTAGTCTTAAAAATGTATTTTAGTAAATATTCTGTCCCCGTCTGTGATCATTTGAGGTAGGCCTGGGCTAAACTTCTGATCTGAAACTGCACTTTAACAGTGCTTAATCTGAAATGTCATATTAAAATTAGTGTTAGTAACTTACAATGACCTACATAAAGTTTAGCTTAAAGCTGCTTCTTAAGTTTCAGTTTAGACATTAAACTGTGTCTTCCAACTTTTTTAGCTTCAGGAATGAAAAAACACACCACCACCCTCCAGACGGTCAGGACAGCATGCACCTGAACCTCAATGTCACGCTTGGCTCCTCCCACTCCCCCATGTGCTCGTGTTGTGTTTTCTTCCCGGTAGTCCATGTGCTTTTTTGTTTTGGTTTTTCACACTCCTGCCCTCTTGTTTCGTGACTCCGCCCCTGATTGTTTCCACCTGTTTCCCACCTGTCCCTCATTATCCTGGTGTGTATTTAAGCCCTATGTTTGCCCTGGTCTTTGTTTGTATGTACTGTTTGATGTTTAATTGGTTTGAAGTATTTGGAGTTCTGTGTTCAATTTATCATGTCTGTTCCTCCTGCTCTCTGTATTGCCCATTTGACCCTGGACCGTTTTGAACATGACCCTGGATTTGCTCCTAATAAAAGTTGCTTATCTCAGCACTACTGGCTCTGGCTTTCTCACTCCATGTTTGTTCTGAGTTTTCTGAAACTTTTTACAGAGGACATAATGCTTAGAGACAGTTACAACTGACTGAGAAGCATGTAAATTTCTATTTTGCAAACATTCAATTGGTGGGGTTTAAGCTTTGATTTCTAATTAGCTACATTAGTTTCATAGCTCCAGCATAAAACTTCATACACCAAACATATCTTGGATGTCTACATTTGGGATATGGGGAAAATTATTGATTTAACATTTTCATTTTGAATAATAAATGTTGCTTTTATAGACAGTCTCCTGTCTTATAACATCTCCTTATACTTCAGTGAATCTTATTTCTATTGATTTTAACTTTCCAATATTGATGGTCATATTGAATCACCACTTTCAAATCAATATTTTACTTTTGTTAAAGTGCTTGATGTTATAATTCTTCTATTCTTGAGATTTAGAAATGATTATTATTACATTTATATACTCATTATTTCTTCCAAAGTGGCTGGTTAGCATAAATCCTACAATATTTCTCTGTGTGCTGTGTTTGTTAATGTCTGGTGATGCATGACAATATTGTTATTTGTCATCGCAGTTCTCTAGTCAGTTTTGACTGATCTTTGCTGATGCTTGTTTCATATCTCTGCCCTGCAAAATGACCTCAGACTGACAGCAGTAGAAACGCTGCCTCTGCTGGATAATGAGGGTAATTACTCAAAGTCCTGTTCTATTGTCACCAAGCCCAGGCCTGCTTCACTCATGGCTACAGATGGAAGAATGAGTTAGGAGAGAAATCACATATTTGTTTTGTGAAATCTCTAATCAGAATGCTAAATAATTCAAAATGCGAATTCAAATTCCTGATGTAGTATTTGGAAAAACAGACAGCTTTATTTTTTAACAACTATTTAACTTCATGACTTTGTGTGGTTACTTTTTAATCCTATAATCATGGACTTCAGCCACACCTTTCATTCCATAATTTATAGAAAACGTATTCGCTTAATGAGGATCTTTTCCCACTGCACAAGAACTGAACATGAGCCAACTGAACTTACGGTTCTACTTCTAGTTTGATCTGCTGAAGACAGCCGCACCCGGTTTATAATAACCATGATTAATGTTTTATTGTTTTTTGGTCTTTTTATGTCACTTTAAATGTCCAATTTGGCTAGTTATCTTATCTTTTTGGCTGAAATAACACAATGCAGTATTCTGCATGCAGTGCATCTCATAGATGTCTAAATGAACTCATGGGCTAGAATCAAACAAAGCTTAAATTTTTCTTGGAGAGAGTAAGTTTCATTACATATCTGTTATGTTTGAATTCATTTTAAATTATGCTGTAAACTGAATTGAATTAATTGTTTTAATTACAGGTTCATGTTTGATATGAATCAGTGACATATCTACAACTTCCAGAAAGCTTAGAGTGACACTTGGTCCTTCCCATTTGATTCATTTCTCTGTCACTCTGTAATGATGCTGATGGTTAACACATTAGGACTTCAGTTCAGCTCTTGAAGTGCTTGAAGCCAAGTTACATGTGCCAAGATACTACAGAGAAAAACTAATTTTTGATTGGCCAATTTTCCACAACATGGGTCAAGAAAATAACCCTTTCGTTTCCATTCAGAACTTAAAAAGGAAATATGAGGAGTACAGTAATGCTTATAGCATTTAAATACAAGCATGATTTTTACCAGAAATTATTTGGTTTTCTCTTGATAGCCTAGAGGGCCTTGAGGGTTCCCCACTGCTGTAACTGGTAGAGGTTTCTTTAAACAATATCTACCCCTAGTTACAGGCCCTTTTTACTCAGTCACATCTATGTTCATAAATGCATTGGTTTGTATGTTTTGGGTATTGTAATGAATGTACTCATATTTTTATTCAACGCTAAGACAAAAGGAGTTTAGTGAGGAAGCCTCAGGGTCAGTGAATCCTCTAATCCTCTGAAGACGTCTTCTCTGTAATTAATTACTCAAACTAATCAGAAGTGGAATAAAATGATGTTTTTAGCATGTTTTTCTTTTCTTTGTAAGGCTTGGAAATTTGCATGAATTTTATGAAGAAGATAAATGTTGTATCTAGGGGAAAGATCAAGGTTATGTGCTCCTGAAGCCAATTAGAGAAAGAGTCGTGCCAGAGGACAGGAAACACACACACACACACACACACACGTCGCTATCACCTCTACGCTAATTATATTTGCAGATTCTGTCATTTAGACAAAAGCCAAAGAACTTTGGTAATCAACACAAAATATTTAACGTGCTCTTTAGGCAGCGAGTGGTGGCGACTTTTCTAAATTAAGTCAATGGAAAGATAGGTGAAGCAATCAAATATCAGTGTGATAGCGCCTGATGAATTATGAATAATTAGTAATGTTGTTTTATGAGTAATTAGAGATAGGTATGATCTTTGTGGAAAAGGTAATGAGAATATTTTTCTATTCTGCTACTTGAATGGCAAATGTATGCTGTTGGATAAACTGATCTTTGTTATTGATTGTCATTGGTATAAATGTGAGGTCAACAAGGTCAAAAAGGAAACAGGTGAACAAGTAATGGGCTGTGGGATCATACTGCAAGCTCACTAGCCGCTTTAATAGAAATGCTAAAGCAAGCTTGTCTGGTAAAGCAAATTCACTTTAATAAGAAGGATACAAAAACATCAAAAAAAGATTTCTCTTCCAATAGTGGTTAACTTGGTCTGGGCTGCCTAAACTGTGGCCAGCAGGTCAATGTTGGCTGATAAGGGTGTTCGGTTTGGCCTAAAGCTCCACCCTACTCACCCAATGATAGGTATTTGTATAGTTCATATAGCTTTTTAGAAACTTTTTAAACTTTTTTGAAGTGTTTTAGTAAAAATTTTGTGAAGTTTTAAAATATATTTTTAAAAACTCAATTTTGTTTTATTTTTTACTTTTTGGCCCTTGGATCAAACACTGCTTTAGTGTTGTAGTCAAAACCTCTAGAGGCGAGTCTGAGTCAAAGTTGAGACCAGGACACATCAAGTCTGAGTTAAGTCCAAGACCAGGAATGACGAGATCGAAACAAGAAAGATTTACTAGATTATGATTTTTTGAGGTTATAAAAAAAGAATAAAGGCCAAAAAAGACCTGAAATTAATTTGTAGTTCACTATACCTTCATTATTGAAATGACAGAGATGGCAAGTTTGAGTCTAAGAACTGAGCTGCTAAGGTGTGTAGTGTAAAAATATCTGTTGTGAAATAAAAGAACAATGGGAAAACAAACAGGAGTAAAAACAAAACTAATCAAAAAGGAAGATAAACTAAAACCCAAAATGAGACAAATGAAAGCTTTAAACAGGCAATATGAACAAAGGGGTCACATAGGCACTGCAGGACAAAGGGACTAAGCAAACACAGGGTTATAAAGATTGACTTATAAATACACAAGAAACAGGAAACACTTGGGACTAAAGAAAGGGTAGAAAAAAGACAGAAAACACACAGGTGAGACAGATAACAAGAAGGCAGGACAGGGAGGAGACAGGAACAAAAACAACAACAAAGGCACATGACGCAATACATGGGGGAAGGTATACAAAGACAATCAGAACAAGGATGTTATAATAATGCATAAAATTTATTAATACATAAATTGTAATTTCCATCCATCCATCCATCCATTACCTCCAGTCCAACTCTCACTGGGAACGATTCTGACTACTGCCGGCCATGCAAACCAAACTCCTGCTTTGTTTGTACAGGGCCTGAATGGCTCATAGCAAAGAGCCATGTACCCTGTACTCCCGAAGCACCTCCCACAGAATACCCCGGGGAGCACAGTCAAATGCCTCCTGGAGAGGGTGAAGAGCTGGTCCAGTGTTCCACGACCAGGGCGGAACCCGCAATGCTCCTCCTGAATCTGAGGTTCGACTATAAGCCAGACTCTCTTCTCCAGTACCCCTGCATAGACCTTACCAGGGAGGCTGAGGAGTGTGATTCCCCTGTAGTTGGAACAGGGGTCCGGTCCCCTTTTTAAAAAGAGGCACCACCACTCCAGTTTGCCAATCCAGTGGCACTGCCCCCGATGTCCACGCAATGTTTAAAAGGCATGTCAGCCAAGACAGCCCCACAACATCCAGAGCCTTGAGCAACTCAGGACGGATTTCATCCACCCCTGGAGCCTTACCACCAAGGAGCTTTATAACTACCTTAGCGACTTCGGCCTCAGTAATGGACAAGCCTATTCCCGTGTCCCCAGACTCTGCCTCCTCACTGGAGAATGTGTCGCTGGGATTGAGAAGGTTCTCAAAGTATTCCTTCCACCACCCAATGATGTCTTCAGTCAAAGTCAGCAGCACACCATCTCCACTATATACAGTGCTAGTGGCATACTGCTTTCCCCTTCTGAGTCGCTTGACGGTTTGCCAGAATCTTTTCGGAGCCAAATTAATGTCACTTTCCAAGGCCTCACCAAACTCCTCCCACACCCGGGTTTTTGCCTTGGCGATGACTGAAGCCACAGATCACTTGGCCTGTCAATACCTACCAGCTGCCTCTGGTGTCCCGCAGGCCAAGCATGCCCAGTAGGACTCCTTCTTCAGCTTGACGGCGTCTCTCACCTGGGGTCTCCACCACCCGGTTTGAGGATTACCTCCCCGACAGGCACCAACTACCTTGCCGCCACAGCTACAGTCAGGCGCTTCAACAATGGAGGAGCGGAACTTGGCCCATTCTGAGTCAATGTCCCTCACCTCCCCCGATATCTGGTCAAAGTTCTGATGGAGATGTGAGTTGAAGATCAATCTGACAGGTTCTACTGCCAGACGTCCCCAGCAAACCCTCACTATACGTTTGGGTTTGCCTGGTCTGACTGGCATCTTTCCCTACCACCTGATCCAACTCACCACCAGGTAGTGATCAGTTGACAGCTCAGTTCCTCTCTTTACCTGAGTGTCCAAAACACATGGCTGCAAGTCCGATGACACGACTACAAAGTCAATCATTGAGCTGCGGCCTACGGTGTCCTGGTGCCATGTGCACTTATGGACATCCTTGTGTTCAAACATCGTGTTTGTGATGGACAAACTGTGGTTTGCACAGAAGTCTGTGGGTTGCTCCAGAAAAGAATAAAGTCCAGCCCCTCTCAAGGAGATTGGACCCAGAGCCCAAGCTGTGTGTTGAGGTGAGCCCGACTATATCTAGTCGGTATCTCTCAACCTCACGTACCAACTCAGGCTCCTTCCCCGCCAGTGAGGTAACATTCCAAGTTCCAAAAGCCAGTTTCAGCAACCGAGGATCAGAGCGCCAAGGCCCACGCCTTCGGACACTGCCCTATCCACAAAGCACTGAACCCCTACTACTGCCCCTTCCATTGGTGGTGGGTCAATGGGAGGGGGGACTCATGTAGCTCCTTCGGGCTGGGCCCGACCGGGCACCATGAGAAAATGCCTGGCCACCAGACGCTTGCTGGCGAGCCCCTCCCCCAGGCCTGGCTCCAGGGTGGGGCCCATGTAACCCTGATCTGGGCAGGTACACAAGTCCTGTTTTCTTTTTGTTTTCATAGGGGTGATTATGGATCACACTTTGTCTTTCCTGTCACCTAGGACCAGTTTGCCCTGGGAGACCCTACCAGGACTTTTTGCTCCAGACAACATAGCTCCTAGGATCATTCAAGCACGGAAACCCCTCCACCACGATAAGGTGGTGATCCATGGAGAGGTAAATTGTAAATTATGTTTGTAAAATACATCGTTATATGATATATAAAGCCTAAATATATTTACAACTTTGCATTGTTACTTTTGGAAACAAATGATGGTGATTATTCTTTGTGCTTTCCTCTCTAAACCTTCTTCAGAATCACTACCTAAAGTGATTACATGAAATAATATAGAAATATTATCATATTTTTGAACTTTAGAACCAAAATACTACTCAGATGTGCCGTGATCAAAAGAATCAGGTCCTCAACTGGCAGTGAACAGATTTTACTTAAATACGCAGAGATGGGACTGTTATATTCTGTTTGAGGGTTTTGGTAATATTCAATAAAGATTCCATTTTCTATTGAACTTGTGCAAAGGCATCAAACTTGGCTGGTCTCGAGAACCAGAATTTCGTCACTCCAAATCTAAAACATGACTGGGTCCAAATGAGGTCAAGAGAAGAGATCATTAGTTTACGAGACTGGACCTGAGCACTACAACACTACATGGCAATTTGACCTGGATGGATGGATGACCTTATGGGCACCACTCCTCTATGTGAACATCAGCCCACTGGAAGTGTGAGTCAATAGAAAACGACAGGTTAGCTCTGGCATTTTCTTACTGAGGAAAAGTAGTAGTAGAGTTCCAGAGCCACGTCACATTGAGACCACCCATATGCACCAGATTCTTGCTCCTCTTCAGCAACGAAAATGGTGAGGTGACAATCTGGTGTGGCTTAAAAATTTTTTAAATGATCAATTCTAACTTTCATTGTAGTTGAATAAGATAATTCCGAAATGTTATATTTGATTATAGTCGATTATCCCATGTCAAAAGAAAATATATTCCCATATATTTGTCAAAATATGTGCTAAGTTTGTAATATATTTCTAAGCATGTATGTAAATATAAAAATCACAGTATCACATATATTTCATCTACATATGTGCATGCATTTCAATAAATTGGCATATATGAGCATATATTGGAATATATTTAAATACAAAATGACAGATCTAAACATATTTAGCACATATATTTTTAAAGCACCACATGTATTACACATATGCCATATACAACTGGTGAAAACACTTCTATTTTACATGAATTCATAATTTAATATAGGTTTTGATCACAAATGATACCATCAGCATAATAAAATCAATGTGATCTCAGACTTTTGCACTCCACTGTATGTACACTCCTGGGCAAAAATAAATAAAATAAAAATCACAAGGGATTAAGCTTTTCATGGTCTTTAACTACCATAATTAAACAAATAGAGTAAACAACGTAATATGGGACAGCTTTTCCCTTTGATGTCTTTAAATGTTGAAGTTTGTCTGAAGACAATTTTTTTAACAGGAGGAAGAGTCAGTATTTGTCCACGCAGCATTGATGGCTCCAAACATTTGAAAAACTTTATAGGGATTAAATTTGGAACTCTGACCAGGCCAAAATCATTATATATATATATATATATATATATATACATATATATCGGGTCGGTAATCCTCGAACCTGGTGGTGGTGGACACCCCAGGTGAAAGATGCCGTCCAGCTGAAGAAGGAGTCCTACCGGGCATGATTGGCCTGTGGGACACCAGAGGCAGCTGGCAGGTATCGACAGGCCAAGCGATCTGCGGCTTCAGTGGTCGCCAAGGCAAAAACCCGTGTGGGAGGAGTTTAATGAGGCCTTGGAAAGTGACTTTAAGTCAGCTCCAAAAAGATTCTGGCAAACTGTCATGCGACTCAGAAAGGGGAAAGCAGTGTGCCACTAGCACTGTATACAGTGGAGATGGTGTGCTTCTGACTTTGACTGAAGACGTCATTGGGCGGTGGAAGGAGTAGTTTGAGGACCTTCTCTATCCCACTGACAAGTTCTCCAGTGAGGAGGGTTCATGGGAGTTTGCCCAACCAGTCCACATGTGCTTTGTGGATCTGGAGAAGGCATTCGACTGTGTTCCCTGGGATATTCTGTGGGAGGTGCTTCGGGAGTACGGGGTACATGGCTCTTTGCTACGAGCCATTCAGGCCCTGTACAAACAAAGCTGGAGTTTGGTTTGCATAGCCGGCAGTAAGTCAGACTCATTCCAAGTGAGAGTTGGACTCCGTCAAGGCTGCCCTTTGTAATTTTTATGGATAGAATTTCTAGGCGCAGTCAGGGGATGGAGGGTGTCTGGTTTGGTGACCTCAAGGTCACATCGCTGGTGTTTGCAGATGATGTGGTCCTATTGGGGACATCAGGCCGCGAACTTCAGCTTTCGCTGGATCGGTTTGCAGCCGAGTGTGAAGCGGCTGGGATGAGAATCAGTACCTCTAAATCCAAGACCATGGTTCTCAGGCGGAAAAGGGCAGAGAGCCCTCTCTGGGTCGGGGATTGGCTCTTGCCTCAAGTGGAGGAGTTCAAGTATCTCTGGGTCTTGTTCACGAGTAATGGTACAAGGGAGCGGGAGATTGACAGGCGAATTGGTGCTGGGTCAGCAGTGATGCGGGCTCTTTACCGGTCTGTTGTGGTAAAGAAAGAGCTGAGCCATAAGGCAAGGCTCTCGATTTACCGGTCGATGTTTCCACCCTTACCTATGGTCATGAGCTTTGGGTAATGACCGAAAGAATAAGATCGTGATTACAAGCGGCCAAAATGAGTTTCCTCCGCAGGGTGTCTGGACTCTCCCTTAGAGATCGGGTGAGAAGTTCGGTCATCCGGGAGGGACTCGGAGTAGAGCCACTGCTTCTTCACGTCGAGAGGAGCTAGTGGAAGTGGCTGGGGAAAGGGAGGTCTGGGCCTCATTGCTTAGGATGCTGCCCCCGCAACCCGAACCCCGGAGAAGCGGAAGATAATGGATGGATGGATGGATGGATGGATGGATGGATGGATGGATGGATGGATGGATTTAGAATGATAGGAAAACGACATAGATTAAATTAAAGATAGATACCATGAGATATTAAAGAGGTAAATTTTTAGGTGCTTCTTAAAAGTGAGCACTGAGCTTCACTGTCTAATTAAAGGTGGAATTGAGTTCCACAGCTTAGAAGCATAACAACTGAACAAGGCCTCTCTATGTTTTCTGTGTTTTACAGAATGTGTTTAAAGAAGGCCAGTATCTGCAGATCTAAGATCACATGCTGGAACTTAAACAGGCAGACAGTCTTTGATCTGAGTGTGTGCTGGATCATTTAGGATCTCTGAAGAACCATTTCTTAGAAGGTTCTAACTGTAACATTACTGTATATCACTGCATTCATTGTTATGAAGGTTCTGTAGATTACAATTAATAAAGCTTATACATTTATCCTAATTATTCAATATGTCCAGGCACCCATAATGAAAATTAAATATATGTGGCATTATATTAAAAAAAAAAAAAGATTATATTTAATATGTTTTTAATTCGGCGACACGGTGGCGTGGTGGGTAGCGCTGTCGCCTCACAGCAAAGAGGGCCTGGGTTCGATTCCCCGGCCGGGCGGCCAAGGTCCTCTCTGTGTGGAGTTTGCATGTTCTCCCCGTGTCTGCGTGGGTTTCCTCTGGGTTCTCCGGTTTCCTCCCACAGTCCAAAGACATGCGGTCAGGCCAATTGGACATGCTAAATTGCCCCTAGGTGTGAGTGTCTGTCTGTCTGCCCTGCGATGGACTGGCGACCTGTCCAGGGTGTATCCTTCCTTCCGCCCGAAGACTGCTGGGATAGGCTCCAGCACCTCCCCGTGACCCTGATGGAGAAGCGGCTTAGATAATGGATGGATGGATGGATGTTTTTAATTCATTACATACTTGTATGAGCTGTTTTGTTACTTGGATATTGGCTCACCATCAACACCCAAGCATTGCTTTTCCTGAAGATTTAAATTTAAGATAGCCAAGTTAAGTTGACTGCCATTTGGATTAATGCTACAATGAAAATGTTCAAGGAATCTAGAACACTATGGAGAAATCCACACAAATTATTCAATATCTATGAAAATTATGCATTCATAACATATGCACAGACTTTGTAGTGCGAACTAGTGGTTTTTTTTTTGCTGGTGATAGAGAGAGATGGATTTAGTGGAAGAAAGCCCTGCTATTTAAAGACAATTATCCTGCCCTGTTCTCTTCACAGTTCATCTGCTAATGAGTGCTTGGCACCCCGGACAGCTACTGTGGCCTCCGCAGAGACCGGCTGCTCTTTATATGACAATGGACCCTCAATTCATCAGAGAGACAAAGTGGCTGGACAAGTCATTCAGCGTTGAAAATGCCAGCCAAAATGCTTTTTCCCCTTCAAAGCGCTGTGGCCTGGAGTGTGCCCAGGATGAACAGGCATCCATGGAGAGCCCGGTCAGGTGGGAACGGCCATTTATGAGAAAATAAATGTCACAATTATCACATTCTCAGTTAATTTTAGTGGACAAATGTTTTATTCAACACATCAAATAATGATATCTCTCTTCCTGGTGTGCGGTGGGCAACATATTAAGCTGGTAGCATAGCCAAGAGACATTTGATCGAAAAAAGTTGTTGTTGTTGAATCTGTGTGTGTTTTTATCTACATTGCATAAACATGTTGATACAGTGGGGACATTTGGCAGAGGAAAAACCTCCAAAGGTTTTTAGATGCTGAGGTGAAGTGGGCATTCTAGTTTAAAACTAGCAGTTAATGTTATTTGTCATTGTATGCAGTCTTCCGTAGCACAGTACTACATCCCTAAGCCTCATCTCTTGTAGGCAGAAATACATTTTTGAGTAGGTCTGTGAAAAAGTGGGTAGGCCAACTTGGTAAATACAATTTCTAAGCGTGCAGAGTCATAACATACTACACTATACTACCACACTATATATACTACCATACTATAGACTATAGCCTATTGCTAACAGCAGTCACCATTATACCTTCTCAAGGACCTCAGTCCTGATTCAAAACAGTAAGAACAGAACGTTTCATTCACATAAATGAAGCAAACACTTCCCTTCACTAACAAACAACACAGTAAAACCTTTTAACTACCATTCATTTCTCACTCAAACACTAAAAAAGTCAACAAAGGAGCTCTGCAGACTAATCTACTAATTATTTTCATCAACTCTCGTTTTATATCTCATGTCTGTATTGTCTGTTAGCCTATATTATGCGTGCTTCATACCTGAACATCCTAAATGTTCTTGCACTTAAACATAGAAGGCAGTCCAGTCTGTGGTCAGACTACAGCAGTTCATTGTGTAGTCCCTTTGCTGTTTCCACAATTGAACCCCAATTGAATCCTCATGCTAGTTTTGCCCGATAATGTACTGTTAAATGTAGTACTGTGTGAAGGTTTTAGGCATCTAAGCAAATCTTTAAACAATTGACCTCAGCAGTGTGTTTATCACAATATACATTAGAATAAATTCATATTCATAATTCAAATGAACATAAAAACAATAAAAAGTAACAAGAATTTCTTGGGTCCATATTTGTTCTTGACACCTTTTCAGCTGCCACAGAGACTTGTTAATATCATCAATTACATCATGAGCACAATTTACTGAAGCACTGATTGGTCAAACCAGGAGTTGCTTTTTAACTACATATAATACTGGGCTTCCTCGAGGAGAGGTTTGAAAATGGGTAAACAAACACACTAACATCCAGAAAATCATTAGTTATTATATATATATACTGCTAAAAAAATAAAGGGAACACTTAAACAACACAATATAACTCCAAGTAAATCAAACGTCTATGAAATCAAACTGTCCACTTAGGAAGCAACACTGATTGACAATCAATTTCACATGTTGTTGTGCAAATGGAATAGACAACAGGTGGAAATTATTGGAAATTAGCAAGACAAACTCAATAAAGGTGTGGTTCTGCAGGTGGGGACTTCTCAGTACCTATGCTTTCTGGCTGATGTTTTGGTCACTTTTGAATGTTGGTGGTGCTTTCACACTCGTGGTAGCATAAGACGGACTCTACACACAAGTGGCTCAGGTAGTGCAGCTCATCCAGGATGGATGATCAATGCGAGCTGTGGCAAGAAGGTTTGCTGTGTCTGTCAGCATAGTGTCCAGAGGCTGGAGGCGCTACCAGGAGACCAGGAGGCCAGTACACCAGGAGAGGTGGAGGAGGCCGTAGGAGGGCAACAACCCAGCAGCAGGACCGCTACCTCTGCCTTTGTGCAAGGAGGAACAGGAGGAGCACTGCCAGAACCCTGCAAAATTACCTCAAGCAGGCCACAAATGTGCATGTGTCTGCACAAACGGTTAGAAACCGACTCCATGAGGATGGTATGAGGGCCCGACGTCCACAGATGTGGGTTGTGCTCACAGCCCAACACCGTGCAGGATGCTTGGCATTTGCCAGAGAACACCAGGATTGGCAAATTCGCCACTGGCACCCTGTGCTCTTCACAGATGAAAGCAGGTTCACACTGAGCACATGTGACAGACGTGACAGAGTCTGGAGACGCCGTGGAGAGTGATCTGCTGCCTGCAACATCCTTCAGCATGACCGGTTTGGCAGTGGGTCAGTAATGGTGTGGGGTGGCATTTCTTAGGAGGGCTGCACAGCCCTCCATGTGCTCGCAGAGGTAGCCTGACTGCCATTAGGTACCGAGATGAGATCCTCAGACCCCTTGTGAGACCATATGCTGGTGCGGTTGGCCCTGGGTTCCTCCTAATGCAGGACAATGCTAGACCTCATGTGGCTGGAGTGTGTCCGCAGTTCCTGCAAGATGAAGGCATTGAAGCTATGGACTGGCCTGCCCGTTCCCCAGACCTGAATCCGATTGAGCACATCTGGGACATCATGTCTCGCTCCATCCACCAATGCCACGTTGCACCACAGACTGTCCAGGGGTTGGCAGATGCTTTAGTCCAGGTCTGGGAGGAGATCCCTCAGGAGACCATCCGCCACCTCATCAGGAGCATGTCCAGGCGTTGTAGGGAGGTCATACAGGCACATGGAGGCCACACACAATACTGAGCCTCATTTTGACTTGTTTTAAGGACATCACATCAAAGTTGGATCAGCCTGTAGCGTGTTTTTTCCATTGATTTTTCCATTGATTATTTTTGTGTGATTTTGTTGTCAGCACATTCAATTTTGTACAGAACAAAGTATTCAATGAGCATATTTCATTCACTCAGATCTAGGATGTGTTACTTGAGTGTTCCCTTTATTTTTTTGAGGAGTGTATAATAAATGGCCGGCACGGTGGTGCGGTGGGTAGCGCTCTCGGCCTCACAGCAAGGAGGGCCTGGGTTCGATTTCCCGGCCGGATGACCGGGTCCTCTCTGTGTGGTGTTTGCATGTTCTCCCTGTGTCTGTGTTGGTTTCCTCCCACAGTTCAAAAACAGTCAGGCCAATTGGATATGCTACATTGCCCCTAGGTGTGAGTGACTGTCTATGTCTGTCTGTCTGTCTGTCTGCCCTGCGATGGACTGGCGACCTGTACAGGGTGTATCCTGCCTTCCGCCCAATGACTGCTGGGATAGGCTCCAGCACCCCCACGCGACCATGCCGGAGAAGCAGCTTGGAAAATGGATGGATGAATATATAATAACTAGTAGTAATAATAATAACTAATAGTTTTAGTGATATATATATATATATATATATATATATAATCATTATTAATTAATGTTAATATATTTAATAAACACAAACTTTCGCACAGTACTATACACCTTTAGAAAGTGCAAAGCAGTGTTTATTCGAAGAAATATAGAAAACCTTCATAAGACACACACACACACACACACACACACACGCACACACACACACACACACACACACACACACACACACACACACACTATAGTGTGTAGATGCCTGAAACCAGCTTGAGCATTCATTTTTAAGAAGTTAGTAGGTAAACATTTAAACCATGTGCCATGATTAGCCTACAAAACTCCCACCAGGCCAAGGAATAAATGGTCTAATATTTTCTTCCTAACCATTTCAAACCGACTAAGTGTGGAATGTCGCAGAGATGTCAGGTTTGTTAACATTAAAGCGGACTAAAGCGCAATGAAACCGACCGCTTGACTGTGGTTTCATTGTTGTAGTTGCACCTTATACAGATGAACTCCAATACCCACAATGCACCTTAGCCGGATGTTGCTGTCCGGAGTAAACACACACTCCAATGGCCGCGGGACGGTTTCCTAACGCACACTCGCCGTCTGATCCTGTGTAAGTTGTTGTGTTGTTTCTGTAAATAGCTGTGGTTTAGTTCTGCCTGGTGTGGGAGGTGGTTTACTGGGATTCTGCTGTGTCTGCGGAAGTCTTATCTGGACTGGGACTTCTGAGTAGCGCTTCAGAATCCGGTCTGTTCGGTTGTTTCAGTATTTCAGCAACAAGATCTAAATGACATCTTGTAGATTCGCCTCATCGCATCATCGCCGACTCCTGCAGTGTCGCTGTCTGTTTGTTTGCGGCTCAGCCTAACTCAGCTTGGCTTTTTTAACTAACGTTAGTATAACAAGCAAGCTAAAGGTGCTGGCTGCATTTGTGTTTGTATTTGGCACTGGACTTCTTGACATCTAACCAGTCAGTCAGGGTTTCAGTACAGTCAGGGTTTCAGTACAGTCAAGGCTTCAGTACAGTCAGGGTTTCAGTACTTGACATCTTGACATCTAACCAGTCAGTCAGGGTTTCAGTACAGTCAGGGTTTCAGTACAGTCAAGGCTTCAGTACAGTCAGGGTTTCAGTACTTGACATCTTGACATCTAACCAGTCAGTCAGGATTTCAGTACAGTCAAGGTTTCAGTACTTGACATCTTGGCATTTAACCAGTCAGTCAAGGTTTTAGTACAGTCAAGGCTTCAGTACAGTCAGGGTTTCAGTACAGTCAAGGCTTCAGTACAGTCAGGGTTTCAGTACTTGACATCTTGACATCTAACCAGTCAGTCAGGATTTCAGTACAGTCAAGGTTTCAGTACTTGACATCTTGGCATTTAACCAGTCAGTCAAGGTTTTAGTACAGTCAAGGCTTCAGTACAGTCAGGGTTTCAGTACTTGACATATAACCAGTCAAGGCTTCAATACAGTCAAGGCTTCAATAGAGTCAGGGTTTCAGTACTTGACATCTTGACATCTAGCCAGTCAGTCAAGGTTTCAGTTCTTGACATCTGAAGGCTTAAGTACACTTGCTCACCCTGTTTGGTAGTGGTGGAGCTTGATGGTGTTTAAAATATTTTGAAAAAGCTCCAGCAGTTCTCTACTAGCCAGCTGTTCTTATATTGTTGATGTGTAAGGCACTTAATGCTGAGCTCACTGCTGTAACTTTTTGGTATTTTACATGTTTAAAAATGTCTTTATTCTACAGTGCGTACTAATTATGGCGCTACACAATGTGAAGTGATTAAATGTCGGTTACCACAATACAGTGCTGTGAAAAAGTATTTGTCCCCACCCATTTGGCCTGTTATTGCTAATGTGTCACATTTAAATATTTCAGATCGTCCAACAAATTTTAATATACGATAAAGACAACACGAGTAAACACAAAATGCAGCTTTTATATGATAATTCCTTTAATTGAAGGTAAAGATTTATTCAAAATTTATGTCACCTGTGTGAAAGTAATTGCCTCTCTAAACCTAACATCTGATTGTGCCACCCTTGGCAGTAGCAGCTGCAATCAGATATTTACGATAGTAAGGATTTTGCATCACTAAGGAGGAATTTTGGCCCACTCTTCTTTTTTTAATTTAACTACATTGGAGGTTTTTGAGCATGAGCTGTCTGTTTAATGTCTTGCCACAGAAGGATTCAAGTCAGGACTGAACAGGTCTGGCAGTAATCATGCCTGAAAATGGATGGTGAAACTGAATCCAAATGGCAAATGAATTTGGTCATTTGGTTAAGTGATTAGTAGCTGAGTAGTCACTTTTTTATTGTCTCATATTGTCGCTGTTGGAACAAAACATTGCATTCCTGAAATGGTTACATTATAATAGAAGGAAAAGACATTCTTAAATTATTAAGTTAAGTTAATGTAAAAGCGTTTATATTCAAAGCAATTTTGTACCATTTGTATTAGTCCTTTCTTTTCCTCTTGAAGGTTTCACACAGTGTGAAAGCTGTGCAGCATTTTCAAATTATGTAAAACTGCAAAAATGGTGATACAGGGTTTTGTCACCAATGATATACAGTGTAAGTTTGATTTTGTGGATGCAGGGTGAATGCAGTAGGTGCTGTTTTGCCTTTGTTGCAATGTTTTTATTAATCTAACTCTGTTTTGTATGCTTTCTCTTTTTAACCTCGCAGGTCATGCATGTGGCTCGGCCTGTAGCCTGTGTGGTGTAGAGTGCCCCAGATTGTCACTAGGGAGTACTCTCTGACCCCAAACCCCTCCTCCCACCCCACCCCGGCCCCCAGAACCTATGTTCCCTATGCTAACTCTTCTCAGCATGTTTTACTATATCTGTCTGCGACGGCGGTGCAGGAGTGGGTCGCGAGCAGAGTCGCTGGGTGGTCGCCGTGCACTCATCGATTTGGGCCAGCGTTCTACCTTGCCAGTCACTGTGGAGGTGGAACAGTATGCTAAGGAGGTTCTAGACTTCAGCTCACACTATGGCAGTGAAAACAGCATGTCTTACACCATGTGGAACCTCGCTGGAGTGCCTAACGTCTACCCCAGCACGGGAGACTTCACCCAGACAGCCGTTTTTCGGACGTATGGACACTGGTGGGATCAGTGTGTTAGTGCTCCAGCACCGTTCCACCGCACACCGCCATCCTTCCACAGCCGAGACTTCCTGGAGCTGGCCTTTGAGGAGCAAGTCTACCCCACTGCTGTGGAAGTGCTGGAGACCTACCACCCCGGCGCTATCATACAGATCCTGGCCTGCTCGCTAAATCCTTTCACACAGAATCCACCTGCTGACGTCAGGTAACTGCTACAGGTCTGGGAATATGCAGACCAACATATGTCTGGATAGACATAAATTTAATAATATAATTTAATTAAGACAAGTTCTTTTAATGGAAGTTAATTGAACAATATATTTTTTTTCATTTATAATGATATTTTTCACATTGTTATTATTACAAATAAAGTGTGTGTGTGTGTGTAGATGGGAGGTGTTATGGTCAGGGGAACCCACCAAAGCCCTGAGCCCCCAGGCACGTCAGTTTTCCCCTACAATCCGGCCCATTAGCTTCCCCACCAACTTGTTGCGTCTGGAAGTGAATGGCTCTATGCTGGATTACTACACCGAGCTTGACGCGGTGGTCCTGCGAGGGGTTCGCGAAAGGCCCATCCTTGCTCTTTATAAGATGCCTATGATAGACATCAGTGATCTGAGTGATGGTGAGGAGGACCTGAGTGAGACCGGGGGTCCACTGTGCTGCAGGACGGCCACCGCTGACCACAAACACAACCATGGCAATGGCTACTTTGATAAACTACCTTATGAGGTAAATGCAGCCTCATTCACACTAATGCCAATATAGGACTAATCACAAGTAAGGATTTTTGGTGACACTTTATATGAGGCTTTCTGCATAGGGAACACATGCATAGGCACTGAATGATGTATTTGTAAAGTAATAATTGAATAATCACAAAAAAGATGCAATATTATATGTAACTACAATGTGACATAAGATGTTTTAAGAAATTATGCTACATTTATATAAAAGGTCTTAAAATGAAGTGATGGACATTTGTTCTATCTATAACAATCTCATCAAGCATCATTTCCATTTTTCTTTAAACCTGAATATGCTATAAAAACGTCCAGTCCGAGTCTGACACCAACCACATCTTCAAGTTGAGCTGTTCAAATTTTTGTCCAAAACCCAAACTGGCTACTAAACATCTAAAGTTACGAATAAAATGTCAAATTTCTGAACTTGATTGCTCTGTAGTGACACATACAGCTGCCATTACATCACAGATAAATAAAAATAATATAAAATAACAATAATACATAAAACAGTAAAACAACCAGTTGTCTCAAATGTTTTTAGTCTGAATAAACTTTACATACAGTGCTGTTCTCATGCTGTGCGGTACTAATATAGTGAGATCCTACACCTGTTTAATCCTAAAATGCTGTCTCTACATAGAACCTAAAACGTATACTGTGAGGGGAGACAAGTATTCAGAGACTTTTGTTTTTGTTATTTAATTTACTTCCAATATGGAATGTTATGTCAGATTTACCCATTAAATCATAAAATTGATAGAGGAAACAAGTATATAATCACACAAATCAGAACTGTTTTGGAAATATGTACATTGGTCTCACGTAGTTCTTCGGCAATAACTCAGCCAGTCATGTTTGGAGAAAGATGGGTGGTGCTTGTGATCTGGTGGGAGCATCATGTTATGCGAATGCTTATCTGCAAACAGTGTTGGGGCTTCATATATCATCAAGAGTTGATTCTCATCAGCAGAAACAATGTTTGAACAGGACAGTGGCCCAAACATAAAGCCAAAATAAGACTGTTTTCTGAGAAAAATAAAACAAAAAAAAGTTTATGTACTTGAAGGTGCTTCAATCCCTTTGAAATTTGAACCCAACAGAGGGACTCTTTTAACTTTAGGATTTGAAGGATTTGAAGATGCTTATACTTAAGGACACAGTCTGTTCTTTTTTAGTATTCATAAGAACAAAGTCAAAATATGTCTTGTGTACAATTGACACAGAAAAATCCACTGAAGTTATATTAAATAACAAATCAACAAAAGTGTCTGAATACTTGTTAGCTGCGCTAACTTTATTAAGCGTGGGCCTTGCGTTAAATTTTGTTAACAGCTTGAATGGATTATATGGATATCATTAAAAACTATGAATGTAAATTTGCATCCGACCCAAGCCTGACATGCATTTGAGAAACGATATCCAAATTTGACTAAGACTGACACGACCAGATGGGGTCCTGTTGGGTTCAGATAAAAATTTCAAGCTCAGAGCCACAGCCTTTAACTGTAAACCAGTAATGTGCATGCATATGCTGTTTATAATAAAATGAACAATGAGTGTAGGTACAAGGTAGCAATATCTAATAATGTAGCAAGTGCATTGTAATGTATAGTACAACAGAATATAGTAATAAGGTAAAACTCAAAATGTTACAGACTCATTATGCTGATCACACAGAAAAAAGAGGCTAGATCTCTTCTTTACTAGACAAGTATTAAATGAGCAGCCTGGTACATCTCTCGTAGATGTTTTTGGCATGAAAGAAGGAGACGTGCTTAGCTTGAGCTCTTCAGATATCGTGTTTGTAGTAATTTTTGGATAATTATAGTGTCATTTTGTGGTCGAGTAATTTTAGAAATACCTGTGTGATGTGTGATGTGTTATGCTGGCACAGCTCTGATGTCTTTGCCAAACCACTGCATCTCCACCGTATCACTCAGACTCTGTGTGTGTGTGTGTGTGTGTGTGTGTGTGTGTGTGTGTAGTGTGATACAGCCATTATCTGCCAGCTGATATTCAATTTGACACACACACACACACACACACACACACACACGAACAACATAAACAACATAAACACTACACCTGGATGAGGTCTGAGTATATTCTCTCACATTGCCTCTGATTTTTCATTAATATGAAGCCATAGTCCTATAGTCAAAAGTTTTAGAACACCTCCATTTTTCTAGTTTTTTATTGACATTTAAGCAGTTCAGGTCGAGTGAACAACTTGAAATGGTACAAAGGTAAGTAGTAAACTACCAGAGGTTAAGAAACTGAACAGTAATGCATATTTCAAAGGCTGTTGTCAGAAATCAAGTTATTGTTTAACAACTTTCAGCCATTCTGCGCTAATGGAAGTAAATTAAGCTTTGAAATTTGATGCAAACAGTTCCCAAGGATATTCCAAGATTTATTGATCACTTACAAACTCTGTGTGTATAAAATCAGTGTTGGGACTGATTTTATAATCAGATGAGATTAAACCCTTAGGGCAGTATTTGGATAGCATTGCACATCAAGGTGAATTATATTGCTGTTGTAATGATGAGAAAAGGATGAATAATAAAGGAAAACATTTTAACATTGTAACTCTTAAGTGTAGGCCTTTCCCTCAGAAAAATTACAAAGAAAACTAGGGTGTCAGTGAGTACAGTTTCCTACGCTCTTAAAAAAGATGGTTCTTCAATGGTTATTTTCTAAAGATTAGAACGATGAACACTTCTATTGAATACTGTGTATTCTCCATCAATCTAAAGAAAGTCTTCACCATGTAAAGAAACATTTAAGCATGTAACTTGTTCTTTACATGGTGAAGACTTTCTTTAGATTGATGGAGAATACATTGTATATGGTTATATATAGCACCAAAAGGGTTCTGCTGTTGGTACAATGTCCAACTTGTAACATGCTGCCTCTTCTTCCCTTCTCTCCCTTCCATGTCTCTCTCTCTCTCTCTCTCTCTCTCTCTCTCTCTCTCTCTCCCTTCCATGTCTCTGTCTCTCTCTCTATCTCTCTCTCTCTCTCTCTCTCTCTCTCTCTCTCTCTCTCTCTCTCTCTCTCTCTCTCTCTCTAGTTAATTCAGTTGATTGTAAGTCACTTGGCGGTTCCTGATCTGTGCCGTTTGGGTCAGTGCTGTAAGCTCCTGCAGCAGCATTGCTCTGACCCACTGCAGTACGTCCAGCTCAGCCTGCAGCCGTACTGGTCTCGCCTCAGCGATGCTGCGCTGACACACCTGCAGCCGCGCTGCACACTCCTCCAAAGGCTCAACATGTCCTGGACTGGAAACAGAGGAGCTGTGACTGCTGCAGGATTCTGCAGGTGAAGGCTCGACACAATCTATTACCACAATATGTCATGTGGTCATTATAGAGCATTATCAAGCACTTTTCTCTTTAAATATACAGTCCAGAGGCAGCGTGTTCACTCACTCTTAAATGACTCATGACTTGACTCGGCTGGTACTTTCAAAATTTCACCCAAATTAAAAAAAACAAAAAAAACAAACAAAACTGATTTAATCAGACAATTTGAATGCAGTAAACAAATAAAACCTTTTGTTTCCAAAGTGTATTGTAGTGAATTTGTGTTACTACCCTGGCAACTGTCTGTGCCGTGATGCAAAAATGTTCACTTTATTTCACTTTTTTTTTCTGGTTGGCACTCTTGTTAGTTAGTTAGTTATTTTTGTTTAATGAGTGCACTGAAATAATAAAGGCATCTGAAATAAATGCTGAGTAGTTCACCGGCATTACAGTCCTCATCAAAAACAAGAAAGTTCAAGAATCTTGAATATCATCCCAGAGCAACTCTGGCCCTGGAGCAAGTTAAAAGCAGTGACATCAGATTTGATTATAATAAACCTACAGTCTGCAGGACATGAAGACCTACATGCAATTTACAGATCGCATTTCTTCAAAACTTACAAAAATGTTAGCACGTTTAGCTGTTTAGATGAATTACAGACTACAGATCTGAGATTGTTGACTAACTTACTTTGTCCTCTATTTATTTCAGCCTAATTACCAGCTGACTGTAGATTAGCACTAGTGATAACTGCGGCTTTTGAGGATTAATTAAATGATAGAAAGCAACCTGTAATTTTGCTTTTGTTTATAACGCATACTGCTGTTTGCCCATTCAAAAGTAATAGCTGGGGCATAAGCCTATAGTTTATTATAAATTATTACTTGAACTAACACTTATACATTGCGCCTATATGGTACTTGTTTACTATAGTGTGTAACGTGCAGACAGAATCGCAGACGCTCGCAGGTAAGATTAGGTGGTTTAATGATCCACACGGTCAAAGGGGAAAACGCAGTTCACAGAGAAAGTCCAGACAGAACAATAGGAATAAGAGAACACTCAGTGATTGCCTAAACAATACCCCGCTTAAATATCCCAGTAGTATATGAGACTCAGGTGTAAGGGTTCAATAATCAGGCGACTGACATCGCTGATAGGTGTGAGGGGAAACCACGTCATCAGTCTGAGAATCCTGGGGATTGAAGTCTTCTCCTATGATGGAGTCAGATAGCACGTGAGCGGTCACGTGGTCTCCCCTAGCGCTCTGGGAAATGAAGTCTGTCTCCTTTGCTGAATGCGTGACATAGTGTCAGTGTGTGTGTGTGTGTGTGTGTGTGTGTGGATCCCTGTAGTGCACTGTTAAATCAATGTGTCTGTGTTCATTCTTCCTCCCACAGCTTCATCAGGGCATGTGGGATGAGTCTGGTGTGTTTGCAGCTGTCCTGCTGCCACTTCTTGAATGAGATGTGTTTGGAGGTTGTGTGTGTGACGTGTCCGCGCCTTCAGGAGTTGGATCTCTCCTCATGTGACCGGCTACAGCCTCACGCCTTCACCCACATCACCAAGCTCACGCACATCCGCCGCCTTATACTGTACCGCACCAAAATAGAGGTGAGAGGGCAAGGGGCTGCTACTAGTTCAGTAATCAATTTGTTTGCTGACTTATATTTACATAATTGACTATTCTTCCAAGGCTGTCTTGGTGAAGGTTAAACAAGTTACTATGGTAACAGTCCCTAGTGAAAAAGAATAAGAAATAAATGATGTTCATTTATTGATTTTATTTTCCATAAAGCACAGCCTCTAAGATGCTGAGATTCCCACACGTAAACATTTAAACACGAAGAGTGGTTAATACCATATTTATTATTAATTCATATTTCTAGCACAGATGAGATGTAGAAACACAGACTCATATAACCATTTACCACAGGTATTGAGTGTATTATAGTTAACATTAACTTTTTCTGATGTTTTATAGAGCAGGATAACGTGTTATGGTTTATAATATAGACTGATTTATTATAGTAGTATAGAATGTATTGTGGTTGGTATTCTTTGTGTTGTGAGTCGGTACTGTGCCAAAGTCTTAGTCACCTAAGTGCATTGTTTAAAACTATTAACTTGGCAATAAGTCTGATTTTGCCAGTAAAAATAATATTTAATATATGCACATAAACGTAAAGTAAAAAGGTTTTTGTTGTTAAAGAGCACTCTGGCTCCCTTGATTTTGCTTAATAAGGGATTAATTAAGACAAACCAGATAATAATACTGGGCTTCCTCAAGGAGAGGTTTGGAAATGGTTAAACAAACACATTGACATGTAAATGTACAATCACTATTTATATTAATACCATTTATATTTATATCAGTGTTAGTGTTTTTTCTGAGCAAATATGATTACTGCAATGAAAATAGCTTATTTATGTGTATTTTTCTTGGGTGCCTAAAACTCTGCACTGGACAGTCCTATGCAAAGTTTTGAATAGTCACACTTTTAAGAGAAAATTAACAAAGCAATTATAAACGGCATTACAGGTTCTGCTTATTTGCTAACCTTTTCCACAATATGTTACATTTAACCAACAAGCAGTAATTGTACATTAAAATGATGTGCATAAAAGATATGTGTTCTCTGTAGACACTGTGTTCATATTTTCAAATCAACAAAACATGGTAATAGGGATGCCCAAACCTTTGCATATGACACTATGTGTGTTAATTGTTTTCTTGGTCATTTGGCTTGTTTTCTGGCATCAGGCTTTGGTCAGATTTCTGACGTGCCCTTCGCATGACCCAATCAGGAATTATCGACCTACAGTCTCTCCCAAAACTGCACAAAGAACAACGCTAACACTAATAACAGCAGTAAACCCCAGTAACACTGATCGCAGTGGTGTGTCTGAGCGTGTGCTTTAGAGTGGCTCAGTGCTTTGTGGTCCTGCTCCATTCTCTACTTATAGGCATAGTGTTTCACTGCAGAGAAGGATACTATTCACACATCCTCACAGCCTGTCAAATCCCCCATCCCTCTACTATTAGGCTGTCACTGACATAATTAGCATGTTTCTTTTCTCACCGTCAGCAGAGTGAGAGGTGTGCAGTCAAAGACATGCGCACACATGCGTTTACTGAGACGTGTTTTAACTCAGCGGAGGACAATAGCTGTATTCTGTGCTAATTGAGGTGTTGAGCCTGCTGTCTTTAAGACAGCAATGATTCAGCTGTTTCCGTCAAAATGAAGACATTTTTCCACTGAAATTTTAAACCATCCTCTTCTTAATGCGAGCGTGCCGAGCCATGAAGTCATGTAATACTTTTATTTTGACATATCCATTTCTCTAACAGTACTGAATAACATGGCTAAGCTCACTGCTGTCTTTCCACTCAGCTTTCCGTATTCCTCTGTCTCATTTTTCCACCGCTGGATTGTAGACAGGTTGTGGTTGGAGGCTTTGTTTTCTTTGATCATTTAATAGGAACCAACCTTTGTTCCTTTGTCTGAGCTATTTTCAGTCTGTTGTGGGATTGACATATATTATAATACTCACATTATTTTATTCCCTCACTAATTTGATGCTGTAAGGTTTGTCATGTTCAAGGCCACATTAACACTAACACAGGCCCTTGGGCTATAAATCTCAAGGGGCTTTCACAGGCACAAAGCATACACATTTACATTTGCATTTATGGCATTTAGCAGACACTCTAATCCAAAGCGACTTGGACAGCGTGCTTAGTTGTTGTTCTTCTCTGATGCAAATCCTTAAGCTAGTGTGAATAGGCTTGAGTTCAGTGATATTTTGGAGTTAAGAGACTGCCAGAAAGAGGAGTTAGTTCTTTTTAGATGCACAATATGCAGAGATTACAGATGTTTTTGTTTATTTTTTTACTAAGTAAAAAATTATTGTTCATTTAAGTGCATTGTGTGTTCATTGTTTGATTGAAACACTGATATTATTTAGTTAGGAATTAGTTTTAACAGGGCAATAAAATATGGCAAGTCCACTCATGAGTGCTTGAACGAGAGCGCATGGCCAAGAAAACGTTGTTAAGAACAAAGTCTTTTAAATGAACGAACTAAATTACTCCAGCTAATGTTAACTAGGTCCAGAAGCTGTGAAAATATATTTCTCGGATAAACCTACCATCTGCAGGTCATCCACCTGTAAGAGGTCAACAAGTCGTTCATTCTGTGCACTGAGTAGCTCTGTTAGCTCAGTAGAGCCTCTGAAGAGGTAGCTTCCTTTACGCATCCAACCTGTAACAAAATGTACAACCCCAATTCCAGTGAAGTTGGGACGTTGTAATATAACATATAACATAATATAACAATGTAAGATAATTAAAAACAGATTTTGCAAATATTCACTCATTTTGAATTTAATGTCCTGCAACACCATTCCAAAGAAGTTGGCACAGAGGCATGTTTACCACTGTGTTACATCACCTTTCCTTTTAACAACACTCAATAAGCTTTTGGGAACTGAGGACACTAATTGTTGAAGCTTTGTAGATGGAATTCTTTCCCATTTTTTCTTGATGTACAACTTCAGTTGCTCAACAGTCCGGGGTCTCCATTGTCGTATTTTGTGCTTCATAATGCGCCACACATTTTCAATGGGACACAGGTCTGGACTGCAGGCAGGCCAGTCTAGTACCTGCACTCTTTTACTATGAAGCCATGCTGTTTTAACATGTGCAGAATGTGGCTTGGCATTGTCTTGCTGAAATAAGCAGGACTTCCCTGAAAAAGAAGTTGCTTGGATGGCAGCAGATGTTGCTCCAAAACCTGTATGTACCTTTCAGCATTAATGGTGCCTTCAGAGATGTGCAATTTACCCATGCCATGGGCACTAACACACCCCACACCCCCATACCATCAGAGATGCTGGCTTTTGAACTTTGCACTGACAACAATCCGGACAGTCCTTTTCCTCTTTGGCCCGGAGGACACAACGTCCATGATTTCCAAAAACAATTTGAAATGTAGACTCTCAGACCACAGGACACTTTTTCTCTTTGCGTCAGTCCATCGCAGATGAGCTCGGCCCCAGAGAAGCCGGCTGCGTTTCTGGGTGTTGTTGATGTATGGCTTTCGCTTTACATGGCAGAGTTTTAACTTGCACTTGTAGATGGAGAGACGAACTGTGTTCACTGACAATGGTTTTCTGAAGTGTTCCTGAGCCCATGTGGTAATATCCATTACAGAATGATGTCGGTTTTTAATGCAGTGCCGCCTGAGGGATCGAAGGTCTCTGGCATTCAGTGTTGGTTTTCTGCCTTGCCGCTTACTCGCAGAGATGAAATCCCTAAATTCCTTGCAATTGCATGTTGAGAAACGTTGTTCTTAAACTGTTGGACTATTTGCTCACGCAGTTGTTCACAAAGTGGTGAACCTCGCCCCATCCTTGCTTGTGAACGACCGAGCCTTTCAAGGATGCTTCCAATTTACCTGTTCACCTGTAGAATGTTCCAAATAGGTGTTTTTTGAGCATTCCTCAACTTTCCCGTTTTTTTGTTGCCCCTGTCCCAACTTCTTTGGACGTGTTGCAGGCATCAAATTCAAAATGAGTGAATATTTGCAAAAAACAATGAAGTTAAGTAAGAATAAGTAAGAATAAAGAACATTAAATATCTTGTCTTTGTAGTGTATTCAATTGAATATAGGTTGAAAATTATTTGCAAATCATCGTAATCTGTTTTTATTTATGTTTTACGTACTTTTTAAGGACTGCTATTATTAGATCATTTGGAGATTTTGAGTTTAGTGCCTGGCTAGAGACTGTTGACTACACTCTCAAAAAAAAAGGTACAACGCTGTCACTGGGGCAGTACCCTTCTTGTCACTGAGGTGGTACCCTCAGGGGTACATCTCAGTCCCTTTAGTCAGTAACCGTAACTGAAACATAATCCACTGAAATGATATGTTCTAAGCTGTACTGACTCCACACACCCCGCCTCGCCTCCAGGCTTATAAAAAAATACAAATATCTACTTTTCCACTGGGAAAACTTTACACAATTGGTCCTTAAACCCACTGCTGTACCTTTGAGGGAACGGTTACACTGTTTGTACCTTGATGAACGAATCATGTCCCTGCATGGTACCTTTATTTCTAACAATGTACTGTATGCATTTGTAATCAATGTAGATTTATGGATGTGATATTAGAAAGAATATGTTGGCACAGCACTGAAAGTGCAGCTAATCCTGACCCATAATCACAGTTTTGGAAGCCAGCCAAGCCAGGCCTGACTAAGTCTGCACTAGCAGATGTGGGTAATTGCGTATACATTTCACCTCAAGTCCAGGCTAAGCTAAGGGGCTATAGACAGGGTTTTACAGTGCTTAGCATCTGTAACAATCTAGCAGTATTTATTATCAGTATATTTTTGTGGAATTGTCAATCACAGCTGGCACCACTGTGCTAAAGTACCTCCAGCTAACTCCAGCTACTGCTGCACCTGTCACCTATCATGCAGTCTTAACAAGCAAGGGGAAAGATTTTCTGTTACCTTTCAGCAACATAACACATTCCTCTCATCATCCATGGTTTCATTCAGTGACATATTAACCCACTCTTCATACTCCAGAGCAGTTCATTCAGAATGCAGCTAACATAACGAAAAAGAGAAAGTGCTACAGGGAGCTAGAGAGGGACAGAAAAAAATTGTGCTGTGTCCAAAATGTCCTATGTAAAGAAATCACTCGCTGGAAAATAAACTCAAACCTGATGTTACATCTGAAAAATCACCCACAACCCATCCATCATTTGTTGAACAATTTGGGGCCCCTCCCACTTGGGGGGCCCTGGGCTGGAGCCTTGATGACCCTGTGCACTAATACAGCTCTAGTCATATTCTCTCTTTTCTGTGTATGTTTATAGCAAACAGCCATGCTGAGCATCCTGACATTCTGCGCTGAGCTGAGACATCTCAACCTGGGCAGCTGTGTAATGGTGAGTCTCACACACACACACACACACACACACACACACACAGTATCATCACAACTATGTTACCTTGAGTCTGTAGCTTCAAGAACAATTCCACCCATAATTCAAAATTTCAGCGGAATGAAATCACTGGGATGTAAACAAAGTCATAGGGGTTTGATGTGAAATGGTGTATTGTATACAAATATATTGTATACTGATTCCGTATTACATTTACATTTACAGCGTTTAGCAGACGCTCTTATCCAGAGCGACTTACACAAACTGCTCTGTCTATCTAGAGAAAGTATTTTTGCTAGTTACCAGTAGGTTAGAGAGAAAGAGCTCAGATACTGCTAGAAACAAAAAGTCACTGTAGATACAGAGAGAAAAGGAGCAGAGTTGAGCACAGAACAGTGCAATACAATGCACTACAATACACTACACTACAATACACTACAATACACTACACTACAATACAATACACTACAATACACTACAATGCAATACAATACAATACATAAGTGCAGTACAATACATTACAATCAATACTTAATTCAATGCTCATTTAAGTGCTGTGTAAAGAGAGTGTCAGTCTGCATTTGAAGACAACGAGAGACTCTGCTGTGTGGACAGCCAGTGGGCGTTGGTTCCACCACTTGGGCGCCAGTACAGAGAACAGTCTTGATGCTTGTCTTCTATGTGCCTTGAAGGATGGCCGGTCAAGCTGAGCTGTAGCTCGAAAGGCTCGTGGTACAGTTTGAGATTTCACCATTGCCATCAAGTCGGTAGGAGCTGGTCCATTATTGACTTTGTAGGCAAGCATTAGGGTTTTAAATCTGATGCGTGCAGCTATGGGAAGCCATTGAAGGGAGCGCAGCAGTGGGGTGACTGGGCTGAACTTGGCGAGGTTGAAGACGAGCCATGCTGCCGCATTCTGGATGAGTTGCAGAGGCTTGATGGACTACATGGGAAGACCAGCCAAGAGCGAGTTGCAGTAGTCAAGCCCAACACCTGGGCGGCTTTTCGGGTGAGGAAGGGATCGAATCCTCCAGATGTTGTACAGGAGATATCTGCATAACCGAGTACATTCATGATGTGAGTCAAGAACGATAACTAGCCATCCAGAATCACACCAAGACTTCTTGCTTCTACAGACGGAGCAATCAGAAAGTTCTTGAATGATGAGGAGCAGCTCAGTCTTGCTAGGATTGAGCTTCAGGTGGTAAGCTGCCATCCATTAAGATATGTCAGATAGACATGCGGAGATGCAACTGGAAACCTGTGTGTCAGAGGGTGAGAAAGAAAGCATTAGTTGAGTGTCATCAGCATAACTGTGATAACAGCTAGTGTAAAGAGAAGAGGACCCAGCACCGAACCTTGTGGGACACCAGTGGAGAGCGATCCTCCAGATAGGACTTGAACTACTTCCACGCATAGCCAGTGATTCCAAGCTTGGTGAGGATGTCTAGAAGGATTGCATGGTTGACCGTGTCAAAAGCTACTGAGAGGTCAAGAAGAATCAGGACAGATGACAGTGTGGCGAGAATGCCTGATAATCAGAGGCATGAGTATGTGGAACACACAAACGGGACAGCTGACTTGATAAAATAAAGTTAACTTTTTATTCAGATTTCCTGTTCCACCTTCAGTGGTGCAGTAGTTACATTCAGCTGCTGGTACGTGTGCTTTTTTATTTTAACAAAAAGATGGCAAATGGGAAGCCAACTTTAGCTTTGTAGAAAATAAGGCCATGTTAGAAAGCAGTACTGATATAAGTTTACTTATATAGTATATAGTATCTATATATTATTTAGTTTTGTTTTTTACTATTTTATACAATTAAAATATTTTGGGTTTATTTGGGTTTTGGACATATTTGAGGGTGCGAATGCTTTATCACATTTATATTAATTTTTGTGTTTAAAAATGGAAAAGTGAAAAAAAACATCCAAGAATAATAAGCCACTGTTAACCTACAAACATAGGTACCTAAAGGAATAGTTTGACAAAAAATCTAATTTACATGGTTTTCTGCTTACCCCACCTCTAAGGCATGTTTGGTGTCCAAATTAGTTTAGGACTAGATCTGCAAGGCTGGCAAACACGGAAAGTCAATAGTCACCCAAACTGTTTCCATAAATACAACATCAGAACTTCTCTCAACCTGCTGAAACCACATCCAGGTCTTAGTTTAGGATAACTCAAAGTTATGGTGTAGACACACAGTATGACTCGCTTTGAATGATTAAAGAAATCTTTTCTTTGTGGCTAAAAGAAGGGACAGCTAGTTTAGATTCCACAGAAAGCAACCAAAGATTGCTGTGATGCCATTGCCCACACAATAGGGTAATGGAAGTAGAGAAGCAAAGTGAGTGTGCTCAGAAAAATATGACTGCCTGACAGAATCTTAGTGAAATGATACAAACCCATGTGGCCAGTGGTTTGTGGTAAATTAATGAAACTTTTTTCTTTGTGTTTGACCTTATGTGTGCATCGCAGGGTCTTTTGAGTTTGTAAGTACTCTTACAGCTTGTACCATTGTCAGAGATGGCTTGGCTTCAAAGACTTTTCAATCTGATGGACATAACAGAAGTGCTGTGTATCATCTGAGTTTAAAGTCAACATGAATAAAAAAAATCATAATGCATTTTAAGATTTAACTATAACACATTCCTGAATGAAACACAGTACTAGACAGGTTCAGTGGTGGTTCATGATGGGGCTGGGGGTGTGGGAGGTGGAAGTGAAGCATGATATTATTGGTTAGTATTCTTCTCTGCAGTGTAGCCAAAACATGATTTAGAGCTGAGCAGATTTCATTATTACATTTTTATGCAAGATTGTAGGACAGCAAGAATTTTGTCTTATAAATGGTATGATGGTGCTTAATAAAGTAAAGTGACTTCAGGTTTAGGGAAACTGGCTGAACACCCTTTTATGTTACCCTTTTCATTTAAATAATGAAAAGACTGTTAATAGACTGTTTTATGGAGTTTTACAGTGCAGTGCTTAAATGAACACAACTAAAGACTTGAAACTTGACTCAGACCTATATGAAATGACATAAACATCTCTGGTTTGTAGATAGAGGACTATGATGCAGTGGTGAGTTTGGTGGCTGCACGGTGCCGGGGCTTGGTGTCTCTGGACCTGTGGCGCTGCAGGAATCTGAGCGAGCGTGGGCTGGCAGAGCTGGTGTCCGGCTGTGCAGGGCTGGAAGAACTGGACCTGGGCTGGTGCTCCAGTCTCCACAGTAGCTCTGGCTGTTTCCAGTTGCTGGGCCGCAGACTGCATCGCCTGCGCAAACTCTTCCTCACTGCGAACCGCACTGTTTGTGACAGTGACTTGGAGCAACTCGCAACAAACTGCCCTGCACTGGAGCACCTTGACATACTGGGTGAGAATTTACATAGAAAATATAAATAGTAAATATAAATAGTTTTAAATATAAAACTGGGTCAGACAAGACAGTGACACATACAAATTCATATATTCGATCATATATTTTATCTGGTGTCGACCAGAGGAGGATGGGTTCCCCTTTTGAGTCTTGGTTCTTCTCACGGTTTCTTCCTCTTGCTCTTAGAGAGTTTTACTTTGCCTGTACTCGACTTGCTCATGGGGGCTTGGACCCAGATTTTCTGTAAGGCTGCTCTGTGGCAATGTGCCATATAAATAAACTTGACTTTTATACCATGTCAGAATAATATAATGTAGAAATGTAATATGTTCCATATGTGTTATCTATACCGCCATTCAAAAGTATTAACATTAGTATTGTTGCATGTCACTCTTTTTAGAATGATCAGGTTATATTTGTTCACCAATGTAAAGTTAGCTACTTCGGAAGCTTGCAGCTGGAGTGCTTTTGCTGGTATTTTTACACTTTCAAGAGAAACATAGTGTGTGTGTATATATCGCTGTTGTCATAAGAAAACCTCG
The DNA here is from genome assembly GCF_015220715.1 of Pygocentrus nattereri. Taxonomy (NCBI): domain Eukaryota; kingdom Metazoa; phylum Chordata; class Actinopteri; order Characiformes; family Serrasalmidae; genus Pygocentrus; species Pygocentrus nattereri. The sequence continues at coordinate 26,061,792 of NC_051229.1, forward strand.
GATCTCAGCTTTTGATGTTTTTCAGTTTTTAACATAATTTGAAAATACCTGTTGTTCTTTACATTGTGTGTAAATTTCATGATGAATGGGCCACAAGATCACCTAAAATGGCTTATAAAAATGTCTGGTTACATTGACTTACATTAAAGTAAAGTAGGTTTCTCCTGTAAAGTTACCATTTAGGACATACAAGGTTTTAATCCCACAACAGTGACACACACACACACACACACACACACCCGCCCACATATATATATATATATATATATATATATATATATATGTATATATATAGTGTGTGTGTGTATGTTGCTCTGGACGTATGTTTTGAATCATTGTCCTGTTGGAAGATCCAATGACAAATGACAACACGTTTTTAGCTTTTAGGCAGAAGCAGACAGATGTTGATTAAAGATTTCTTGGTATTCCATGATGCCATGTACCCTAAAGAGGTTCCCAGGGCCTTTGGAGGAAAAAACGCCCACATCAGAAACCCTCCATATTTAACAGTGGGCATCAGGTTCTTTTCAGTGTAGTTATCCTTCTTTGTACACCAAACCCACCTTGAGTGTTTGTTGCCAAAAACTAATTTTCTCATTTTCATTTCATCTGTCCATAGAACTCCCAGTTAAAGTCTCCATAGAATTTAGCGAACTGCATGCACTTATGTGGTTGGATGACTGGGAAAGGCTTTTTCCTGGCATGCCTTCCAAGTAATCATGGAGGAGGTGTCTTATGGTAGTTTTGGAGACTTGGTGACCAAAAGATGCTACTTTTTTAGTAGTGAATTACCTGGGAAATCCTACTAATTATTAGAAACCTATGAAGTTACACAGGACTTGCATATTAGAAGAATTTTAAACGTGTCTGCAACCACAATCAATTTCAAACCTTTAAGCAGGATTGCACACTTTTGAATATTAGTTTAAATGTAAGCATATTTTATGTCCCGAATGTGTTATATTTATATAAGTACGTATATGTAGTAAGAATTCTAATTCTTGTCTAATTCTAAACCTAATCCTAATTTTAATCTGAAAGTAACCAGAAAGAAATGCTTTTGCTCTTTCAGTTTTAAAACATGAACCATGGAGCTTTTGTAAAAACAAAAAACAAAAGTCAGGGCCGTTTTTGTTGGTTAGCCCTGCTTTTCTCTGGGTTTATTAGAGTCAGTATGAACTGAAAATGTATGCATAGAAACACACTGTCCTTGTTGAGACTTGTCTGCCAGATAATCGAATGTGTGTTGTGGTGTTTAAGGTGTGTTTTGCTGATGTGTGTGTTCAGGCACGCGGATGGTCAGTCCTGCTGCTCTGAGAAGACTGCTGCAGGCATGTCCTCGGCTGCGTCTGCTGGACGTCTCGTTCTGCTCACAGATCGACGCACGGACTGTGCAGGAGCTGGGCAGCCTCTTCCCAAATGTATCCATCAAAAAGAGCTTCACCCAGTGACATCTTCCACAGCCAGTCCGCAGTGGGGCACTGCCCATAGCCTGGGGGCACTAAGACCCTGCCCACAAGGGCTGCCTTTCGGGTTTCTTGGTGCTGCCAATATGGCCGCTTTGCCTACGTGGTAGTGATAAAGCAATATCTCAGCAGACAATCAAACTTACACAGTTACACTCTTACCCCAAATGTGCTTGGTCAGCTAAGACATCTTTGGTGCCTGATGTTTGCTCCCATGCTTCACATAGAAATCTGTTCTTTTGGAGTGTGAAGTCACTACATAATGCTGAGTTTCCAGTTTAAAATGCTGCACTACTGACCACACAGCATGTTGTTGTGGCTAATCAAAACAGATTGGATACAAAAAATTGCCACTACGCTAACATTAGCTCCATTACATGACCCAAAAAACTACATAGAACACTGTGATCTTCCACACACATGGAATAGAAGTAATTATTTATTTTTTATGTATTTTAGCTAGTGATGTCAAAGTAAACACATTATTAGCTCCCCCTCAAAACATTGTGGTGTGAGAGCGAAAGGCTACAATCCCAGACTAGTTAGAGCATGCACCCACTGTTGGAGATGAAAACTGGAAACTGCATTCATTCTTTATCACGGTTACCCTACTTTCATTTGAGTTTCATGTTCTGGTTCATGTGATGTACAAAGTAATAAGACCATTCTGGTGAAGCTTACTTTGTCCACTCATATATATATATAAACCAAAATGCATTACTTTTTAAATAGAAAAAAAAGCAAATAATACATTATCAATGTCAATCATGATTCTTTAATTTAACTATTGGGAGCTCTAATTTAAACAAAGTTCAATTTATGCGTTATGGATTCTCATTAAGTTGAATTGGATTATTGCCGACATCACCTAAAACTGTGTGTTGATGAAGCATGGATAGGTCAGTTAACATTGTACAAACTGCATGACTAAATCATTGCGCACTTTCTATAAACTGCATTCAGCTGTTAAGTAACATTGTATTATTGTAGCTCAAGTGCAGAACTAACAAAGTTTTAGATACCAAACATGTCTTTGCTGGCTGATTGCATTCTGAGTGAAGAGGAAATTGTGTACCTTTGATTTCTTACCGAACTGTCGTGTTAAGGAGAGCACAGAATAAAGGACTGAGCCAAATGGACATTTCAATGTTTCTTCACACCTGACCTCAGCGATTGATCTTAATCTCAGGGTTTTATTTTCATGTTTTATTTATTTATTTATTTTTTGCCAACAAACTAAACACCCTTTCCAATGAACAAAGTACTGAATATTCGGTTTGTAATTGCCAAATTGTTTTCCTTTCTCAAGCGTTGATGTTCATGCATATAACTTTGCAGTAAGGATTGCTTTTATTTACGTGCTTGTTTTGCAGAAGATGCAGTGACGGCTGCATCATTGACTCACTGCATTTCGTTGTTTATCAAAATTCAGAATTATTAGTGAATAATTTTTTAACCTGAGACATTCAGATTATTTCATTAACAATCTGATAGCATTTTGAGTTAAACCGTGTACAGAAAAGAAGCTTCTTCTTTTTTGGTTGTAAAACCTAAAGTTTTCTTTTAGTAGCATGCTAATTGCTATATGGTGTATACAGGTGCCTTATATAGTGAGCAACACCATTATGTGTGTGTGGGGGGTGGGGGGGGGGGGTGGGGTGTGTGTGTGTGTGTGTGTTGTTTTGCTGGTAGTGTGAAGTAGTCTTGAACCAAAGCTCTTCATTTGCTTTTTTTTTAATCAATACACTACTGTTAACTCACATGTGAAAGCTGCTGGATGTTGTGTGTTTACTTTCTTGGGGCTAAGATTTTATTGTCCAAGTCCAATTGCAACAACCAATTCATTTTGTCACTTTTTTATTTATAAAAGGACTCACTACAAACTACAAACTACAAACCATTTCTGTGTAAAAGATTGGGAGAATACTGCTGAATGCAACCTTTTTTTGTCAAAACATTTAATTTATTATTATTGAAATTTGTAAAATATGGTTTATTTTAGTGATTTTTGTAAATGTTAACAAATTGGTGCCATTTTCAGGATTGCTGTGTTCTGTGCAAAGGTTGTTGGTAGAAGGAATGGCTGAATAAACATGAAGGTTAAATATACTGTGTGTCTGTTAGTGAAGACTAAATTTATTTGTCATGAATCAAATATCTACTATAAAACAAAAAGGAATGTGTTGGGTCGGTTAATTATTCAGTCACTACTGTGAATTATACAGTAACTATTATGAATCAACTACTAGGAATTATTTAATAATGTATGAATTATTCAGGAACTGCTATAAATTATTCAGTCACTACTATTAATTAGTCAATAACTTTATAAATTATTCAGTCACTACTATTAATTAGTCAATAACTACTATAACTTCTTCAGTCACTACTATTAGTCAATAATTGCTATAGATTATTCAGTCACTACTATTAATTAGTCAATTACTATTAATTATTCAGTCACTGCTATGAATTCTTTGATTACTACATAGTCATTACTAATAATTATTACAACTATGAACACTTTTAGTTACATTAAATGATGCATAACTATAGCTTGCTTAATTATTAATATCGGTTTTTAAAAAGTCCCAATTAGCTAGACTTGCTGGCAGTCTTTGATTCATTTCAGCTTAAACTTATCTGGTGGATATATTACTCAAGCATAAAGGCCTTTGACTCAAAGCTGTTGTCATGGTTTTGAAGTTAGACAAAATTTGTGTCATCAGATCAACAGATCAACCAGATAAAAACTAGAACTAAATCAGATGAAAACTAAATCAGAGTCTCTTCCTGCTGAATTGGCAGTGATTAGTTGTCAGTTTGCATGATGATGTCTCATAAGAAACAGAGCCTTATGGACACACGTGTTTTTAAAGGATTCCTACTTTATCTTTTCTGATAAAGTAAATTCAACATTTAAAAAGGTCATGCATGGTATTCGGTTAGGTGAATTTTCATTATTTTAAAAACTCTGACTTCATTATCAAAATAATCTGTAGATTTCCCAAGGAGTAATAGTCATCATGCATCATCAAGATCTGCGGCAGCCTGCATGAAACATCTTCAGTGCTTATTTTAGGCTAAACATTGAAGGGACAAATCTACCCATATTAATGGGGGTATCATTAATAAGATGTAAAAGTCATTCAGAGTGGCAAAATACTCAGTTCCAGAAAAAATGGACAGAATCATGACTATTCATACTGATAGTGATAGGAACCAGACATCTGAAGCATTAAATGCCTCTCACAAGCAACCTCAAAAAAAGTATTCCTGTGAAACTGTTTCAAATGCAGAGCCTGGTGCTTGAGACATAGTTTTGCAATAAGTTTCAGATTTTTTTGGAGTAAAAGGTGTTTTTTTTTTTTTTTTAATCCATTCATGGTGAAGATGTATATGCAGAGGGTTATAAGCAAAATCATCCTCAAAGACTATTTTTGTTTTATAGACAATGAAGCATTTCAAATCAAACCACTTTGACTTTGTTCCATATCAACACTTGAATTATGCAGAATTTTTGAAAGTTGATTTGAAGTTGAAAATTAACTTTCCCCTTAAATGTTGCATGACGTTTTTTAGATGTCTGTTCTCTGAGGATGTTAAGGTTAGAAAAATATTAAGCAAAGGTGTTTTTGAAGTGTAAGTGTTTCAATGGGAAAATGTACCAATGTTTTTTTTTTTTTTGCAACAGAATCTTAAACCAGTGATGAAAAAGTATTGCAAGAGAACAAATTTGACCATTGATCAGCATAAAACATTGCAGCAAGTTGGAAAACAAACTTGACCATGCCACACTGTTGGTAGTTTAAACACCAGTTTTTGACCAGTTAAAATTGGACATTTCTAGCAAATTTTAAAATCCCGTCTAACTTAATGTCAGATAGATTTAAAATAAGTTTTGGAAAAGTTGGACTGTAATTGAAAATAATTCAAAATAACTTTAGATTATGTATTATTTAATGTTCTATTTTACAAAATATTTCATAAAAGTCTTGGTCTTGACTCAGGCCCACCTCTAGTGGTCCTGACCACAATGCTTTGTTATGCACAGATGTCCAATTTTCATGTTTATCATCTTCAGTGGGGTAAATATGCTTATTATCAGTGGACACATTTATAAAGACTTTATAATGACATGTTGCATTAGTTGTTGGGTTTAGGTTAAGCTGTGTTATGGTGAATATAAGCATGTCTATTGTATTGTTTTGTACCTCTGTAGGGTGTCCTACCATAATGGGACACTGCCTATTTAAAAAATTTATTGCTAGTCAACTTGTTCTTGTCTTTATGTAACCAGTGCAGGTCGACGTAGTTTCTTCTAAATGGCTAAAAATAAACGATGAAAAATTAAAAGTTTAAATTAGGCTAGAATGCTCATCAGAAACATTTAATCCAAGAGGTTTGTTTCTAGAATCACTCACACCTAATTTTAGTTTTTATAGCACAAGCCAGAAGGTACAACTTGGGCAGACCATTCAAAGGACAATGGTACTGCACAGCCCTCATGTGAAAAAGGTAGCTAAGTCGCATGGCATCATCTAGAAGTTATTCCAGAATAAATAATACACTGTGGTTGTCTACTTAGATTTTTTAGTCACATTTTCTGCCTTGAGGTGTTCTGGACAGATCTTTACAGCTTCTGATCAATGTACGTATTTATATTATCATTTATAATTATTTAAACTTGTGAAGCTGCACGATTAACATTTTAGAATAACCTCCCACCATACTGTCTTTTTATCATTATTTCCAGACGTGAATGATTTTATAGTGCTCAGATTTCCAGACTAACCTCCTGCTCGTTTCATTTCTACAGGTTTCTAAACAAATTTTAAGCCTATGTAGTTTAAGCATGTTGGATGATATTATTTCAATCATAAGGTTTTAAGGACTGTACAGCCACAATAACATTTCTAACATTTATGTATTTCTTGGTTTATTTTTGGTATAATGATATACCAGATGTTTCAAAGTATAAACAGCACATATTTTATTTTAAAAAGTACACAGTGCTAATGGGGATATGAACATGTACGATGAAGATGCTTTATGGAGTGCAGTTATGTTTTGTGCAGAACAGTGTATTATCAGCTTATTACATTATTACGATTGCACAAGTGAAGTAACCCTGACTAATTCATGTGTTATATTATTCAGTATCATTCATTCAGTCTTATAACTGTTTGTTAAACATGGCTTATATTTTTTGTACTGGTGTGTGTGTGTGTGTGTGTGTGCGTGCTGTTATGATGCATTTCTGTATGCGTGTATGTAAACGCTTTTGTGCTCCACCTAACCCAACCCTAAAAAGAATTTTTTACCTCAAGAAAAGCCGTCAAACGTCCCTCCTATTATATTCATATTTTCATTGTCCTACACTGTAAAAAAAAATTGTTTAACCTAAAAATTGACTTCATGTGGTAACAAGCAACTGAACTAGTTTTGATCAACTTTTTTTGAAAAACTTGGATGGATCGTTCAAATCGTATAATTTAGGCTGAATGAACTAGTTTATTTATTACTGGTTACAGCATGAAGTATTTTTTAGGTTGTATTGACAAACATTTTTTTATATAGTGTTGGGGGGATTTGGACCCCACAAAGCAATAAAACCCACATACACATATAAAGTAGTCAAGAAAGATAAAACAACATGAATTTACAAGCAATGGCGCATTCATCCAAATGTCTACAAACTGTAGCTACGGTGCTTAAAAGCCTTTAAAAGTCCAATATTCTACATTTTTCAGTTAGCGCCACATGTTTGTGCAGTTTTATGTACCAAAAAAATCATTTTTAAAAGACCACTGTCCAGCCTCTCTCTTTACCTTTAGAATTTAAACAGGTTGCTTTTGTTACTGCTCTTTTAAGAATGACATACAGTTTTTGCAAAAGTTTGAATACCTCTGGTTAAATCACACATTGCTGATTCCCAAGTGAATATAAGTCAACACAACAGGTGGAACCAAACTGCCATAGGCTGAATAGACCGAAATGTCCAGGTGTACAGAAACAGTTCATTTAACATGCTTAGTACTGTATGGCCTTGGGCATGAATAGTACCTTTAACCATGTTTACATACTATACATTTATTTTAAAAAAATCTATTAGTGTTAATCTGCTTTCAAAACACGTACTACAATAGTATACATATGGTACTAATTAATGTAATTCTAATGATGTTGACTAATTATTTTTAACATACTATTTAGTATAGTAGTTTGCAGTGATGTATGCAGCCTTGGCCTACTGCTGCAGCAGGTCAGCGTACAAGTTAGGGTAGCATTTAGCCCACTAAGCTTTGGATGCAGTTCCCAGCATTTTGCCACCAGGTGGTGCTAAAGGATCAACATGTACTCTAGATCCAACCAACACCTGAAGACATATATTCTGCTGTGTTACAGCAGCAGAGATGCACTGAACTGCACTACCATAACATCACATTCATTAAAGACTATAGTTGCAGTCTTAAGTGTTTTTCAACACGTTCAGTCTCTGTCTGCTTCATCTGTAGCATGTGGTGGATTACAACACACATTCATTTCATTGTGGTGAGGAAAAAAAAACAAACAGAAATCCTGATGACTTGAAACTCGCTTATAATAGACACCAATGGGCACATTCCTCAAGCTTCAAGCATCTGCCCACTGGCTTCCCCAGTTATTCTTTTCTTTTCTAAGCAGAAGCTGACAGTTTGCTACAGGTGCAGCAGGTTCAGATTAGGCTGAAACACAGCAGAGTTCTTTTAAGCTCTAGAAAAGCAGCAGCAGCTAAAAATCATCTTTCCATAAGAAAATGTAACGCAGTGTACATATTACACTGTATACTAATACAGTAAGCCTAGGTATATTCTGAAATGTACTAACACAGCATTGCAGTCTGTTATATGTGGGTGTCTTTCAGCAGCCTGTAAGAACAGTAATGGACTTTTCAATAACAAATCCTGTTTAAAGGATAAAATGAGTGCACGGATGGGGACCAGCGCAATCCTCTCCAGCCTGAGACCATACGATGCTAAACTAGAGACCAAAGATTAAAAAGTGATTGTGTTCTAGCTTAAAACGTCATTTGATAACTGATAAATTTGACTGTTACACCACTGATTATGGTTCAGGGAACTATCTAAGGTTCAAGGTTAAATTTAAGTATTTTTATATAAGTTAAAACAAAGTCAAAAATTATTTTGCACATTAAAACAGTGATAAAATAGACAATAAAAGGGTGGTTTATAAAATGTTGAACACATTACCCTAAATTCCTATTATATTCCGCTTCCCAAGGCTTTAAAACTAATGCAGCTCAATATAATATCCAACCAACAGAATGGCTAGAAGATATATTAATGATGATTAGTAACGATCATTAACTAATAGTCAATATGACAATATAACACAATATGATTCTCAACCATATAAGTGATGCGTCTTTATAAAAAGTAAAAGGTTTTTGCAATGTAATTTTGTAATTCAGCTTAAACACAGAATAGAATAGAACAGAAGAGAATAGAATAGAATAAAATAGAATAGAACAGCTTTTTCATCGTGTAACTATTCTAAAAGTTGTAGTGCCTCCAACCCAAACTCACTTTATGTTCGAATGTAAAAACACCAGGATTGAATCATTATTTACAGAGCAAAAGCAAAACTGGGCCTGACAGAAAAATCTGCCCTTCAGTTTCTCAACTAAACTCACATGAGAAGCTACAAATACAGCACAAAGCCTTTCTTCCTGCGCTCTCCGCGTAAACACTGCAGTACTATGGAGCTAAAACCCTCGTTTACACAGCCTGTGAAAGAGTCACACACAGATTTATACCTTCTGGCACATTTTTGACTGATTCTGTTTAAATTTCCCCAGATATGGTGAATAAATTGAGGCCTTGATGTCCCAACCTCTGAGATTTTATTACACAAACCCATCCAGACCAAAGGCTGATAATGACAGGAAATCAAATAAAACAATAAATCCATCCACAGGACAGGGGGGACTTAAAGCTACAACAGCAAAAAACATGTTTACGTCAAATGATGTCCATTTCTTCTGCTCTCAAAAGGACAGGGACCAAATGCCCTGGGCTTGTGTGGGAAAAAAATATATAAAAAAGTAAAATAATCTTTCAAAGCTTTATAGTGGTAATATACACACTGGAGTCCTGAAGAGAAAGAGACCTGCAGCTAAAAAAAATCAAATAATAAAATCTCTCCATCCTTCACGCTCACTACATATGAAACATCTCTGAAAGCTGAGTTAACTGGACAAATAATAATAATAATAATAATGTTAGTAATTTCGTTTGATATGCTTTCATAAATATAAATACAGAGATCTGAGTGTGACTGTTCTGCAGCACTGAGTTTTAAAGGATCTTAAAGCAGAGATGTATGATATAATTATATATAATCGCTGCAGTGTAAATAGTGTTGATAGTTGGGGTTTTAGTGCACAGCTACAAAAACAAGGGTCGCAAAGATGATTAAGGAAATAAGAATAAAGACTGAAAACATTTTTAAATAAAAAAAATACGTGATTATTAAAGACTGCGATAAAAATGAACAAAATAAAATTAAAATCAAATAAAACGACCCCTCCTACCGAACTGAGTGATAATAAGTGACTCTGGTGTTTAAGGTGATGATGATTAAAATGCTTTAGATCGTGTTTTTGTTCTTATTAAAGCTCGCGCTCTCTCCTCATTAATACTGACTAATAGAATTAAATAGAATTAAATTTTGTTCTGTTTTGGGGGGGGGGGGTTAAAATAAGAAGCTGCAGTGGGAACTCAGTGAGGATTACACACTCACACCAGAATAAAATAATAATAATAATAATAATAATAATAATAATAATAATAATAACAATAATGCAGTCCTGTGCTGCTGTAACCCCCGCGCGTGCAGCAGCAGGGCTCCTCTGTTTCCGGTTAACGCACCTTTTTTTCGTTTTTTACTCCACGCGCTCTGTCCTTCGCACTGAGCCGCGCCGCGCGCTCTCCCAACGCGGCCCCGCGTGCGCGCGCGAGCGAGCTCTGAACCCTCTCCACCGCTGCTGCTGCTTTTGTTTAATCCATCAGAGTTTATTCTCTCTGGTTTCGCCCGTTTGTTTGTTTGTTTACTCACTGCCCCCCCACGGGCGGGGTCATGCGCTTCTCCTTCTGCCTGCGGTTGCAGAACCACACGCGCACCACCTCCTTCTCGAGCCGCAGGCTGTCCGCCAGGCTCGTGATCTCCGCCGCTGCGGGTTTGGGGCATTTGAGGAAGTGGCTCTCGAGCGCGCCTTTGACGCTTACCTCGATGCTCGTGCGCTTCTTGCGCTTGCGCCCGTGCGCCGCGAGCTTGTCGAGCCCCGCGGGGCCGCTCGCGCCGCAGTCCGCCTCCTCGAGCCACTTACCCAGCAGCGGCTTGAGCTTGCACATGTTCTTGAAGCTGAGCTGCAGCGCCTCGAAGCGGCAGATGGTGGTCTGCGAGAACACGTTGCCGTAGAGCGTGCCCAGCGCGAGCCCCACGTCCGCCTGCGTGAAGCCCAGCTTGATGCGGCGCTGCTTGAACTGGCGCGCGAACTGCTCCAAGTCATCTGACGTGGGCACGTCCTCGTCCGAGACGCCGCCGCTGCCGCTCGTTGGCTCGAGCTGATGCTGTTGGTGCTGCTGGAGCGCGTGGTGCGCGTGCTGATGGTCCTCGTGCTGGTGGTGATGGTGCTGCTCGTGCTGCTGCTGCTGCTGCTGGTGCTCGTGCTGGTGGTGCATGCCGAACCCGGACTGCGAGTACACGAGATCGTGCCCGTTGGCGCTCGTCCTCCACGCGCTCCCGTCGTGGTTGCTGCTGCCGTTGTTGTGGTGCGCGTGATGCCCCAGCTGCTGCTGCAGGTTGCCGCCTGCGTTGCCGCCTGCGTTGTTGCTGTTGCCCGTGCTGCCGTTGCTGTTGCCGTTCTCCTCCCGCGCGCTCTGCACCGCGGGTTTGACCTCGCGCTCTCCGCTCGACCACGCGTCCCCGTGCGCCGCCAGCGCCGCCGTGAGCCACTGGTGCGCGTGGCTGAGCGCGTGCCCGCCAACACCGCCGCCGCCAACTCCGCCGTAGTCGCCGTGCAGCAGCAGGCCGTGCGCGTGCCGGTACGGTGGCTCGTGCTGCTGCTGCTGCTGCTGCTGCATGGCGGAGGGCGGGAGGCTGTAGGCGGCCATCGGTCCCTCCGCCACGGCGCCGCGCGCGTCTCTGCAGCAGCAGCAGCGCAGCACCGCCGCCAAAAACCCCGGGAACACGGCGCGCGGGAGCGCGCACGCGCAACGCGGCCACGCCTACAACAAGGGACCATTGGAGGGAAACCCAGTGACGGACAGAGGGTGTGTGGGTGTGTGGGTGGGTGGGTGGGCAGGGTCTCTGCTGGAGCCTGCGCGCACATACACACCACAGACCGCTGCCCGTAGCTGCCCACAGCCGAATGCGCAGCGTGGGTTTATTGTTTAGCCCATGTTGACCTGAAGCTCAGGGTCTCTAAGCAGCAGTGTGGTCAGCCGGAGTGGGGATTCTGTTAACACTGTTTAAAACAAGAGAGTCTGAAAAAAAGCCACAGCACCGTTATTACTTGTATTTTTCTGGAAAAAAAAAACATTATATATTATATATTATACTAAAAAAGCGCAGCTTCTGCCCGGTGGTCTGTACGTGCTGTTACCGTTATCTGCAGTGCATCTGACTGCATCTCCATGCATGTAGGGATGCAACTGGTATTTCAGTTTTACTGGGTTTATACTACACTGATTGGGTCTCATTCACCGAATCTTCTGCTTTACAGATTTGCGTGTGTCTGAAGATTTCCTTGAGATCTACAAGAAGTTTGAACTCTAGTGAGCGTCTATATACAAAACTACACTGTTAACTTGCTTTATTATAATGTACAGTACTGTGTGAAATCTTAGGCCCACAAGACACATTTACAAAATCAATTAATTTGTGTAGTTTGTGTTTATTTACTGAGAAAAGTGTAAGTGTTATTTGAATAAACAAAATGTATAGAATATAAATTAATAATGTTAATACATTAATATGCCCCCCCCCCATACACACACACACACACACACACACACACATATATATATATATATATATATATATATATATATATATATATGCAATAAATAGTGACTTTATGGATGTTAGTTTGTTTGTTTACCCATTTCCAAACCTCTCCTTGAGGAAGCCCAGTATTATATGTAGTTAAAAAGCAGCTCCTGGTTTGACCAATCAGTGCTTCAGTAAATTGTGCTCATGATGTAATTGATGATATTAACAGATATGATATTATCTGTGGTGGCTGTGAGGGTGTCAAAGAAAAATATGGACCAAAGAAATTCTTTTTATTTTTTATTGTTTTTATGTTTATTTGAATTACGAATATGACTTTATTCTAATGTATATTGTGATAAACTCACTGCTGAGGTCAATTGTTTTAGATTAGATACCTAAAACCTTCGCACAGTACTGTATGCCAGGAGAGGTGAATAACATTACTTTGCCTAGCAATCTAAACTGGCGGAGAATAATATTGAGATGAGCTGGAGGCAGTGCTGGGGTGGGTGACCATAAGTGTGGAGAGAATCCCTGGTGTGCTGGTAGTGCTGTTGGCCGGTTACTGTGAGCTTATGCATTGCAGTGTTCATGGCTTTTGCACAAGTCATGGTGCTTTGTTCCCAGCTGTTGTCGGCCACAGCCACACTGTCAATACCAGGCGGTATTCATGTAAATTACTGATGCAGCAGTTTTCAAACATAAACTTGCTGCTTTGTTCAACAATGCTTAACCTATTTTTTAGGGCGGCGGGTTATCCTAATTTTTAAAGTTATGTGAGCAGCTCACAGTTTTTAACTCAGTGTTTTAGAATTTTTATTTTGTTGTTTATGTTAATTCAGTCCAGACTCAGCTTAATAGGACTACATTTTAAAAGGTGCAGCATTTACATGCTAGTGCCCGAAGCATTATAATCACTGCTGCATCATTTAAAATCTGAACAAGAAGCTGGTGAATAAGACGCTGACTTCAGCTTTGTAATTTAAATGCTCATAGTATTTATTATTTTATGATAAGGTGATTTAGGGTATTAAAATATGCTACTTAGAAGTTTTATGTAGGGAACTATCTATAAATATGTGCTACAGTAAGACATTTCTACAAGGTAACAGAGCTTAGCTTGGCTTTTCAGAGATGGCAACAGCTCCATCACCTGAAGAGACTTAGGAGTGATGATGAATTTGCTTTTTTATTGCTGAACTGGTAAATTATGTAATGTAGTGCATCTTTGTAATTGTGAAGCTGTTTGAGCTGAATAACATTAGCCAATTACTATTTTTTGATGAACCAGGCTAGCCATTGTTCTCAGATCATTTCCAGCGCTGCCATCAGTCTCCTTTTGAAAACGCAAGCAATATAAATTTACCTGGCCAACATAAATAAATAAATATCTGATTCAGAGGAGGGTTACATGAATAATGGACACGTTTTGTCGGACACAGGACACAGCTGTTCATATGAATATTAATGTTAGCTATTAGGTATATGTGGTGAAGCAAGTGATTTCCATAAATTTCCCCTCAGTTATGAAAAACAGCAGTACACATACATTAATCCGCTGGGAGAACAGAACCGCAGCACCACCCATGTTACAAAATGTTCTTACGCATGTTTCATGCAATGACTTATTTCCACCAGAGAGGCCACCAATTCCCCAAATTTGCCAAACTTACACAGTGTAGCTTTAACAGAGATTTGCTTGCTGTCATATCACTTTGCTTCCTACACCTTAAAGAAGATTAAATGTGTTCACCTGTCTCTTTCTGAAACTGTGCTGACCCACTTGGACGGTGTGGCCCAGCTGGCAAAACAGACAGGGAGTTTCTTTATGTTACTAAACTCCTAAACTAAACTACCAAACTAATAAACAAGACCTGAAATTTATTGCCAAAGTATACGTCTGTTTATATAAATCTGAGAGGAATTATTCACTTTTTCCTCATTAATGACTGTTGTATTGGCTCCTGCCGATCTGTTGAAGTTTCTGGTGAATTTTGAATTTGAAATGTGTCCGCAGGCTGTCTATATTCGGTTAAAGACCTAATTTATTAGATTAGGATTATTAGCCACACTGATATGTTAGGATTTCATTGAAAAAGTCAAAACAGAATGAACAGAGCAGACAGATTATGCTCCATTGAATCCACAGTATCTCAGACAAGTTTGTGCTAATGCGGGAGTTATAAAATATAAGTTTCAGTGCTACAATAAAACATCACTCTTTCCCCTGTTTTCAGACACTTTTTTTGCTTGCCAGACTGTGTAATGGCCTTCTGAAGCCAGATTACCAGAAATGGGATTGTGTCACTGTATTTGCATAGACGCTGTATGATTTGGTCATGGAAAATAACTGTCCGTCAAATAATTAATGTTCAGGTAAATGTCACATAACACACAGTTTTCTACTCTTCTGTGAATGTAAAATATACAAAAGAAACCTCTGTTATTTTACAGAACAGGTTACATCCTGTCTTTATTTAGTGTCCACACATTGCCTTTGTTACAGAATTTTTTTTTTTTAGATTTCAGAACCATCAGCCAACTGCATTTTGCACACTGTGAAATTAGACCTCTGCATTTAACCCATCCGTGCAGTGAAACACCCACATACATGCACGCTAGTGAACACACATACTGGGGGCAGTGATCACACTTGCCCAGAGCAGTGGGCAGCCCTATCCATGGCACCTGGGGAGCAACTGGGGGTTAGGTGCCTTGCTCAAGGGTGCTTCAGTCATGGGGATCAAACGGGCAACCTTCCAGTCACAGGGCTGGTTCCCTAACCTCCAGCCCACAACTGCCCCAACACTTTCCACTCAAGAAATCTGCAGCAGGATATTTGAATATCCAAGAATCTCAGGAGGAAATTTTTCCACACCTGCAAAGTAAGAAGTTGGTTGTGTTTCTGCTTCTCACAAACCAAGCAATCATAAACACATTCAGGGATGTTGAGGCCTGGGCTTTGGTGGTCAGTCCACTGCAGTGATAACACAAGTAGCTTGTTTCCTTCATTTGCAAATGTTATATTCCTTTTCTTAGTAAGGGCTTCTCTACAAATACACATCTTTCAGTGTCGTTGGGGTCTTTACCCAGTGGAAGGATGGACAGAAACACCTGTCGATTTGTGTTAGATCTGAAGCTTAATTTCCTGCTATCTCTCTAGGATGAGAGCTTTCAGTCCTGTTTATCTGACGGGGAGGGCTTTGGTGGTCTGCCAGGTCTTGAGAAGGTTGTCTCATTTTATCTATTTTTTTAATTTTTATTTGAACTCCAGTTAATGGCTGGTTTGACCAGAAATGACATAAACGAAAGGTGATCTCTGACTTTTGAACATACTGGATTTATATATTTAAAAGAAATATTTTCTTCTTTCATTTTTAAACTATGGAACAAAGAACTGGCCAGCGTCTATGCTGAATGCAGCAGCATCATCCAGACTGGGGGAGATCTTAGGATTTTTTCAGCCCCACTGCTGGTTGCCATAGAGAGAAATCAAACAACTGCCCTACTGCCCCCACCAAAAACTATCCTCAACACTAAAGCCCCTCTACCCCTCCACCCGCCACCCCACCCCCCTGCAACACACGGCATCTAAAGAACCACTTACATCAGCTTTCAGACAGGACAAAGGAGAGAATAGGAGACGACAGAGTGAGGGGGGGAGAGAGATAGAGACAGAGAGAGAGAGAGAGAGAGAGAGAGAGAGAGAGAGAGAGAGCGAGAGAGAGATGTGTGATTGTGTGACTGTGTGTGTGAGTGACAGTGTGTGCATGAGAGTGTGTGTGACCCTAAAGCTGTGTGTTAGACTATGTGTCTGTGAATGTGAGTGTGTGTGTCTGTGAGATTGTGTGCATGTGTTTCAGTGAGTGTGTGTGTGTGTGAGTGTGTGTGTGTGTGTGTGTGTGTGTGTTTCAACAGATGGGTTCTGGTCTCTGATTGGCTGTTGCACCTCTTTATTGTGTAAATGTCAGAAAATGAACCTGGGTATATTAAATGAAAACATTCAATTAGTTTCCAATTGACATCCAACAAAACAACAACAATAACACAATTAGTGTGTAAACAATAACTCAATTTATCTACATTAATAAACCCATTTATCTCCATTTCATGTTCCAGATTCCACATTTGCATTGTATTTTTCCTCTGAATGTTCTAATTTTAGCATTAACTATAAACACAAACAACAGTAGCAACAATGGAGGCATTTAAAACTGATTTACCTTTTACCTTCCATTTGGCTTTATACGAGAGTCACAAACAGTGATTCTGTCCAGCCAGTGATTTTCTTTTCTTTCTTTTGCAGTCATCTGATTCCAGTGACACCATATGACAATTCCATTTAATACTGTGTTTGGCCAATCAATGTTTTACACCATTAGCATTACTTTTACATTCTGGCTCAACGCATGTGAGGGTAACTAGCACAGCTACTGTTTACTTGGCAGTGGAAATGACAACAAAATGTGTGATCATGGATACGATACCACACGGTGTGGTGGAACAGGCTATTTTAATGATTGTGCCTTCAAACCTGACAGATGCAAAAACCTTGTTTTCTGAATGGCTGTGCTATACAGCAGCTCATTCACAAAGCAGTCCAGGCTGAATAAATAAGTAAATAAATAAATCTTGTACAAATGGCACATCATGCACATCTTCTTTCCCTTATGCAAACTTTAGGATATAAGCTGTCTTAAATCTTACATCTTAAAGTACAAACATACACAATCTCACAAAACAGTCAGAACTAAACTGGCAGGGCTAAATAGGCAGATATGCTATCAACGTTTCAAACCATTTATTTTTCTGAGCAAATAATAATTTACTGCCCACATAAATAGCTGCTTAATTAAATTTTTCTTAGGTTGCTGGACATGTGTATTTGTTTTTGGTATATCACACAATCAATGATTTCAGAACAGGCCATATTTGCAACTTAGTTTCAAAATATTGTACATTTGTTTACATTGTAACAGTGTTTACATACTACATCAAACTTTTAGATTAAAAGACTTTAAAATATTAAAATACCTTAGCACTACTTTACTTTTACTGTCCTATATCACTCTTGTGAAAGCTGCGATTGGCGTAAAAGCTTTGGAAATGATCTAAATGTCTTTAGGGCAGGTCAAAGTTGCAAAAACAAGCGACAATTGCAAAAGTATTACGCAGATAATCGAGTCAAAGCAAGTGGGGATTAATGAAAGGAAGATAAAAAAAAACTTTAAAGATATGGTGCTGAAATCCATTGGCATAATAATGAACATCATTGTGGCGTAACAGTGAAATCACCCAAATCAAAAGAACATTTGTGGCAATTAGGGCCGTAATTCGGCGCATTACGGCACGACCACAGCGGCTTAGCGAGGCGTGTGGGGAGAAAACCGAAGCACATTACTCTAATGGCATAATATGCAAACTATGGGCTGTTCAATTACATGGCTTAACAATGCATAAACGATGCAGGGTCTGTTATTGGTGGTCTGTGCTAATTCGTTTGGAAGGGCCAGCGAGATGACACGCAGAGAAGCGCTATTCTGAGCTCCAGGGGCCACTGCCAAACTACATATAAGAGAATAAAAATTAATGACGAGGAATCTGAGCGTTAAATTAACAGTAATTATGTAACCCACATGTTGTAAAGATTTCATTTTTTATGATATAATTAGGGAACTGTCTCCACATGCATCAACTTGTTTCCCCTGTTTTACAAAAAACTGACACTCAGGGTCGCATGCAGATACAAAACAGTGACTTTCCTATTTTATTTGGTAAGGACAGGCAAAATTAAATTTCATGCCAAATTAAAACATGACTGGTCTATAAGCACATAAGCGCTCTACTGCACCAGACGGGTATAACCACATGATAAATGAGTGGATGGAAAATACAAAGAAAATATATGGGCTTCTTAAAAACTTCAAAACAAAACTGGTACTTATTATTAATTATTCATACAGAGCAGCAGCACTTTTAAGCAACAAAAAACAAGGGGCCATTTGTTTCTTTCTAGGAATTGTTTATTAAATTGTAGAATAAACACACACACACACGCCAAACCCTAAAAGTTTGTTTCCTTCTCTTACTTTTTTTTTTCTCTTCCTTTGCCTTAGTTTCTTTTCTATTCCTTTCCTTCTTTCTTTTGTTCTTTCTTTCTTTCTTTTCATACAGTGTCTGATTCTGCAGTTTTGCAGCGCTTAATATTCAGTCTCAAATGTTTTTTTATACAAACATTTTTCCATAATTCACAGTGATTTGTTGTGAACTGGTGCATTCTACAGAAACTGGTTCATGATGTGTACCTCACAAACATTTTTGTACTATCCAAAACCACCAGTGCAACTACATGTGTCTCTTGAGTTTTGTGGTAAAATTAGTAGTAAATCAAAAAACCACTGTGCCTTACAGCACCCTCATCACCTCACACGCATTTTGAAAATTACATTTCAGGCCAAAATCTTCACAAAACTATTGTAAAACACCATATCAGGCAATGCATTCTTCATAACTTTTAATAACATAACCCTTTGGATGTCTGGTTCCTATCACCACCACTATGAAAAATGGTATTTTGTACAAGAGGAATTCATCTTTAACAGTGCTTATGTTTTTTTTATGTTTTTATGTGCACTCTTTTTAATATTCCCAAGTTTTCTGCTCTGAGCTTTGGCAATATAAATGTGGCATCGCCCTCCCTCCTTCTCTCCCTCTTTCCCTTTCTCTTCAGTATAGTGTTTGGTAATCCAATGCAATTAGGCTGCACAAAAACCTTGTTAAATCTGTCCCCCTCTAAACTGGCCCGGCGATTGTTTGGGTCTATTGTGTTAGGTTGGATAACTGAAAAGACCACCCCAGTGTGTGAGTGTGAGAGAGAGAGAGAGAGAGATACAGCAACAGAGAGAGTGAGTGAGTGAGTGAGTGAGAGAGAGAGAGAGAGAGAGAGAGAGAGAGACCCCCAGGTCTCAGCAGAGATGAATAGTTTGCACCCACCAGTGTGCTGGGAGGCAGTAGCAGGAGCCATTAGGGACAGTGTTGCCCCCAGAGCCAAAGCACTGTTTCTTCCCACAATGACCAATAAACTTCATACAGAGCAGAATCAATTTCATTATCAGGCATAGAATTACTTTATCAGACAAGTACCCTTGCAGTTATGGTAATCTGGATTTGTTTTAGTGAAATTGATGCTTACGTAAATGGATAAAATAAGGAGTCAAAAGATATAATTATATATATATATAAAATTAACCATCTTTTTAACACTTTTTATGTGTTAAATGATGCTAAAAGCTTCTACACTTCTATTCATGTTAAATCTGTTAAATGTGAATATATACCAGTGACTTTCATGTTGCACATACTGATGCACTCTGAACTGCAGCTCTCCAAAAAAATAAATAAATAAACAGAACAAAACACAAAATCTGATCAGTTTGTCAGATTTCATGTGACTTTTTATTGTTTAGACTGCACAAAGTCTGCCCTGATCAAATGAAGTATGCAAAAAAATCTGTTTTGAGTGGCCAAGTCTGAACAATATGGAGGTAATTATGTAGCAAAACTTGAGAACTTGAAGGACCTGATCTGAGAACCCGTAAAGTAATATCTTTAGTGACAGCTTGTAAAATAAAAATCTGAGCTTGCATCTTGAAATTTTTACTCACAAAATATATCCTCACTTCAAACTGCACTTCAAACTTGATCATAGCCAAAAAGTCACATATTTGTGAATGAAAACAAGAATATAACAAATATTTATTTGTACATATTTTCATTTTTGCCTCTGCCCTTACAAATTTGAGCTCACAACCTTTTAAATGTGACAGCACAACTTCACATCTGCCCATCTTCATTTTTGCAACACTTCTCTAGGTAGATGTGCTACAAAGCTGATTTGTGCACTTAATTGAGAGATCACAACTGGGGTCGCTGGGGGGCAGTGGGGATGTAACATAATTTGTGACCATTCAAATGAGCTTAGTTTAATGCTTTCAATTTTGAGTCAAAAGACAAAATTATTGGATTTTAATAATGAATATTGTGGGGATCAGTACAGATGCTATGTACCTTAGGAACATTAGAAAATCTATCCAGGATCAGTATGGTGATGATGTTCCTGAATTAACATTAGAAAAACCCATCCAGAAACATTAAGCAATGATGTTTCTTAATCAACATTAGAAAATCTATCCAGGATCAGAATGGCAACAGTGTTCCCAAAACAGCATTAGAAAATCATTTTAGGATCAGTATGACGAATATGTTCCTGAAATAACTTTAGAAAAATCCATCCAGAATCATGGCAATGATGTTTCTTAATCAACATTAGAAAATCTATCCAGGATTAGCATGGTGGTGATGCTCCTCAGTCAACATTAGAAAATACATCCAGGATCAGTATGGCAGTGATGTCTTGGAATCCACATGAGAAAATCTGTCCAGGATCAGTATGAAGATGATGTCCCTGAATCAACATTAGAAAATCTATTTAGTATCAGTGTGGTGATAAAGTTCACAAATTAACATTTGAAAATCTTTCCAGGATCAGTATGGCAGTGATTTAATTAAATCAACATTAGAAAATCTGTCCAGGATCAGTATGGCAGTGAGTTCCTGGGATCAACATTAGAAGATCTGTCAAGCATAATCATCATTAAAAAAATCTATCCAGGGTAGATTGCTATGGCAGTGATGTCACTAAATCAACATCAAAAAGTCTATCCAGGACCCATACGGGGGGTGATGTACCTGAATTAACAGTAAAAATCTATCCAGGATCAGTATGGAGGTGCATAATTACATTCCCTGTCTCAGGGGAATGTCAGTCAACATTAATGTTGCTAGTATTAGTGTTTTAACACTCAAATTACCTTACCTTTAATGATAGTGTTCAGACTTTGTCATTAAAATTATCAGCCACGAATGTCCTGTTGAATGGATGTCCTCAGAATGACCGATGAACTTTTCTACCATGTGAGCCGTGTAAAATCCAATTTTTTTTCTTTGCAAAGTCTAAAAACTTTACTGGTGGTGCTGCATCTGTTTTGCACAGTCCAGCTTGCACACATGCTTAAGAGACAGATTTTGCCTTATCACTCGACGTGCCCTAGAATCACATACAAAATACACTCCTGTGATGTTTTGATGAGAAATGTTCCGCTTTGCCGATGTCATTGTCTTTCTTTAAAGTGTACTGGACTGTGTGATGACATCTTAAAACTTTTCTGCAGCACTTTTTCTTTTTACAGTTAAGTTTTGTGGAAAATGTGCAGTTTTTTGGTAGGAAACTGGTCGAGAAAAATTGTAAAGCATGTTGCCACTGTGCAAAAGCAACACAGCATCGCCTGTGAATTTGTGGCCATATGAGTTTATTATTTGTTAAGTGCCGTTAAGTCCATTTCAACTACTGACTACCACAAGGATAGTGCTTCTTCAGAATACCCAGTCTTCTGTTTAGGTCTTTAGGCTTCTGAATGCCTTATTTATAATTTCTCTGATTGTATCCATCCATTCTCTTTTATCTTCAGCTGTTCAAAGCATAACTGACTTTTTTACCTGTTTATTGGTTCTTCTCAAAATATGTCCAAAATGAGAAATCTGCAGTTTGTTTGTCCAGGCTTTGATTCAGAAGTGAGGCTTTATTTGGTCGACGATCCACCACCGTTTTTGGCACTATATAGAACCATATACAACACATACTTCATCAGTCTGAAGAACATTGTAAAGGAAAGCTATATTTACAAAGAAAACGAATCTATATAGAACCCAGAAACCTCAAAGAACCCTTTGCATGATTCTGTAGAGAATCACTGCCTTTTGTAAGGAACCCTTGAAGAACCATGTTTTTTAAGTGCGTAGTACACAACTACTTGCAGTACAAACTAAAACTTAGATGTAAACTAGTTGTGTGCTCTAAATTTACTGCTCTTACACCTAAGAAATACAAGTAAACTTTTATAAACTTAAAAGTGCCCCAATTTAGTCCCAAGAAGTATTAAAATAGTACATTTACAAGTGTTTACAATACTTAAAGGTGCACTTATAGTACACTGATGTTAGTATACCTTTTATATGAAGTAAACTTGGGAAATCTATTTAGTTTACTTAAGTGTTCTTCATAAAATGAACATCTAGTATACTTAATTTTTGTAAAGGAGGGTAAAAAGCAAAGTGATACTGATCCGGGAACATCTTACTTTCAAAAATTACCTTCACTGTGCAATCATGGGTCCAATAAAGCCCCTTCCTTCAGTGTTCTACCCAAAACTCTAGACACTAGGCTTAAAACTAGTGCTTAATTAGCTGTTTTGTTGTTTCACTTTATTATCTTTAGATGTGTGATGCAAAGTAATTATCTGCCTAGCAGATATAAATCAAGGTCGGCATCACTCTCTCACGCGTTGGAAAGCCCCACCAATGATTGCTTTTGTTTCCATGCAAGATAAATCATATATTTTTTTCAATAACTGTTCTTCTGTATTTCCTTCGTTTATTGGGCAGTCTCCTAGCCAGTGGCAGAATTAGAAATGTTTGTGTTATTTTCTTTGCAAATATTTCTTAGAAAAACTAGCTGTCAGGGTGGGTCTTACCATAAGTCTTTTATCATAAGGTTTGTAGCTCCTTAGCTTATTGAGATATGGGACATGATAAGCACATTTGATCAGCTGCTGTATTACTTAAGCTTACTGGCACTGTCCTAACACAATGTGCTCATTTGGGGTGTATTTAAGCTCGTATGTGTCTAACGTTGTTGTCCCCAAACATCTGCAAACAAGCTGTTAATGAACCACTAAGGCATTTCCATATCATACTCCAGATTTAGCTTATTCTGTCCCAGAGACTCCAAAAGACATCGTAAACAGATAGAAATGTGCTAATGACCAGCTATTTATAACCATTAAGAAAACAAACCAATCTCAGCTCATCTTTAGCTGAGTGTGTGTGCGATTATGTAATGTAAAGCAACCTGGGTGTGGGTTTCATCGCTTATGTGCAGCTCGATTAGCCACACACACCTCGTTCCTCACGCAGAAGTGAAGCAGATGGTGGGGGACATGCTGAGTTACGAAGCGCCAGCGACATGTAACACTCATCTAATTGAAACATCAATATTGCAGAAGTGATACAGCAGTTAAATCCCCGGAGAAAAGCACAGGTAAACTGAATTTAAAGTACAGAACAGTGAAGAAGCAGCTTTTACAAGAAATATACACCATGACTCTGCTCATTTCACTAAAGTAAAATGTCAGTTTGGTAGAATAAAATCTAACATCCACAGTTTTCTTCAATGTAGTTGTGTCAGAAGTTTGCTTTTGTAGTTTTGCACTGGAGCTAAAAGGCTAATAGACAGCAAGCAGTGGCTTACTAATTTCATTTATAGGCATCACAATAAATGCAGGGATAAATCATCATATACTTGCCTTTATCCATCTGGAGATGGTACATAAATTTAAACAGATTAAGGAAACTGCTTACTAAACTTCAAGATCTTCAAGGCTTCAAGATCACTGCTAAGTCAGCTAAACAACATACTTTTGTCTATTTATTTGTATTTCTATAGATAATATTATAGATTTAGATAACTAAAAAAGCAACCTTGGACACCAGATATCTTGCCTAATCAAATACTGAGTAAAGGCAAAAACTGTGTATGCATATGAATGGTATGTAAATGCTATTTCTTAAGGGAATTATTATTTAAAGTACTGTTGGCTTGAAAGAAGTATTAACCTTAAATTTTTAATAAAGTTTTAGCATACTGTTGTCTTAAAACTAAATAAGCTAAACTGTCAAATACATTGATATGTAGAGTATACGAGTCGCAATATAAAAACACTGGAAATCCCAGAAAACAGCTTGAATTTATGCAGTGATACTTATTAGTCCCACAACAGGGAAATTTCACCACTGCATTTAACCCATCCGTCAAGTGAAACACCACATACACACTAGTGAGCGCACACACACACACACACACACACACACACACACACACACACTGGGGCAGGGAGCACACTGCCGGGAGCAGTGGGCAGCCCTATCCACGGCACCCAGGGAGCAGTTGGGGGTTGGGTGTCTTGCTCAAGGACACCTGAGTCATGTACTGTCGGCGCTGGGGATCGAACAGGTAACATTCCAGTGAGAGGGCCAATTCCCTAACCTCCAGCCCATGACTGACTGCGTTGTTACTATTAACTAATGACATATTGCATTAACTTAGTATATTTGGGTAATAGTGAGGGTAAACAAAATAAACCATTCTCAAATGTCCATGTTCGTTGAAGTGTAAACAGCAGCGTTATATGACTTCTAGTTGCATTCTAAAGAATGGCTAAGATTACTACCTTATTAAATCCAGCAATAATTCAACCAAATAGTCTTACCATTCAATCAAGTTGGAAACTGTTCAGCTTCACTGGAAATGCCCTGCTTATCATGTGTCACTTCGCAAGGTAACTAACCAAAAAAGGGGATAAAATTGAACCAGAAGGCCAACACAAGCCTGTGCAGTCTGACCGTTTTACACCCATTTGTGAGTTAAAAATGCTCAACTTGGAGATTATTAATTTACTAGCATGTGCACATTCCTGGAAATTATAATTATAAGGTTTGCTTAACAACTAAACAGGTCAGCGATGTAGGCTGGTGGGTAGTTTACATTAGCATAGAAATACAGTGTTGTGTTTCTTTCCTAGTTGTGACACTTGCCAATGATGCCAATGTTCACATGGGCTGATTAGGAAGAATTAAACCTGATTAAACCTTGCGGACTGTCTCTCCTCCAAAATGAAGCACAGTATGTGTGTTTATTTAGTGCTCATCTCTTTCCTTTCACTGTGATGTGTGAAGTGTTGAACCCCTAACACAGCACACACAGACCTGGCTCCACTTCTTCTCCGCTTTGCACACCTTCTCACAGCCAGGTACTTTCAGATGTGGATATCTTGCGGAACACTGAACGAGTAAAATTCACAAATGTGCTTTCAAGCACATTATTTTCAGTGGGACACAGAGCAGACACACTTTCATCCAACTTGAAGGGGGCTACCACACATGCCAACCAAAGTAAGGTTTTTGAGAGAGGCTGAAAACCAGTGACCCTCTAATGCTGCTCTGTTACACATTCAACAATGCTGCTATTTACAGATGGATGTAATGATGCAGTGATAGTGAGAAAAGGTTATGTTTTTACATGTTTTTTATCAGTGTGCAAAATACCTCCTGCTATTCGGGGGGTCTCAGGTTGGCTTGCTACTGCAGCGTTGACATTGGCTATAACAGCACTGATGCTAGCTTCACTGAAAAATGCTTAATTTTGGAAATGCTATTTCACAATTTGTTTTAGTTTGGTTTGGTTTCCATACTTTAACTGAGACCTTACATCTACTCTTTTGCCTTCAGTTTGAGGAATGCGTAATAATTCATGCTTTCCATCTTTTTGGTGAAGCTGTCAGATTTACAAACATGCTACAGCATATTTTAAAGTGGCAGACCAATGCTCACATCTAGTTAGTTAAGAAAGACAGAAGCTTGCTGATTGTGGGTGAAGCAGCTAAACAATTATCATTCCCCTATTAGCACACCTTAACACTGCAGACACTAACAGACATACACACTCATACATATCCAGACATGTATATAAATCAACTGACAACCCATGTTGTTTCTTGTCACCCACTGTTCTCTTTTCAGCACATACAAGCAAAGCCTGTATGTTACTGCTTTGTCACAGTCATTATCACTGTTACAGCTATTGCTGTTGTCTCTGGGTCTGCCTCTTTTCATCCCTTCAAAGTTTTTGTTGCTGCACCTTTAAGAACTGTGCCTGTTCTGATTGGCTGCTTTGGACTGAGCCTCATCCAAAAAGCAGTCTGGGATGAAACACTCTTTATAACTTCAGTGTGAATGTGCAGAGCTCAACTGTTTTTAGTTGAACAAGCATACATATGTAAATGTGCTGTTCTTAGTGACATCACAAAAGCTTAATGTCAGTATATATGAACTGGCTAGTGAACAGTGGTACAATCTTTATGTGGTACGTGAAAAATTATTTTAGAAAAAGCAAGGGAATTTCAGTCAATGTTACTGCAGCTTTTTATTGTTTAACACATCGTTATTTAATAAAGTGAGAAATTGAATGTCCTTTTAGCCATACTTAGTTTCCAGTAGAAAGCAGGTTGTTACTCAGTGAGGTAGTAGCAGTTGTGTGTGCTGCCAATTTCACCCCATTTCTCTTTTCGTCTTCCATAATTGTTTCTTTGTCCTGCTCTTGCGGAATGACCTGAGGTTTTTTAACTTTTGCATGTGTACGGAGATGTGGCGTTGAACACGGATGCCACTTCGAGCAGCCAAAACAGCCTGAGCACCAGACTGCAGAGATCTAGGCAGCATCCTGTCTGCTCTCTGTGCCTGTGAAAGGGAAACACAGAGGAGGAAACAATCTAAAGCGATATTTAACTATTAAGTCTTAAACCAAATGCAGTAGACAGCGTATGTCACCTTATGACAATGTTATCTATAAAAATGGGCAGAAGTATGTGTAAGAGTGACTGCAGGCATCATATTAACCCCTTAAAATCCTAGACTTATTATATACCGAGGCTTATTATTACAGTTACTAGAGGGACTTCATTGCAAACTGGCCAGAAAATCCATCCATCCATCCATCCATCCATCCATCCATCCATCCATCCATCCATCCATCCATCCATCCATCCATCCATCCATCCATCCATCCAATTTTTAAGCCGCTTCTCCCTCAGGGTCGTGGGGCTGGGGGGGGTGGGGGGGGTGCTGGAGCCTACCCCAGCAGTCATTGGGCGGGGAAGGTGGCCAGAAAATCACTATTTATTATTTATACATAATCTTTATGAATTAATATTCTATAAATTTTGTTTATAAAATATTAACACTTTCCTCAGCAAAAAACACACAAACTACACAAATACATTTTGAAAATGTGTCTTGGGTGCCTAAAACTTTCGCACAGTACTGTATATATATATATGTAGAACCCCAATTCCAGTGAAGCTGGGAGATTGTGTAAAAGACAAATAAAAAAAAGAATACAATGATTTGCAAATCCGTTTCAACCTGTATTCAATTGAATACACTACAAAGATATTTATTGTTCAAATGGATAAACTTTATTGCTTTTTGCAAAAATTCACTCATTTTGAATTTGATGCCTGCAACACGTGCCAAAGAAGTTGGGACAGGGGCATGTTTACTGCTGTGTTACATCACTTTTCCTTTAACAACACTCAATAAGTGTTTTGGAACTGAGGACACTAATTGTTGAAGCTTTGTAGGTGGAATTCTTTCCCATTCTTGCTTGATGTACAACAGTCCGGGGTCTCCGTTGTCGTATTTTGTGCTTCATAATGCGCCACACATTTTCAATGGGAGACAGGTCTGAACTGCAGGCAGGCCAGTCTAGTACCCGCACTCTTTTACTACGAAGCCACGCTGCTGTAACCCGTGCAGAATGTGGCTTGGCATTGTCTTGCTGAAATATGCAGGACATCCCTGAAAAAGATGTTGCTTGGATGGCAGCATATGTTGCTCCAAAACCTGTATGTACCTTTCAGCATTAATGGTGCCTTCACAGGTGTGCAAGTTACCAATGCCATGGGCACTAACACACCCCACACCCCCATACCATCAGAGATGCTGGCTTTTGAACTTTGCGCTGATAACAATCCGGACAGTCCTTTTCCTCTTTGGCCCGGAGGACACGACATCCATGATTTCCAAATACAATTTGAAATGTGGACTCGTCAGACCACAGGACACTTTTTCTCTTTGCGTCAGTCCATCGCAGATGAGCTTGGGCCCAGAGAAGCCAGCGGCATTTCTGGGTGTTGTTGATATATGGCTTTTGCTTTGCATGGCAGAGTTTTAACTTGCACTTGTAGATGGAGCGACGAACTGTGTTCCACTGACAATGGTTTTCTGAAGTGTTCCTGAGCCCATGTGGTAATATCCGTTACAGAATGATGTCGGTTTTTAATGCAGTGCCGCTGATGGATCAAAGGTCACAGGCATTCAATGTTGGTTTTCTGCCTTGCCGCTTACTTGCAGAGATTTCTCCATATTTCCTGAATCTTTAGATGATATTATGGACTGTAGATGATGTAATCCCTAAATTCCTTGCAGTTGCATGTTGAGAAACGTTGTTCTTAAACTGTTGGACTTTTTTCTCACGCAGTTGTTCACAAAGTGGTGAACCTCACCCCATCCTTGCTTGTGAATGACTGAGCCTTTCAAGGATGCTCCCTTTATACCCAATCATGACACTCACCTGTTTCCAATTAACCTGTTCACCTGTGGAATGTTCCAAACAGGTGTTTTTTGAGCATTCCTCAACTTTCCCAGTCTTTTGTTGCCCCTGTCCCAACTTCTTTGGAACATGTTGCAGGCATCAAATTCAGAATGAGTGAATATTTGCAAAAAACAATAAAGTTTATCCATTTAAACATTACATATCTTGTCTTTGTATTGTATTCAATTGAATATAGGTTGAAAAGGATTTGCAAATCATTGTATTCTGTTTTTATTTATGTTTTACACAACGTCCCAACTTCATTGGAATTGGGATTGTATATTGTCCCCTACTATTTCTATAGCTCTAGAATGTCAGGTCCTGGAGATATACCACCCTATAGAGTTTAGCTCCACCCTAATCTAACACACCTGGTAAGTCAGGTAATAAAGACCTTCAGGGGCATCTGAATAGTAAAGGCAAGTGTGTTGGATCTGAAATCTCCAGGGTGGTAGATCTCCAGGACCAGGATTGAGCAGCCCTGCTGTAGCGCATTACAATCATTTTTTAAATAGAAACAATAGAAACTACATTGCCACATATAAATGCTGCATTGATTCACAATAGGTCTGAAGTTTTGATAGCACTTTGCAGATTGGTGATAAGGGAGTATTTATATGCTAACACTATGTAATAAAATGTACTAAGCTAAAAATTGCATGCTATTTTTTAGTTGTTAATGAATAATCAGTTAGTAATTTTAGAGGCACCAAGTTGCAAATAAAATGGTAACTGTAACAATTTGTACTAACCTAAAACGCATGCTCATTTTCAAATTAGTTATTGTAGCAGTAACTAGTTAATAATTCAATTCAACACAATGCTAACAAATTCTATTTACCTCTAAATATGATGTTAATTTTCCAGCTGAAGCAAAATGTTTTTTCACATTTATAGGAATAAGGTGTCCAGCATAATATCTGGATATTTAGTTAGCATATCACCCGCATTTCTTTAAATTATTGTATGGTTTCATATTAGGTTTATTATCCCAAAAGAATGATGTTCTGAAATGATATGATATCAGCACTGTAAAATAGTACTAATTAATTAATTAATTTATTATTTATTATGGTTTTACATGGTCAGATTCAGCATGATAAACAGACATATTTAGAGACTGTAATTATAGTGAAACTAAGTGGTACTGGAGCTGTAAAACACAAACTTACTTCTTTCCATCTTGTTTCAGGTAAGCATCAGTTCTTTAAAATAATGCTCCTAACCACTTTGAACCACTGTAATTATATTATGAAAATTAATTTATTATAATCACTCCTGGATGCCCTATTACTGTTGTATGTTCACCCATAAGAATAGATGAGGCAATACTAAGACACAGAATCAGGGCTGGAAAAACATGTTCCTTGTGTTACCTGTAACACAAAACTATTACTCTAGTACAAAATACAGGTCTGATAAATAGCTTAGATAGTTGAGCTCAGTGATGGAAGAAATTCACTTTAAGTAGTAATTTTCTTAATTACATTTTAGGTTTGTGCAACATGTTATCACTATTCTTTTATTACATATCTTTACTGTTACAATTATTAACTTACTAGTCCGTTAGTAAAAATTAAAATGAGTATGCCATTTTTTGCTAAATACAACTTGCTAATACCAAAATATTACCAAATTTTCATCATCCTGGAGAGATAAAGTACTGTGCGAAAGTCTTAGGCACCCAAGATGCATTTTCAAAATCTATTTCTTTGTGTAGTTTGTGTTTATTTGCTGAGAAAAGTGTTAATATTTGAATAAACAAAATGTATAGAATATTAATATTAAAATATATATATAAAATAGATTTTCTGGATGTTAGTGTGTTTGTTTAACCATCTCCAAACCTCTCCTCGAGGAAGCCCAGTATTATATGTAGTTAAAAAGCAGCTCCTGGTTTGACCAATCAGTGCTTCAGTAAATTGTGCTCATGATGTAACTGATGATATTAACAAGTCTCTGTGGCAGCTGTGAAGGTGTCAAGGAAAAATATGGACCCAAGAAATTCTTGTTACTTTTTATAGTTTTTATGTTTATTTATTATAAATATAAATTATGAACATGACTTTATTCTAATGTATATAATGATAAACTCACTACTGAGGTAAAGCGTTTAAAAATTTGCTTAATTAGATGCCTAAAACCTTCACACAGTACTGTATGTTTCCCACAAAGAAATAAATACCTAAACACAAACACATGCCTCAGAAGCATTACCTGCTGTGTGTTAGCCTGTGTTAGGGTGTTGTACTGAACCTGGTCCTCCTGCACTGTATTTCTCAGGGTGTTCCACAGCTTCAGCAGGTGAGACTTGAGAGCCTCTCCGTCAGTGTCATCCATGTCCTTTGAGCTGAACTTGGAATCCGGTATATTCTGTACCTCTGGTTTCTAAAGAAAGTAAAAGTTAACACACACTGTACCTGTCATAAGAAACACCTCCTTTGTAACTCCACCTAGTTATGGTACCATCTGCTGATGCACATTTTTCTTCTAGTCCCTCATTGGTGATCAGTTTCTGACCAAACAGCTGCTTATTGGGTTGTGGATCAGTCTACATAGCATTGATGCTGAGATAACTGTGTTTCAGTGGTCCTGTGCTCAGAAACTGACCAATAGTGAATAGTAGATTGGCTGAAAAATTATATAGCACAAGGTGAGCTGCAGTTTGTGTATGTATATATCTACTCTAAAACACCTAATGTACATCACAAACATGTCCAAAAGTATCTTCTAATCAGTCAATTCAGCTGTTTTAAGATGCACCCATTCCTGACACATTCCTCCACCTAGTTATGGTAACATCTGCTGATGCACATTTTTTCTTAGTTACCTTCTAGCCCCTCATTGGTGATCAGTTTCTGATCAAACAGCTGCTCTTGGCTGGATATTATTGGGTTGTGGATCAGTCTACATAGCATTGATGCTAAGATAACTGTGTTTCAGTGGTTCTGTGCTCAGAAACTGACCAATAGCTCCTGAGTAAAGCATTACCAATAGACTGCAATGTTCTAGAGCAGCCACAAATGAGACTGAAATCGCCAGGCCTAATGCCAAGCATTGGCTAGATGGGTATAAAGCACTAATGAAAATCTGTCAAGTGGCATTTGTGATCCAGCATCAGTATCTGACTCACTAATGCTTGTTAATATTTTTGATTTCAGAAGAACTGTTTGATGGTCAGGTGTCTAAAATTTTTTGGACATAGTATAGCTAACTGAGCTAAAGGAAGCTAGAGGAAAAAACAGTCTGTGTTGGACAAGGGCTAAAGATGTGTTTACCACGCAATTGATCCTTTCACCCCTCCCTCCAATTTATTCTCCAGTTTCACCCCTGAGATCTATAAGTCCTGCCTTGGGGAGCAGCACAGGACAGGCAGCATCTTATACACACACACACACACACACACACACACACACACACACACACACACACACACACACACACACACACCCACACACTCACACTCACACAAATATATATATATATATATATATATATACTGCTCAAAAAAAATAAAGGGAACACAACATAACGTAAAGTAAATCAAACGTCTGTGAAATCAAACTGTCCACTTAGGAAACAACACTGATTGACAATCAATTTCACATGCTGTTGTGCAAATGGAATAAACAAAAGGTGGAAATTATTGGAAATTAGCAAGACACACTCAATAAATTAGTGGTTCTGCAGGTGGGGACCACAGACCACTTCTCAGTACCTATGCTTTCTGGCTGATGTTTTGGACACTTTTGAATGTTGGTGGTGCTTTCACACTCATGGTAGCATGAGACAGACTCTACAACCCATACAAGTGGCTCAGCTCATCCAGGATGGCACATCAATGTTAGCTGTGGCAAGAAGGTTTGCTGTGTCTGTCAGCGTAGTGTCCAGAGGCTGGAGGCGCTACAAGGAGACAGGCCAGTACACCAAGAGAAGTGGAGGAGGCCGTAGGAGGGCAACAACCCAGCGGCAGGACCGCTACCTCCGCCTTTGTGCAAAGAGGAACAGGAGGAGCACTGCCAGAGCCCTGCAAAATGACCTCCAGCAGGCCACAAATGTGCATGTGTCTGCACAAACGGTTAGAAACCAACTCCATGAGGATGGTATGAGGGCCCGAGGTCCACAGATGAGGGTTGTGCTAATAGCCCAACACCGTGCAGGACGTTTGGCATTTACCAGAGAACACCAGGATTGGCAAATTCGCCACTGGCGCCCTGTGCTCTTCACAGATGAAAGCAGGTTCACACTGAGCACATGTGACAGACGTGACAGAGTCTGGAGATGCTGTGGAGAGTGATCTGCTGCCTGCAACATCCTTCAGCATGACCGGTTTGGCAGTGGGTCAGTAATGTTGTGGGGTGGCATTTCTTTGGAGGGCCTGACTGCCATTACATACCAAGATGACATCCTCAGACCCCTTGTGAGACCATATGCTGGTGCAGTTGGCCCTGGGTTCCTCCTAATGCAGGACAATGCTAGACCTCATGTGGCTGGAGTGTGTCAGCAGTTCCTGCAAGATGAAAGCATTGAAGCTATGGACTGGCCCGCCTGTTCCCTAGACCTGAATCTGATTGAGCACGTCTGGGACATCATGTCTCACTCCATCCACAAACGCCACGTTGACTGTCCAGGAGTTGGCGGATGCTTTAGTCCAGGTCTGGGAGGAGATCCCTCAGGAGACCATCCGCCACCTCATCAGGAGCATGCACAGGCGTTGTAGGGAGGTCATACAGGCACGTGGAGGCCACACACAATACTGAGCCTCATTTTGTCTTGTTTTAAGGAAAATTACATCAAAGTTGGATCAGCCTGTAATGTGTTTTTCCACTTTAATTTTGTGTGTGACTCCAAATCCAGGCCTCCATTGGTTAATAAATTTGATTTCCATTGATGATTTTTGTGTGATTTTGTTGTCGGCACATTCAACTTTGTACAGAACAAAGTATTCAATGAGAATGTTTCATTCATTCAGATCTAGGATGTGTTAGATGTGTAGGATGTGTTCCCTTTATTTTTTTGAACAGTGTATATGTATGTAGACACATGCACAGGCTTTAACTGGTATTGTCTGATTTGTTGTGTACATACTCACTGGCCACTTTATTAGGTACACCTTGCTAGTAAAAGGCTGGACCCCCTTTTGCCTTCAGAACTGCCTTAATTCTTTGTGGCATACTTTCAACAAGGAGATTTGGTTGGTTGGTTAATTGAGTTCCTTTTGCCTTTCTATCATCTGGAACCAGTCTGCCTGTAACGTGGAGCATGGTAGTGGACACATGTGCGGAGGTAAGCAGAGATAAGGAGGTAATGACATACAAACTATAAACAGGTTCAAACAACACAGCAGAGATTCAAACCAACATCAAACATAGACCAATACATCAGACAAAGACCGATACAAAGACCAGCGAACACTAAGGGCAAACACAGGGCTTAAACAACAAAAAGTAAAAGAGGGACAGGTGGAAAACAGGTGGAGACAATCATGAGTGGAGACACAAAACGAGGGGGCAGGACTAGAAAACCCAAAACAAAAACGCACATGGACAAGACTGGGAGGGGCCAATCGTGACACTGCCCATTCTCTGACCTCTCACATCAACAAGGCATTTTTGTCCACACAACTGCCACTCACTGGATATTTTCTCTTTTTTGGACCATTCTCTGTAAACCCTAGAGATAGTTGTGCGTGAAAATCCCAGTAGATCAGCAGTTTCTAAAATACTCAGACCAGCCCGTCTGGCACCAACAACCATGCCACGCTCAAAGTCACTTAAATCACCTTTCTTCCCCGTTCTGATGCTCGGTCTGCACTGTCTTGACCACCTCTGCATGTCTAAAATGCATTGAGTTGTGGCTATGTGATTGGCTGATTAGCTGTTTGTGCTAACAAGCAACTGAACCTAACTGTACCTAATAAAGTGGCCAATGAGTACACACACACACACACACACACACACACACACACACACACACACACACACACACACACACACATATATATATATATATACACACAGTGTTTGTTTATTTAAGCTTAAGCTGCTAAGAATCGACAGTGAGGAAGTAAATTGACTAGTCAGGCAATTTAGCCACTTTAATAGAGACATTCAGTGAATAAAAAAGAGAAACTGTTAATTAGAATAATTTAAATGTAAGTAGTTGTCATCTTTAATTTCATGATAGTGACATGTTTCCATGAGAAAGAGTGGTTATCCACCACACAGTGAATGGACATCAGTACCCTGCAAGTGTGTGGAAAAGTTTTATATCTGGACTACTGCTGTATCTGTCACTGCAAGAACACATTTCATAGACAATTCCATATCAGAGAATGCACTTGATCAGATTAGGAGTGTGTGTGTGTGTGTGTGTGTGTGTGTGTGTGTGTGTGTGTGTGTGTGTGTGTGTGTGTGTCTGTGTGCTTTTTTTTTGGAGCTGAAATAAAACTCCTCCGTCATCCTCCAGCTGAGTGAGGCTCAGCGTCTCTCACTCTGATCAATGCAGATTTGTTCAGAGGAAATTGAAATCCATAGGAAATTAGGCAGCCACCAATGATTTATTGGACTGGTGTGTATGAGTGTCCGTGTGTGATCGTGTGTGTACCTTGTGTTGGCATGGGCAGTGGGCAGAGTGAAATATCTGTAGGTCATTGTGTGTGTGTGTGTGTGTGTGTGTGTGTGTGTGTGTGTGTGTGTGTGTGTGTGTGTGTGTAATTGCAGTGTGGACTGAGTGCTAAGTCCTCAGATGTGACCTTACCACCGGTCTGAAGTTAAAGTGAATGTGCATATGTTTATGTGTGAATGTTGGTGTGGTCTGAGCAGGATGTCCTCAGTTGTGACTTTGCCACCCTGCTCCAGTCTGAAGGCCCGGTGGATGGGCATGGATAATGTGAGGATGTGGTTAAATGTGTTTGTGTGTGTGTGTGTGTGTGTGTGTGTGTGTGTGTGTGTGTGGTCTTTGCTGTGTTGCAGCCTAAGCAGTATGTCCAGAAGTGCAACTTTTTTGTCTTTCTCCAATCTGAAGGTCCAGGGGATTAAGTTAAGTTAAGATTAAGTGTGTGTTTGTGTGTAATGGTGTGTGTGTTTGTATATGTGTGTGTACAACTGCATGGAACATACACTGTATGTATGTGTACTTCGCTGTGTTGCTTTCTGTCCTCAGGTGTGAGGACTGCTCCAATCTGAAGGCCAAATAGATCTTGAAGATCCAGTTGATGTGCATGGGTGTTGTGAGGATGAGGTTTTGCGCATGTGTGTGTGTGTACTGTGCCTATACTCTCCTGTTCTGCTGAATGTCCTTACAGCATGGCTGTATCTATGTCTGTGTTGATATCTGTGTGTGCTTGTCTTCTAATTGAATACTGTCTTTCTGTTGGTAAAGATAGGCTCTGAGTTGAGATTTTCTCTCGCTTAGACTCTGTTAGTTACAAGGCTGGCTTAAAGAACCAATTGCTTAATTATAATTACTAGTTTAGTTCCTTTTTTCCTGGGTTTTATTCTCTGGGTGTGCTAAATGCTGTAAAAAAAATATTTGAGTGGTGTGTCCTCTCGTGGGACTGTATGGCTGTGCTCCAGCCTGAAAGCCCAGTGGATGTATGTGTATTTGTTTGTGTGTGTGTGTGTGTGTGTGTGTGTGTGTGTGTGTGTGTGTGTGTGTGTTTCTACCTTGCTCCATTTCGTTCCATGTTGTATGTCCTCAGGTAAGATCTTGTTGCTCTGCTCAAGCCTGAAGGCCCGATGGATGAGGTCTTGTGGCAGGAAACGATTCCGCACACTCACTCCTTCAGAAGGAATATTGTGGCGCTCACCCAGAGAGATAAAACCACTAAGAGGAATATCTGATAAAGAGAGTAAGACAGAGAGAGAGAAAAAAATTAGATTACAATTAAGAATAAAGTAATTAATAGTAATAAGTAATAAGTACTATTACCACTGTTACTGGCTGAATTGAAGTTAAAGCCCATTAACCTGAAGTGAAGTGAAGTGGGCTCAAAGAGAGGGAAACATATGGGATGAGGTAAAACAATGACACAAAAGCATGCTATGAGGGCGGTAATGCAAGAAAATCCAATAATATCTTAGAAGAAAAGAAACGTGAATGTGAGAGAGAGATACAGAGGAGAAGAGAGGTGGAAAGGGAAAGAGAGAGACAGAGAGAGAGAGAGAGAGAGAGAGAGAGAGAGAGAGAGAGAAAGTGAAAGCATCTAAACTCAGTTAAAGAACAGGTTGGTGATTTTGGGGGGCCACCATTCTACCCTCACTTGCTTTGTCCAGATTTAATTGCATTTAAAAAAAATGGTGTGCAAAAGAAAACGAAGACAACAAGCTCTGAAAGTGCAGCTCGCTCTAATGGAGAGACTGTGGAGTGTAATTGTGAATGGAGGCATTCAGCTGGAGACGGCGGGTAAATTGCAGCAGACAATGATGCACATCCAACACTTAGAAACGGAGAGGTAATTGCTCCTCAACAGAGAGAGAGAGAGAGAGAGAGAGAGAGAGAAAGAAAAAGAGAGAGCAGGGATATCACTAAAAGGGGGTTGGAGTAAAAAGGCTTGAAGATTGAAAGAAGAAATGGTGATAGCGTGCAAGGAGTGTGTCTGGTGTGTGTGTGTGTGTGTGTGCGTTCATGAGGGAGGGTGAAAGTGTGGGGGAGGGTGATGCATATGGTGGAATTGGTTCACTCCAACAGCCTTTGCAATAAATAAATAAATAAATAAATAAATAAAAAAATGCTGAAAAAAGAATACACCTAAGGCCAGTCTCAGATTAAACATAATCCCAGATTAAAGTCTCTTCTCAGATTAAACCAAGTCACAGATTAAAGCCTTGTCTCAAATTTAAAGCTAGTCTAAGACTAAAGGTTTGTCTCAGAACAAACCTAGTCTCGGCTTCAAACTTGGTCTAAGACTAAAACCTTGTCAAGTCTCTTTTTAAAGCTTCACCTTAAACTAAGCCTAGTATCAAACTAAAGCCTGGCCTCAACAAGAAACAAAGCCTCTTCTCAGATTAAAGTCTAGTCTTAGATTAGCCTTGTTTTAGACATAAGGATAGTCTCAGATCAAACCTAGTATCAGATTAGAGCATAATCGTACATCAAATCTTAGTCTCAGATGAACTTACTTTTTAGAGCTTTCTTAGAGCCTTGCCTCAGAATAAAGGCTAGTTTCACATTATTACCTAGTCTAAATTTAAAACTTTGCCTCAGAATATAAACTCTAGTTTATATAAAGTCTAGTTTCAATTTAAAGCCTAATCTCAGATTAAAACATAGCCTTAGATTAAATTTCTTTAGAGCCCACCTCAGATTAAAGGCTAGTCTCAGCCAAAAACCTTGTCTTAAAATTAAACTTCATCTCAAATTAAACCTTATCTTAAAGACTAGTTTCAGATTTAAGCCTAGTCTCACTCTAACAGCTAGTTTCAGATTAAAGCCTAGCCTCAGATTAAGTTTCTCTAGAGCCAACCCTCAGACCAAAGTCTTGAGATTCTCAGTTTAAATCCTATATTCAGATTAAAACCTAGTCTCAAAATAAAGTTTCATCTTAATTTCAAAGCCTAGTCTAAAATTAAAGCCTAGCCTCACTGTAACAGTTAGTCTCATATTAAAACCTCTTCTTCTTCTTCTTCTTTCGGCTGCTCCCTTTAAAGGTCGCCACAGCGGATCATCTGCCTCCATCTTGCACTATCCACTGCCTCCTCTACTTTTACACCAACCAGCTCCATGTCCACCTTCACTACATCCATAAACCTTCTCTGAAGTCTACCTCTTCTCCTTCTACCCGGCAGCTCCATCTCCAACATTCTTTGACAAATATATCCACTATTCCTCCTCAACACATGTCCAAACATCTCAACCTGGCCTCTCTGGCTTTATCTCCAAACTGCTCCACCTTCACTGTCCCTCTGATCTGCTCATTTCTAATCTTGTCCATCCTTGTCACTCCCAATTAAAATCTCAGCATCTTCATCTCCGCCACCTCCAGCTCAGCCTCCTGTCTTTTAGACAGAGCCACAGTCTCCAAACCACACATCATAGCAGGACGCACTACTGTCTTGTAAACCATCCCTTTTACTCTTGCTGCTATCCTTCTGTCACACATCAGCCCTGACACCCGTTTTCACCCACTCCATCCTGCCTGCACCCTCTTCTTCACCTCTTTTCTACACTGTCCATTGCTCTGGATGGTTGACCCAAGATATTTGAAGTCATCCACCTTTACGACCTCTACTCCTTGCATCTTCACCTTTCCACCTGCCTCCCTCTCATTCACACACGTATTGTATTCTGTCTTGTCTCTACTGACCTTCATTCCTCTCCTCTCCAGTGCAAACCTCCACCTCTCCAGATTCTCTTCCACCTGCTCTCTACTCTCACCACAGATTACAATGTCATCTACAAACATCATGGTCCATGGAGCCTCCTGCCTGACCTCATCTGTCAACCTGTCCATCACCATTGCAAACAAGAAGGGGCTCAAAGCTGATCCCTGATGTAACCCTACCTTCACCTTGAAACCATTTGTCACTCCAACTGCACAACTCACCACTGTCTCACTATCCTCATACAACGTCCTGCACCACCCTAACATACTTTTCAGCTACACTTGACTTCCTCATACAGTACCACAGTTCCTCTCTTGGCACCCTATCATTTGCCTTCTCTAGATCCACAAAGACACAATGTAGCTCCTTCTGAACTTCTCTGTACTTCTCTACCAACACTCTCAAAGCAAAAATTGCATCTGTGGTACTCTTTCTGGGCATGAAACTGCTGCTCACTGATCTGAGCTCTCGCCTTAGCCTTGCTTCAACAACTCTTTCCCATACCTTCATGGTGTGGCTCATCAACTTTATACCACTGTAGTTACTGCAGCTCTGCACATCACCCTTGTTCTTAAAAATGGGGACCAGTACACTACTTCTCCCATCATCAGGCATCCTCTCACTCTTCAGGATTTTGTTAACCAACCTGGTTAAAAAGTCCACTGCCTTCTCTCCTAAACATCTCCATACCTCCACAGGTATGTCATCTGGACCAACTGCCTTTCCATTCTTCATCCTTTTTAAAGCTGCCCTCACTTCCACCTTACCAATTCTCTGCACTTCCTGATCCACTATCTCTCCCCCCGTTGTCCTCCTCTCTCTCTCGTTTTCCTCATTCATTAGTTCTTCAAAGTACTCCTTCCATCTACTCAACACTCTCTGTTCACTCACTAGTACATTTCCCTCTCTATCCTTTATCAGCCTAACCTGCTGTACATCCTTTCCTGCTCTATCTCTCTGTTTAGCCAAACGATACAAGTCCTTTACTCCTTCTTTACTGTCCAGCCTCTCATACAGCTCATCATAGGCCTTTGCCTTTGCCTTTGCCACCATTCTTTTCGCTATGCGACTAGTCTCACAGTACTCCTGCCTACTTCCTTCATCTCTCTGGTTATCCCACTTTTTCTTAGCTGCCTTCTTCTTCTGAATACTCTCCTGGACTTCCTCATTCCACCACCAACTTTCCTTGTCTTCTTTCCTCTGACCAGACGAAACACCCAACACATTCTTGCCAGTTTCTCTCACCACCTTAGCTGTAGTTTCCCAGTCCTCAGGTAGCTCCTCACTGCCCCCAAGGGCCTGTTGCAATTTTTCCCTGAACTGCCTGCAACCATCCTCCTCCTTCAGCTGCCACCATCTAATCTTTGGCTCTGTCCTCTTCTTTGTTTCTAATCTCATTCTACAGACAACCACCCTATATGCTGCCTTGCTACACTTTCCCCTGGTACCACTTTACAATCTCCAATCTCCTTTAGGTGGCATTAGGTGGCTATTAGGTGGATATAATCCACCTGTGTGCACCTCCTTCCACTCTTGTATGTCACCCTGTGTTCTTCCCTCTTCTTAAAATATGTGTTCACCACAGCCATTTCCATTCTCTTTGCAAAATCTACAACCATCTGACCTTCCGCATTTCTGTCTTTCACACCATACATACCCAGCACCTCTTCGTCCCCTCTGTTCCCTTCACCAACATGTCCATTGAAGTCTGCAACAATCACTAATTTTTCCTCTCTAGGGACACCATCTACCACTTCATCTATCTTACTCCAAAATTCCTCTTTCTCCTCTAACTGACAACCAATCTGTGGTGCATATGAACTGACCACATTCAAAATTACATTATCAACCTCCAACTTCAGACTCATGATCCTGTCTGACACTCTCTTTACATCCAGAACACTTTTCAAAAGCTGTTCCTTTAGGATTATCCCTACTCCATTTCTCTTCCTCTCTACACCATGAATCCACCTCGAATGTTCCTGGCCTTGCTTCCTTTGCATCTGGTCTCCTGGACACACAGAATATCTACCTTCCTCTGCCTTTACCAGTCATTGTTCCTATGTTCAGAGTCCCTACTCTAACCTCCACACTCCTGCCTTTCCTTCTCTCTCGCTGCCTTCTAACCGCCTTCCTCCTCTCCTCTTTGATGGTCTTCGACCTACAGTACCGGAGGCGGTCGTTGTTAACCCGGGCCTCGACCGATGCGGTATGGCAATCATATTTGTGATCCGCATGATAGTTTTGGCACAAGTTTTATGCCGGATGCCCTTCCTGACGCAACCCTCACCATTTATCCGGGCTTGGGACCGGCACCAGTACACCCCTAATGGCTGCTTTCTCATATTAAAAACTATTTTCACATATTGTCACATATTGATGTTTAGTCTCAGATTAAAGGCTAGTTTAAAATCAAACCTAGTGTGCCAGGTTTCTTGTATCGGTAGTTGGTGTGTGTGTGTGTCTGTGTGTGTGTGTGTGTGTGTGTGTTATCTCGTTACACACACTGTCAGGGCCGTGGCTGGATTCAGAGGTGTGAGACACACACACACACATGTGCGCAGATGTTTGCTGTGTTAGTGTGAGTGTTTGAGGGACACACACTGTGAGGGAGTGATTGGGAGACTGAAGGACTCAGCAGTCAGACTGAAGTCAGGAGAAAGAGAGAAGCTGTTAAAATAACACAAAAATACTGAGATAAGTATATGATAGTTTTAAAACTTAGATGTCTATAGTAATTATTGCCATTTTGCTGTTATTTACTTACAGATGTAATTACATAGTTGCATAATAATTTACATTAACATTAGATTACAGCCTGTAATGACAGATTTCAGAGTGCTCTTCAGGCAACATCAACTTTTCGCATAAAATATCTCTTCTTCTACTTACAAACATACAGAGCCCTGCTGGTGACATCCTCTATAAATCAAAATAATGCGTGGCCATGACTTAGTAAGGCATGGGAATGAGATAATTAAGTCATGGCCATGACTTAGTAAAGTGTGGGAATGAAATCCTAATGCATGGCCACAACTTAGTAAGCCGTGATCTCGTTCCCACACATTACTAAGTCATGGCCACGACTTAATCATCTCATTCCCACACCTTACTAAGTCCTGACCATGCATTAGGATCGCGTTGCCACGCTTTAATAAGGTATGGCCACGCATTATTTTTATTTAAACGGGATGTCACCAGCGGGGCTCTGTACAAACATTAACAGAGGCAGCATGTTATGGATTGAAAGTTTAGAAACTGCAATTTCCATAGAAATTCTCATTATTTTAAATTACAACCTGCTTTCATTATCTATAGCCATAACTTTGAGTACCAGCCAGAAAGCTTTCAGAACATGGTTGTAGGAATGTTTCCATTCTGCCACAAGAGCATTAGTGTGGTTGGGCACTGATGTTGTGTGAGAAGGCATGGTTCACAGTAAGCATTCAGTTTATCCCTAAGGTCAGGGCTCTGTGCAGACCAGTCAAGTTCTTTCACCCCAACCTTGGCAAATCATTTCTTTATGGAGCCTGCTTTGTGCTTAGGGTGTCGTCATGCTGAAACAGGAAACAGCTTTCCTCAAACTTTCCTAAATCATGAAAAACAGCCCCAGTTTATTAATCTTACCCCTGGCATCCACCAAACCCAGATTCGGCCGTCAGACTGCAGAAAATGCATTTCCATTGCTCCAGAGCTTAACAGTGGTGTACTTCACACCAGCTGATGTTTGCCACTGTGCAGTCATTAGGAATTTGGTAATGCGTGTTGAAACTGAACGCTGTGTGCTTCAGCATGGTCTTGTGGTTTGAGCTTGTTTGGTGTACCACTTTATGTCTGAGCAGTTGTTGTTCCTAGACATTTCTACTTCATTCACAGTAAAGTAGAAGTACAGGGAAGTGACAGAGCAGCTCAAGTAATCTGCATTGACTTGTCAGATAAGTGGAATCTAGCGGCATGTTGTTCACTGAGCTCTACAGTACAGCCCATTTTACCGCCAGTTTTTGGTCTATGGAGATTATGTGGATGTGCACCTGTTAGCAATGTGCCGCTGATGTAGCCAAACCCGCTATTAGAAAGAGTGGACAAAAGACATTCTTTTGGAAATGTAATGTATATAGATCATTCCAACAAATTGGTTCAAAGTCAGAGCTGAAAAACAAATTTTGGACTTTTAACCGACTTTTAACCAGACTTTGAACTAATATGCTTTTGCTTTGAATGAGCCTATGTTTTTATTCTGTGAGACTGCAGTTTGAACTAAATAAGTAAAATGGTCCATATGTAACCTACGACAGTGTTGCATTGAAAGCAAGTAAACTCTTCACTGTAATTAATTGCAGATTGATTCTGACAGTCTATAACATCAAATATGAGTGTGTATGTTACCGTGGTTAGTTTTGTTGGGGTTGTAGGTGCCATAGAGTGTGAGCGTAATGTTCAGCACAGCTCCCGCTGCTTCCTCACTGTTACTTCGTTTACAGCCAGGAACCGTCTCTTTATTATCCTTTACCTGCCCAACACACACACACACACACACGCTGTATATCATTACCATGCAGAGCTACTTGCTGTTTGACTTACTGCCATAGAGGACTGTGACCCTTACCAAGACCTACTTCAACACCTGGAATACACCCACATAAAAAAGGCA
This sequence comes from Pygocentrus nattereri, assembly GCF_015220715.1. Taxonomy (NCBI): domain Eukaryota; kingdom Metazoa; phylum Chordata; class Actinopteri; order Characiformes; family Serrasalmidae; genus Pygocentrus; species Pygocentrus nattereri. Next base: position 26,105,619 of record NC_051229.1, read on the forward strand.
TATTCTGCACTTTGTCATATAATCATCATGCAGCACATATAACTATTTAACAGTGTTTAACATGGAAAAATTTGTCTTAATAGCAGCCTTTGATTATCAAAAAAACACCTTTGATGATAATGTTCATTTCAGCTAATGTGTATATTAGATTTTCTATTATATCGCTGCTGTCGGAAAAAAAACCTTGTATCTCCATTTTTGTTGATTTTCAGTTTTTGACATAATGTTGGCCTTTACATTCTCTGTAACTTTCATGAAGGATGGACCAAAATAAATGGCCAAAAATGACATAGAAAAAATTCTGGTTCCATTGACTTATATTGAAAGTAATGCATGTTTTTGGATATGCAAGGTTTTTTTTTGTTTTTTTTTGTTTTCTGTTTTTTTTTTGTTTTTATCTCTTTTTATTTATTTATTTATTTCCTCTCATTTTATTTTAAGTTTTTATGATTACTTTTTTTTTTTAATTTGTGATATTGTAGTATTACTTTACTAATTTCTTATCTATTTTTGATATTAATTTCTTACCATTTAAAATCTCAAGTTCTATTTTTTTATCCACTTTTATCTTTTATTCACTGTTATTTTAAATTTTCTTTTAATTTAAAATGATTAAATGTAGTTATTATTTTCTTTGTCATGTCAATCCCTGTTTTTGTAAATGCTCGGCTACATTGAAAATGTGGGTTGCCCTCAATATACTTCCGAGTCAAAATAAAGGTTGATTGATTGATTGATTGATTGATTGATTGTTCCAACAGCATATGTTAATGCACATTAAGCTAAGACTTCTTTTTCCTGACTGAGTGTTCAACTCCACACAGCCTGAATTTGTACAAAGACTTTTGATAACTTAAGCTTGTAACAGACAGTATATATTATTTAATGATCTTTGAATTTAAAATCTCAGAATATTACTGGATTCGCCTGTTACCTTATTGTCTGCCAAGCTACATGTCAAACAAAATTTGGCAATTCAGTTTATTCATGCTTTTTTATTTCATAAACATACAATTTGTGATGGCACACATATATGTATTTGTGAAAATGAGCACATTTTCCTTTCCCAAGCTGGGTGACACAGGAGTTTTCACCTTTCGAGGGAGTCATTGTTGTGACTGAGTGGATTTACATGCATCAAATAATTTAATTTCTGCAGTTATCTGATTGTTTAAATGGTCATGTAATCAATACACTCTGGAGTTTATTGGCCGGTTGCAAATCAGAAATCTGATTACTGCCTGATGTATGACTCATGTAGACCTGGAGTTTTTCCATTATCTGACCCAAGTGCATGTAAACTGTTGATCTGATTACTGACAAATTCTGATTTTCAGATGTTATCATATTATTAAGTGCATGTAAACTGTGTTGATCTGATTACTGACTACATCTGATTTTCAGCTGTTATCGGATTATTAAGTGCATGTAAACTGCATTGATTTGATTACTGACAAATTCTGATTTTCAGCTGTTATTGGATTTTTACGTGCATGAAGAGGGTTCTAGATTAGTTTATTTTGAGTACAGTGCAGGATGGAGTGCATGCAAATGAGTTTTACAGTGCAGAACTGAGCGGGTTCTAGATTTGCTTGTTTTATGGTCTAGGATGAATATAGCTTGTTTTAGCAGTGCTGATTATAAAGGGTTCTTGATCAGCTTATAAGGTCCCACAGCGGAGGGCAGCATTGATTTGTTGGTGGTAAATAAGCTGCTGGACACAAGAATGAGACTGCAGAATTAACTAAATGTCCTTTGTTTTAATGGTGTAGAATGAACAGGGTTCTAGGTGTGTTTAGTTTTAAAATGCAGAACGAAGAGTATTTTAGATGTACTCGCCTTAATGGTGCACAATGAGGAATGGTTTGAATGTTCTTGTTTTAACAGTGCAGGACAAAGAGAGATCTGGATGTGCTTATTTCTAAAGTGCAGGTTCTAGATGTGTTCTTAAACACTGCAGATTGAAGAAGATTCTAGACATACTTGATTTAACACTACAGATAGGAACTGTTTAACAATTAAAACAATTTGCTTGTTTTAAAAACAGAACACAGAACAGAACAAGTTCTATATGTGTTTGTTTTAACAATGCAGAAAGAATAAGGTTCTGGAGAGTAAAATAAAGAGGGTTCTTGATGTAATTAATGGAGAGGGTTCTAGATGTGCTTGTTTAAACAGTGCAGAGTGAAGAGCATATTAGATGTGCATGTTTAATTGAGTAGAGTGAAGAGGATTCTAGACGTGCCTGTTTAATCAGTGGAGAATGATGAGGTTCCTAAATTTGTTTGTTTTCAAAGTGCAGAACAGCGCAAGTACTTGTTTTAACAGTGCTGAGCGTAGAAGGTTCTAGATGTGCTTGCTTTAACAGTACAAAATGAAGAACATTCTAAATGTGCTGGTGTAATGGGATAAAAAGGAGGTTGTTAATGTGCTTGTTTAAGCAATATAAAATGAAGAAGGTTCTGTATGTGCTTTATATAACAGTACAGAATAATGAAGGTTCTGGATAGGCTTGAGAGAGATGAAACATAAACATGAACAATGAAGAACATTGTAGGTGTGCTCATTTAATGGTGTAGAATGAAGAGGGATCTAGATGTGCTTGTTTTAACAGTGCAGAATGAAGAGGGTTCTCGGTCAGAGTATAATGTCCCACAGCGGAGGGCAGCATCGATTTGTTGTTGGTAAATAAACTGCTGGACACCACCAGCGGTGGATCAATAGTGTTTGTAGCATCACCAGGAGAGTCTTCTCTCTCTCTCTGCAGAAGCTATCCTCACTTCCTGCAGAGTCAATAGCTTCCCTTAACAACACATATCTACAAAATTTAATTCTGCCTTCATTGCACCCATTTTCCTCTGCACTTCTAGCTAACACTTACATCCCAGCACAGCTATGGACCTGCTCATGCTCTGCCTGTAATGGGATTTTAATAGGGGGAGGACAAACTAACCAAAAAAGCAACAACAAAATCAGAAACACAACAGCAAGCCAAAAGCCCCTCAGTGGAAACCATAATGAAAATTAATATACTACACCACATATTAATATGTTCTCTCAAATGTTTATATATATCAACTTCATAAATGAAGTATACCAGTGGGGACAGCTCTTCTTCCATAACTTCCTTCCATTACGTGTAAATATTTGTCTCTAGAGGTAGAGGTAGAAATATGCTATATTTTAACAGGGTGGCAAACCAAGACATGTAGGCCAGGAAATAACAACATTCAGAAGAGGACAAAGAAAATTACACCCAGGGCATGCAATAAACAGAAAAGGACAGGGGGTAGATGTGTTATTCAAAGAGTGAGTGAGTGAGAGAAAGAGAGAGAGAGAGAGAGAGAGAGAGAGAGAGAGATTATGAGGGATGGATGTCTACACAGGGTGTGAAAAAGATTAGAGCAGGAGGCGATAGCAGGAGAGAGAGTGGAAAGGAGAGTGGGCTAGATGGAGAGAGATATTTTGGGGTGGAGAGAGAGAAAGTGAGGGATGTTGGTGGGGCAAACAGAAAGAATCACACTGCATGACTGTGACCAAAGGGGGAGGGGAGAAGACAGACAGAGAGAAAGAAGAGAGCGAGAAAGAGAAGGAGAGCAACAGTGAGAGAGACTCGCAGGTCTGTGCCAGTGGAGCTCATGCTGAGTGTACATATGTAGAGCAGCAGGAGAGAGTATGTTGCTGGCTGCAGGCCAAAATCCCTACATCAATCATTCACAACACAACTACTCTAAACTCCAGTACACCACACTACACCAAAACACCTCAGTAATAATAAACCGTATGTATTTTATATATAATAATAATAAAAATGCTAATAGTAATATACTAAGTGCAATTCAAGTCCAATATACAACCACAATGCAGTATGTTTTATCCCACTAAAGTCCCAAAAAATCTTATTATAACACAAAATATGCACTATACGCAAACACCTCTGACTATACCTCAGTACAGTCCATTATTCTACTACATCCCACTAATCCCCTGCAATACACTATACCTGTAATATACCACATTATATCTTAAAACACACCATAATACCTAAATGCACCCCAATACACTGACTGACTTTACTAAAAATGGTAACAAATGACACTTATGTTCCCTAACTGGATATCTGAGAGTTTGAAACAGTGTTGTCCACATGAGGTGGATACATGCCAGAGTTAATCTTTTAAATCCTGTGGCGCCCCATTGCACCACTATATGTCTTACTATAGCCAATATACCCCATTATTATTATTATTATACCTGTATATCCCCCAACACCTCCATTATACCCCCCTTTATACTTTAAAGTTTCCTGCTTTACCTCAATATACCACAAACACTCCACTATGCTCTACTACATCATATCATGCACTGTTGGAAATGCAAGGTACTATGCAGGTACATGATTCGTTCATCAAGGTAGAAATTATGTATATGTTCCCTCAAAGGTACAACAATGGTTTTAAGGACCAATTGTGTACCTTAAATAAGTTTTTCCCAGTGGAAAAGTAGATAGTTGTATCTTTTTATAAACTAATGTTTTAAGACAGAACGATGTAATAAAAGCCTGGAGGCGAGGCGGGGTGTGTGGTGTCAGTACATCTTAGAACATATCATTTCAGTGGATTATGGTCCAGTTATATTCCCTGACTAAAGGTACTGGGATGTACCCCTGGGGGTACCACCCTAGTGACAAGAAGGGAACTGCCCCAGTGACAGTGTCATACCTTTTTTTCTGAGAGTGTGGTCCTCTTTGCAAGAAGCAGACACACACAAACACACACACACACACACACACACACACATGCATATGCCTACAAATTGTACTGCTCACTCTCAGTTCTGAAATAAAAAAAATAAAAAAGCAGAAGTATCCGTTCTTGACCTCCTCAGATTCATTAACCATGCAAAAATATGCAGATATACGCACCTATAGAAATCTACCTTTGGGCCAGTGTGTTTCTGAAGATGTTGCTGGTCATATCAGAGTGTATAAGTAGGTCAAAAATGAGCAGCACATGGACAAATATGTATATCGCTGTTGTCAGAAGAAAACCTTGTTTTTTTTTCAGTTTTTGACATAATTTGACGGAGAAGCGGCTTAGAAAATGGATGGATGGATGTCACCCTTGGCTTGGCCACTGGGCCTTGGACACAGATTTTCTGTAAAGCTGCTGACACCAGCTGTTGTAAAAAGCGCTATACAAATAAATACTGACCTTTCACACAAGTATCAGCTCTAAGTCAAATATGCAACCACAGTGAAGTACATCTACTACTAGTGGGGAGATTCCTATTGCATTTCTCTCTCTCTCTCTCTCTCTCTCTCTCTCTCTCTCTCTCTCTCTCTCTCTCTCAAGTCAAGTCAAGAGACTTTTGTCATTCCATTTAAGTACAAGTACACAGCATCTCTCTCTCTCTCTCTCTCTCTCTCTCTCTCTCTGTCTGTCTTTAAGGTGTTTGTATTGTGAACTTGGGCAATGAACTAGTTTTTATTGTGGAAAGCCCCAGTTAGTCTAAAATTTGTGGTTTTACAATTGTTGGTGTTTTGAAAGTGGTCAGCAAACATAACCATCATTCAAGGGGAATTCCACAGTTTGGCCAAAATTCCTGTTCCATCCACACCAAAATTCCACACCATCCAGAGTGGTTTGATGTGAAATGTTTACTTATACAAAAAAATGTACAGATTTATTTACAGTGGTGGTGATATGAACCAGGGGTCATCAGTACAAATACAATAACAAACAGCAAATTTTATTTACTAGCCAAAACCCCCAGTAAACCTACATGAGTTGTTATATGTAATGCTAATAATGGTAAAATAGCAGCAATGTTTTCTTTGGGAGCTATTTTGCCTTACAATTCCCTGCATGTAGCTCTCTGCCATGAATGGCTTTAAAAAATACATCTTAGGGCAAAAGCTTATTGTATGTCCCCTAGAACTGAACATTTTACATCAAAACATTTTAGATACATCTCAACCATTTCATTATACAGAAAAAAAATTCCTCTTTAAGGCAGATCAGTGTAACTCTATGTCTACTGAGCTCTCCTGCTATACACACAATATACCAGCACTTACCATTCTGTTCTTGGATTCCTTACATTTGTTATATATACTTTTATCTATAGTAGACATGTGACAGTTAGCAGTTTAACGATATACTGTGAACTATGGTATAAAAGTCAGTGATAATCATATCTAATCATATGTAATTACTGTAAAATGATTTCAGTGTGTCAATTTTTTTATTTATTTTCATTGCATGTTAGGATAAATTGCATGAATAAAATAAAAGAACATTTTAACACAATATACTGTATGTAAGAGTGTCCCAAATAACTCGAATACTTTAATCCATCTCTGTGAGTCCATGTGAGCAGGTTTGGGTCGGATCACTAAGTCACATGGAAGAAATTCAGGCATCAGATCCACACCCATGCACACATCTGTCTCTGCTAATCATGTCTGAGGCAGCTTTGTATTTTTATTTTTCTTTAAAGTCTGCACACAGCAAACAGAAATTGTTTGTGAGCATTTGTGTCTTGTATTGTGTGTGTGTGTTAATGATTACACTGTGTGTGTGTGTTTTAAAGGCAATATTGTATATGCTGTTTTAATCATTGTGCTGTCTGTGCTCTTACAGATGCTGTGTAATTGGCCACAAAGGAGACAGTAAATCTGTAGGAGATGGTACATATGTGTGTGTATGTGTGCCTTTTATCTTCAAAGCCAACTTACAGTCATTCTATTCTCATCTCTGTGTGTCTTACACACATAGTATATGGTATCCTTCATGGTATGCATCTACATATGTATGTATGTATGTATGTATGTATGTATGTATGTATGTATCTATCTATCTATCTATCTATCTATCATTTCTGTTCATGTGTGTTTGTGTGTGTCTGTATTACATATACTATGAGTGTGTGTTTGTGCACATGTGTGGAGCATACGGTCAGTCTCCATGTTCCTTGTGGATTTTCCCCCCAGTTTTGTACGGTCATCAGTGTCCACCTCCTGAGTCCGGCTTCTGACCTGTCATTTCTCCGCGTGTCCAGCAGTACTGAATGCGTTTGGACTGGAGACACCAGCTCCACACTCAAATCACCACGACACACACTGCTGACATCCACTGTCACCTGTCGAGGAGTGTGTGGTAATGTGTGTGTGTGTGTGTGTCAGAGAAAACAGCAGTTAGCTCAGCAGTGTGTAGCTGTAGAGTAACAATACAATATCCTAGTAACAATATTCATCTTCAAAGAGAGCTCTGTGAAATATTCTATAATCCATGTCAATTTGCATTTCATCATATCTAAAACTTGCAACTATTTGAAAGCATGAACCGTCTTTTGCACACTTCTACAATGAAATGGCTCTTTGTTTGAAATTACATTTCTAGGAATTAATCTTTTAATCAGTATAATTGGTTTGTTGAACTTCAAAAAATGTTCTTCAAAGTCTTAAAGAACCATTTTTGTAAAAATCACCCATTGGAAGATTCAAAAGATTCAAGAACCCAAAAATGGTTCTTGAAAAGCTTCAAACTTCAAAGAAGAAATTTTTGGTTTATTTTTAGAGTGGACCTATTTTGGAATAATATAGAGACCCAAATCCATAAAGTTTGTAGAAAAAATGTTTTTGTACTTGTATTCATTTTAAAACATTGCATAATTAATGTTTTAACTAAATAAATAAATAGCAATGAAAGTGGCAGACTATCTGCAGAAATGTACCTTTCCAGACTGTGAAGGGGATGTTGGCACTTTTCATACCCTTCCCAAGGAACTGAACTATCAACAGGCATAGTTGATGTTCATCTGACACTGAAATAGGCTTCTAGTTCGCCAGCTTTTTCATCAAAATTCCATTCTACCTTTGCATATATGAAAAATTCCAATCTGGATTCAGGCCACATCACAGCACTGAGACAGCTCTAGTTAAGATAACTAATGCTCTTCTTCTTGCCTCTGATCAAGGCTACGTATCCCTGTGCTACTTGACCTCAGCGCAGCTTTCGACACAATAGACCACAATATTCTCCTAGAAAGGTTAGAAAACATGGTTGGAATCACAGGGACAGCCCTATCATGGTTCCAGTCTTACCTAACAGAACATTATCAGTTCATCAGTGTAAACAATTTATCTTCCAGTTATTCAAAAGTAAAATTTGGAATCCCGCAGGGCTCTATTTTAGGACCATTATTATTTACTCTATACATGTTACCGTTAGGCACAGTTATAAGTAACCATGGTATTAACTTTCATTGTTACGCAGACAATACACAGCTCTACATATCAGCCAAGCCTGATGACAAATACAGGTTAAAGAAATTGGAGGACTGTGTAAAAGATGTGAAATGCTGGATGTTACGGAACTTCCTCCTACTAAACAGTAACAAAACAGAGGTTCTCCTTCTGGGTCCTAAATTGGCAAGAAATAAATGACCAGATTTAATTTTAAATCTTGCTGACTTTCCAGTTACACCTGGCTCAGCAGCAAAAAATATTGGCGTCATAATTGACTCAGATTTATCATTCGATCAACACATAGGCAGCATCGCTAGAACAGCTTCTCTACATCTTCACAACATTGCCAAGATAAGAAATGCCCTATCCCTGCCCATAATTTCCCATTATGAGCCATCACGACTACTCAGATCCCAGAGCGCTGGCTTATTAATAGTTCCCAGAATTCATAAGGCTGCAGCTGGGGGAAGAGCTTTTTCTTATAAAGCCCCCAAACTCTGGAATGATCTTGCAGAAAATTTTCGAGACTCAGACACAGTCTCAATCTTTAAGACTAGGCTGAAAACTCACTTGTTTAGTTTAGCTATTGGTAGGTAATGTTCCCCCTTAGATAAAGGCAGCAGATCCAGGGGTCCATGGGCACAGGGAATTATAGTAAACTGAGATGCTGGTGCTGTCGTCCCGCTGCTCGCACACGGTCACTCAGGTTTGTGGACGGTGGAGCGGAGGGATGCCAAACTGTTTCAGAGTGCTGCCGTGTCTGTGTGTCCTTCTGGTTCTCTCCTTTTGGCTAAGCTGTCATAGTCAGATCTGCCGGAATCGTTAGCAACACTCTGTAAATGTTCACATCCCCTGTTTTACGTACAAGCAGACAAAATAAAACTAATTCCTTCTCCCTGCTTTTTTCCGAGTATACAACCACCCACATGTCCAGCCGGACACTGAAGGACGACTGACTGTCAAGGCCTCCTGCTACCCACTTCAGACCAGCTGCCACGCCCCAGCTACCACCACCTGCCTTGGATTAGCTGGCAAACCCTACACTGATGTTCTCATAGACTCCTACCTATTCCTACTACCAATACTACTGCTATTAATATTAGTAGTATAATCACTTGTAAGTAGTTTGACCAGTGGAGGATAGGTCCCCCTGGTGAGCCTGGTTCCTCCCAAGGTTTCTTCCTCAGTTCTGACGGAGTTTTTCCTTGCCACTGTCACCCTGGCTTGCCCACCGGGGGTTGGGGGTTAAGTTTTTTAAGCTTTTACATTTTTACATTTTTTACATTCTTGTTAAAACTCTGTCTTTTCTGGAATTCTGTGAAGCTGCTTTGTGACAACATCTGTTGTAAAAAGCGCTATACAAATAAATTTGATTTGATTTGACCTTAAATCCTACAGCTTGTACAGGTGTCAGAATATAACTGCAGCATGATTTAAGGTGGAACATAAAATTTACAAAACAAGCTGTTAATCAGAAGCCAATTTCAGCACCCACTTCTTTCACAGATTCCCAGACAACTTTAATTTAAAGTTGCTTTGCTCTGCACATTTCACTTCAGTTTCTCAAGCCTTGGACAATATTGAGCAGGCTTCGCTCAACGCTTGACTTTAAGAGAGGGGAAGTTCCAACTTTACTGTACATAGCTTGCCATGCTGTGTGATTTTATCCACTTTTTGACAGCGGAAGCCAGATCAACTTAAATGGACAATTTCATAGTGAGCTAACAACTTTAATTTACTTGACTTGCTTTGTCAGTAAAGCAGCTGTCTTTTCAGAGGTCTATCTTTCCAGAGGTTTGTGGTTTATTTACATTCTGATTTGTCACAAACTTGTCATTTCCAGTGTAAACATCCTGCAGGCCTTACAATGCAATGTGACATTGGATTTGAATGCTCACTTGCTGTTAGGACATAGTATAATTTTGTGTTACAGCTGCTCATAATCCTGAAGCTCTCCACATCTTTCCTAAACATCAGTTTTTTTCTCTCCTTCAGTAACGGTTACACTATCCTTCATTATCGCTTTCAGGTTTTTAACACTGAGCTAGTATTCAGGCGAATGTACTTTGAATGTGAAGCCCCAGATATTCCAAAGTTGTGCCTTAGGGATCTGTAAAAGCGAGACCTGAAACCTTGACAGAGTAGATGTTTCCAAGGCCAAATATAAAATGTCAACCACCCGAGTTAAAAAGTCGGCAGTGATCTGTGTCATCAGAGGTAAGACATAAACTAACAATAAAAATATTTCCATACCTGCACTGCCAGCATACTTTAGCTACGCAGCTTGACAGTTTGCATTGTTTAAGTTTGCTGCTTTTTCTGTCTTTGTGTACATCTCAGCTGTTCGATCATAATTTATATCTTCTTCATTGGGGGTTAATGTTTTGCTTGTCAAGTATGGACTTATGCTTTATAGGGATGTATTGCGCTAGTTGTTGGGTTTATGTTAACCTGTGCTCTAATGCATAATCTTTCTACTGTTTTGTCTCCCAGTCTTAAATTGCCCTGTCCCAACTTTTTGGAGTGTGTTGTAGGTATCAAATTCAGAATTACCATATATTTGCAGAAATCAAAAAAGTTCATAAGTTAAAATATTATATATATATATATATATATATATATATATATGGAAAACTTTGCATCTCCATTTTTTTACTTTTTGACATAATTGGAAAATGTCTGTTAGCCTTTACATTGTATGCAAATTTGATGAAGCATGGATCAAAAGAAATGACCCAAAATGATATGTAAAAAAATGTGGTTCTGTTGACTTACATTAAAAGTAAAGTAGGTTTTTTTCCTTTTTTCTTCTGACATACATACATATATATATATATATATATATATATATATATATACACACTGCTGAAAAAAATAAAGGGAACACTCAAATAACTGAAGATCTGAATAAATGAAATATTCTCATTGAATACTTTGTTCTGTACAAAGTTGAATGTGCTAACAACAAAATCACACAAAAATTATCAATGGAGTCACTTCAAATCAATTATCGATTTGGAGTCACACACAAAATTAAAGTGGAAAAACACACTACAGGCTGATCCAACTTTGATGTAATGTCCTTAAAACAAGTCAAAATGAGGCTCAGTATTGTGTGTGGCCTCCACGTGCCTGTATGACCTCCCTACAATGCCTGGGCATGCTCCTGATGAGGTGGCGGATGGTCTCCTGAGGGATCTCCTCCCAGACCTGGACTAAAGCATCCGACAACTCCTTGACAGTCTGTGGTGCAATGTGGCGTTGGTGGATGGAGCGAGACATGATGTCCCAGATTCAGGTCTGGGGTACGGGCAGGCCAGTCCATAGCTTCAATGCCTTCATCTTGCAGGAACTGCTGACACACTCCAGCTGCATGAGGTCTAGCATTGTCCTGCATTAGGAGGAACCCAGGGCCAACCGCACCAGCATATGGTCTCACAAGGGGTCTGAGAATCTCATCTCGGTACCTAATGGCAGTCAGGCTACCTCTGGCGAGCACATGGAGGGCTGTGCGGCCCTCCAAAGAAATGCCACCCCACACCGTTACTCACCCACTGCCAAACCGGTCATGCTGAAGGATGTTGCAGGCAGCAGATCGCTCTCCACGGTGTCTCCAGACTCTGTCACGTCTCTCACATGTGCTCAGTGTGAACCTGCTTTCATCTGTGAAGAGCACAGGGTGCCAGTGGCGAATTTGCCAATCCTGGTGTTCTCTGGCAAATGCCAAGCGTCCTGCACGGTGTTGGGCTGTGAGCACAACCCCCATCTGTGGACGTCAGGCCCTCATACCATCCTCATGGAGTCGGTTTCTAACCGTTTGTGCAGACACATGCACATTTGTGGCCTGCTGGAGGTCATTTTGCAGGGCTCTTTCAGTGCTCCTCCTGTTCCTCCTTGCACAAAGATGGAGGTAGCGGTCCTGCTGCTGGGTTGTTGCCTTCTTACGGCCTCCTCCACGTCACCTGGTGTACTGGCCTGTCTCCTGGTAGAGCCTCCAGCCTCTGGACACTACGCTGACAGACACAGCAAACCCTTTTGCCACAGCTCGCATTGATGTGCCATCCTGGATGAGCTGCACTACCTGAGCCACTTGTGTGGGTTGTAGAGTCCATCTCATGCGACCATTAGTGTGAAAGCACCACCAACATTCAACAGTGACCAAAACATCAGCCAGAAAGCATCGGTACTGAGAAATGGTCTGTGGTCCCCACCTGCAGAACCACTCCTTTATTGAGTGTGTCTTGCTAATCGCCAGTAATTTCCACCTGTTGTCTATTCCATTTGCACAACAGCTGTGAAACTGATTGTCAATCAGTGTTGCTTCCTAAGTGGACAGTTTGATTTCACAGAACTTTGATTTACTTGGAGTTATATTGTGTTGTGTAAGTGTTCCCTTTATGTTTTTGAGCAGTGTATAAATATATATATATATATATATATATATATATATATATATATATATATATATATATATATTCAATGTGAACAAGTTGGGGTGAAACAGAAAGCCGTGATTTGTAAACTGTAAATATTTTAATATTTTATAGATGACATTGAGACCATTTTGAGGACTAAAGTACAGATTCTTAACTTGTAATTCACACCACATTTGTGTTGTGAATTAAACAAACAGACAGGTCTGTTGATATAGAATGTAAATTGGTTCAACACCTAATTCATTATTCAACCATGTATGTAATTTATAGGGATACTCAATTATAAATAATAATACATTATAATTATAGAATGTAATTACAAAGCTTATCAAAATGGCAATAATAACTAAATGTTAAAGAAGAGCACACAAAGCAAATTTGGTGTGTGTGTGCCGTAAATATGTGTGCATGCATGTGGGTGTATGTGTAGGTGCTGAATTGTGTGTGTGTGTGTGTGTGTGTGTGTGTGTGTGAAGTGTAGGAGGATTATTGACAAGACCTTAAGTCTCATTTAACACAAACAATTTGACCAAAGCTTCATATACTTATGAAAAATTTGCATACTTGGCACACACACCTGTAAGTAATTACTGATAACATCCACCACCAACATTATCTGCATCAAATTAGTGAACCAGAATAAACTATACATGCCTTAAAAGTGCCTTGGAGGAAGAACTAACTCAAACGAGAAATCCTACAGTTAGCATAAACAATAAGACCAAACTTATGTGGACACCCGAGCATCACAACCTAAATGAGCTTGACATCTGTTTCCAAAACATGGAGTTCTTTTTGTGGCTTTTGTGGCTATAATAGCCTTCACTCTTCCAGGAAGGTGTGTCTGTGGGAATGCATTGTGATGGGCCTGCGTTATTACAGGCCTGTGCCATTAAAAGTGGTGTTGTAGTGGTTGGGGCTGAAGGCCTCATCAAGAACATTATTTACACCTGTGTGCTGTGCTTGTGGGAGAGCTTCTCTTTTGTTTTGTGGTTTGTGTCCTGGGCAGTTTTCTTTAGTTCTTTTGGGCATTATGCTTCAGTTTGTTTGTTTATTTTGGAGTTATTGTGGTCTTCCGGTTTTTGTCCTTGAGATTTTTGCACCAGAAACGTAAGTTTATTTCTTATTAAAATATTTTTTTTTATTTATTCACTGTGTGCTTCCCTTTTATTTGTCATGATAATGAGCCAGTCATGACAATGTGCCTATTTAGTCAAAAGAGCATTTGTGAGCTCTGGCACTGATATTGGTCAAGAAGGCCTGGCTTGCCAATTGATGTTTCAGTTCATCTGAAAGGTGTTCAGCAGGGTTGGGGCCAGTGCTCTGTGCAGGCCACTGGAGCTCTGCCACATCATCTTGTCATACAAGAGAACACTGAGTCTACCACTCCAGCTGGCGCTTGGCATTGCACATAGTGATCTTGGATTTGGGTGTGGCTTCTTGGCTATAGAATTTTTTATTATTTAATGAAACATTAAATTCCCTTCACAATTGTGCTTCCAGAAACAGCTTGGAATTGCTTGAGAGACACATTAGAGGATAGACCATTTTTATGTGCCACACACTTCAGCACTCTTCCCCACTCTAAGTTTAAATGGTCTACTGCTTTGTGACTGAACTGTTGTTGCTCCTAGATTCTTCCATTTTACAATAAAAGTATGTGCAGTTAACTGGTGCAGTTCTAGCAGGGCAGAAATTTCACAAACATTTAAAGTCACTGAGCTCTTCAGTATGACCTATTCTACTGCCAGTGTATATGTACATGCTCACTTTTAACCATATAGTGTACATAGATTAAAAGCTGAAGAAAAAAAACAAACAATTTTTATATCATTTTTAAACAATGACATTTAATATAATTGTCAACTTTGCAGGCAATTGAGCTTTTCATGCAAAGCTTTTCATACAATTGCATTCTTTTGGAGCTACTGTTGCAAAGTTGGACTTCAGACAGTTAACAGCTAGCAGAAATCCCATGTCACTTAATGAGGAGCTGCAGCAATCTTCTTTATTAGTTACTTTATAGGGCAAATTGGTATTATGTCACAACAAAAAGAACTTACTTATGAGCAGATAATGCTGGCACGATTTTGTAACAATCTTCATTGTTAAGTGAGAGTTATTTAATCAAAATATTGGAGAAAAACATTTTTTCAAATCTTTGTTCTTGTGATGAAACATCTAAACACAGAGATATTGTGTACCTCTACATGTTTGCTATTAAACACTGGCAAACTTTTCCACTGCAGTAAAATCACACTAAGGCAAAGGGGCTCCAAAGCACGGCAGCATTTATTTGCAGTTTCATGCAATGAAATTAAATGATAAAATAAGGACAACTGGGGGAGCCATGGCAGAGATAAAGCAAAGAGCACTTTATGCTCCTTTATTAATGCTAATATCTTGATTATGAGACAACTAACTAAACTCATATGGTAACAGTGTGGTAACTGAAACTCTGCAGTGTGTAGTTTTTGTAGTCTGACAATGTGATGGCTGTGGAGTGTTTTAATTCGGTACATATCTGTAGTACGTGTAGTTTTAACAGGAGTGAATGGTCTTGTGTAACTGGCTCATGACACGGCTGTGCAGTGTTGTTATTGTTACTGAGTGTGCCTTGTGAGGTGTGCATTTGGGGAAATAATATAGATATTTTACACTGAACCTATCATTCAACCAAATCAATCCTGCACATTACTTTACCTCCACTTGGAAAACTAATGCAGCAAGAATAAGGTCAAAGCCATGTTTTAAATTATAGACCTGCTATTAATTGCTGAATGTAATTTTACAGGCAATTAATATTAAAGATTGAAGAGTGTGTTTGTAAATGCTGAAATTATTTAATGTTTTATTTAAAAAAACATTATTTAAAATAAATATATTTAGTATCTTAGCTGATGGAAATATTACTAAAGCTCACAGGCTGCACTAAAATCATTGTCCTATTTTCAATTTAAAACTAACTGAAATGTGCAGACATTATGGGGAAAAGAAGTGAGAAACAGGGAAATAACTTCTACCAAATATGAGCATATACACACACACACACACACACACACACACACACTCAAAAAATGAACTATGGAGGTAATTTATTAAAATTGCTATTGCATTTTATGTTTATGCTGATGGTATTCCATCTCAGTGCAAATTGTAGGCATGTGTGTCATTAAGTTCATGAAATCAATTTTTTGGATATTTTTAATGTAATGTCACATACCTGCACATGTTCCAATGTGTTTATCTCATTGCGCTGCCCCTTGCAGGCCTCTGACCGAACAGCCATGCTGACCTTTCCTCCAGATGGAAGGATACTGAAGAGGAGTTTAAACACTTCATCAAACACATATTCCTTCTGCCATTCTAATACACACACACACACACACACACACACACACACAAACACACACACACACACACACACACACACACACACACATTCATCCATTTTCCTGAAACCTACCGTACAGGTTGAAGGGCCACACTCTCCTCACACTTCCTCTGATCCTCTACTGACTGAAACTGCAAAGCCTTCTGCACCATCAGAGCAGCATCCAAAAGACCAAATCCATACCTAGAGAGATGGTTGAGAGAGAAGTTGGTCAAATTTGTGTCTTGCTTATATTTTTTGACAGTGTATAAAAATGTGGTCTAAAAATGGACAACAATTCAGGTGAAGTTTAGGTTTCCCATCATCAGGAAGTTACAAGTTTGATCCTGGGCAATGTCACAGCCATATGTGGCCAGGAATCCTAAAGAGCATAATTGGCCTTACTGTCTTTGGGTGGACAGGGTGGTGGATAAGATTCTCCCCACTTCATTCAGCATGATGCTAGCCACATCAGATGTCTGCTTGCCAACATAACAGAACTGGCAATTAAAAAGGAGCAACCTGAACGTAAATTCAACATAATTTCATTTTTAAAATTATTGCAACCACTCCCACCCAGACCGACAGTGAAATCATGTTTAAAAGGCCACCAAATGTTGTGTTACAAGTTTTTTCTTTGCCAGCCAAACTAGACACACTCAACATGGCTGTGGAGACGTGTGCATCTGAGACAGGTCAGTTTGAGCTGAAATCTCCCCATTTGGTTGGAACTACACCAAAGGGGGGGGGGGGGGGGCTCAAGAGCAATAAAAAGTTCATTGCATCCAAGTTAACCCACATGCTCTATTCCCATGATAAGACTGATCCCAAGACTGACATTAGCTGAATTTCCTAAGGTTTCACTATAGTTCTATCAGTAGTCAGTAGTTTTTTGACTCAGTATGTTTGAATATCTTAAGGGTTAAGGGTTAACTTAAGGGTTTTTATAGGAGTATTGTTACTTGAGTTATTATTAAACCCAAGTATTAATACTTTTACTTGAGTATGGGTTTAGGGAACTCTACACACCTCTGGAAACAACTACATACTCCATGTCAGCTGACTGACTGCATTTGATGAAAGGACTACATTTGTCAAATTTGATTTTTGGCTGAACTATTGCTTTATGTCTCTGTTGCATTTACAATATCTTTCAGATCTGTCCATACCTCCTTAGAGGTGCATGTGTATATGTGTGTCTATGTGTGTGATGATAGGTCTCTTGAATGATACTCTGCTTTTCCAAATGTAGAGGCACTAAGTCGTGGGCTGAGATGATGATGCTCCTCTGCCACAATCACTCCCTATTCTCACTTAGATCAGCAATTACACACAGAACTGATTTACACACCAGCCGAATCAGACTCTATTATTCACTCAGAGCTAAGGAGTTACACACACCAACATGGAGTCATGACTCTGGCTACAACACACACACACACACACACACACACACACACACACACATACTGAGGTAAGGTGTTAAGTGCATGCCAGAGACTGCAGTGTAAATGAGTTGTGATTAGGCTGAAATAAGACCCCTTGTGGCTTTCTGGTAGAAACAGATCAAACAACACCTAAAATAGAGCCTGTGAGACACTCACACACTGGATTGATCTAGAAACACTTATTTGTTCATTTCTGAATCTGTTTTCAGAATCCGTGTTGCCAGATCAGGGTTTTAAGATCAGTGCTCCAAGATCAGTGTTCCTGGATCAGCATTTCTGGATCAGTGTTCCTGGATCAGCATTGGAACAGTGTTTCTGTTGTTGCTGTATCAAAGTCCTGAATCATTACTCACAGATCACAGTGCCCGGCCATTGATCCTGTATCAGTGTTCTTGCATCACTGTTTCTCAATTGTTGATCCTGGAACTGCATTTCTGGATCCTGGATCATTGCTCCCAGTTTTGTGATCCCGGACCAATGTTACTGGATCAAAATATTAGAATATTGCCCCTGGACCACAGTTCCTTAATCTGTGTTCTTGGATCAGTGTTCCCAGATCATTATTTTTGGATAAGTAGTATGGATAAGGACCAGTGTTCCTGGATGATGAATCTTTTGGGATCAGTGTTTCTGGATTAGTGCTCCTGGTCAATGCCCCTACATCAGTGTTCCTTGATCAGTGTTGCGTGATCAGAGTCCTGGATCAGTGTTCCTGCATTGATGCTCCTTGATCAGGGTTTCTGTATCCGAGACTTGGATCAGTGTGTATGGATTAGTGTTGCTGGATCAGATTCCCTGACATTTTTTTTTCTAGCATTCTAACTTATTTTCTCTGGAAGATCAAAAGCTTTAAAGTGACAAAAAAAACTGCAAGAAAAGATCATCAAGTCAAAAATCAAAAATAGTACAACCCCAATTCCAGTTAAGTTGGGACGTTGTGTAAAACATAAATAAAAACAGAATACGACGATTTGCAAATCCTTTTCAAGACAAGATATTTAATGTTCAAACAGATAAACTTTATTGTTTTTTGCAAATATTCACTCATTTTGAATTTGATGTCTACAACACGTTCCAAAGAAGTTGGGACAGGGGCAACAAAAGACTGGGAAAGTTGAGGAATACTCAAAAAACACCTGTTTTGGAACATTCCAAAGGCAACCCTGAAAGGCTCAGTTGTTCACAAGCAAGGACGGGGCGAGGTTCACCACTTTGTGAGCAACTGCGTGAGCAAATAGTCCAACAGTTTAAGAACAATGTTTCTCAATGTGCAGTTGCAAGGAATTTAGGGATTTCATCATCTACAGTCCATAATATCATCAAAAGATTCAGAGAATATGGAGAAATCTCTGCAAGTAAGCAGCAAGGCAGAAAACCAACGTTGAATGCCATGACCTTCGATCCCTCAGACGGCACTGCATTAAAAACCGGCATAATTCTCTAATGGATATTACCACATGGACTCAGGAACACTTCAGAAAACCATTGTCAGTGAACACAGTTTGTCGCTCCATCCACAAGTGTAAGTTAAAACTGTGCCATGCAAAGCGAAAGCCATATATCAACAACACCCAGAAACGCTGCCGGCTTCTCTGGGCCCAAGCTCATCTGAGATAGACTGACGCAAAGTGGAAAAGTGTCCTGTGGTCTGACGAGTCCACATTTCAAATTGTTTTTGGAAATCATGGACGTCGTGTCCTCCGGGCCAAAGAGGAAAAGGACTGTCTGGATTGTTATCAGTGCAAAGTTCAAAAGCCAGCACCTCTGATGGTATGGGGGTGTGTTAGTGCCTATGGCATGGGTAACTTGCACATTTCTGGCACCATTAATGCTGAAAGGTACATACAGGTTTTGGAGCAACATATGCTGCCATCCAAGAAACTTCTTTTTCAGGGATGTCCCTGTTTATTTCAGCAAGTCAATGCCAAGCCACATTCTGCACGTGTTACATCATTGTGGCCTCGTAGTAAGTGCGGGTACTAGACTGGCCTGCCTGCAGTCCAGACCTGTCTCTCATTGAAAATGTGTGGCGCATTATGAAGCACAAAATTCGACAATGGAGACCCCGGACTGTTGAGCAACTGAAGTTGTACATCAAGCAGGAATGGGAAAGAATTCCACCTACAAAGGTTCAACAATTAGTGTCCTTAGTTCCCAAACACTTATTGAGTGTTGTTAAAAGGAAAGGTGATGTAACACAGTGGTAAACATGCCCCTGTCCCAACTTCTTTGGAATGTGTTGCAGGCATCAAATTCAAAATGAGTGAATGTTTGTAAAAAACAATAAAGTTTATCCATTTGAACATTAAATATTTTGTCTTTGTAGTGTATTCAATTGAATACAGGTTGAAAAGGATTTGCAAATCATCGTATTCTGTTTTTATTTATGTTTTACACCACATCCCAACTTCATTGGAATTGGGCTTGTATTATAAATGATGTCCACACAGAAATAAAAAAAATGAAAGGAAATTAAACGTTACAAATATGATACAAATAAAATGCAATACAAATACAATATTCAATAAACAACATAGCAGACCACCAGTTACATGGTGCACCCTGGCTTAAAATACATGCATACAAAAACACAAAAATAGGGGGAGAAAGAGAGGGAGTATGGGAGTGTGAAAAAGAGGGTGTGAGAGAATGTGAGAGTGTGTGTGAGAGCTGGAGTGAGGGAGTGACAGGCCCAGTGCCATATTATCTAGCCTTCAGTCTGTAGCTGCATATATCACATCTGGAATCCAAATAAATCCTTTCATTTCTCCCTCTCTCCTCTTTCTCTCTCTCGCCATCTCCCTCCCTCGTTCTCAGCAGAAGACCCTTTTCCCTCTCTGACCTCCCCTGGACCACATCCAGGAGTCATACACGCCATCTGCTTGTGGAGGGGAGCATTGGTGTGTATGAATGATGAACAGAACTAAAGATGATTCTAAAACAGCTATTCGGGAAGTTTTGAGAACGAGTAAAGTTATAATAAAATGAATATGCAGAATAATGTTATAATCACATTAGTATCTAGTAAAATGTTATAATAAAGTTCACCAGAATAAAGTTATAATAAAATGAATACCTAGAATAATGATATAAATAATAAAATCATGAATGAAGTTAAAATTGATAGCTGTCTATTTGAAAACCAGTGTTAATGTATTCCAAACATCTGCAGTATTGTGCGAAAGGCACCCAAGACACATTTTCAAAATCTATTTATTTGTGTTTATTTGCTGAGAAAAGTGTTAATATTTGAATAAACAAAATGTATAAAACATTGATAATGATTATATATATATATATATATATATATATATATATATATATATATATGTATATAAACTAAGTGCATACAGTACTGTGCAAAAGTTTTAGGAACCCAAGACACTTTGAAAATCTAATAGCTGAGAAAAGTGAAGTGTTATTATTTGAATAAACAAAATGTATACAATATTAATTAATAATGATTGTTATATTAATTTGTATTTTATTTAATTATTATTTATATTAATAAATAATAAATAGTGATTTTCTGGATGTTACCCATTTTCAAACCTCTCCTCGAGGAAGCCCAGTATTATATGTAGTTAAAAAGCAACTCCTGGTTTGACCAATCAGTGCTTCAGTAAATTGTGCTCATGATGTAATTGATGATATTAACAAGTCTCTGTGGTGGCTGTGAAGGTGTCAAGGAAAAATATGGACCAAAGAAATTCTTGTTACTTTTTATTGTTTTTATGTTTATTTGAATTATGAATATGACTTTAGTACACAGGACTGTTTACTGAAGTTGTATATGGACCAAATGCTCCTATTATCATGTATAGCAGTGTTGACTGAGCATGTTTATGGACTAATATCTCTTATATTTAAAAGTGGGGATGTAAGGGTTATACATAATTAAAATAGTCTAGCAAGTAATCTAATCTGCAGTTTCTGCTAAATACACCACACATCACAGGGCAAAAGCCACTGACTGATTTGTACAAAATAAACCTTACAGTTCCCAATCAGGTCCTTTTTCTTATGCCCTCAGAACCTGATTATCACTGTCCCTGGTGTTGGCTCCAGCAGTAACAGCACAAAATCTCTACACAATCTAATTCAATCTAAAGCCCTGTGTCAGAAGCACACAAATGGTACAGTAGCAAGTCGTTTACTTTCAAACTGATTCACACAAACTACATGCACACCAATACATGCCCTATTGAAATTGGGTTAGTTTATCAAGGGAATGTCTGTAAGCAATTTTTCTACATATCTCCTCAGTGATAAAACAGGCTACTGTATAAACCAACTCTAAATTGCTGGGCATACCGAGCCAGAATATATGTGTAGAGCTGTAAATAGTGCACATCATTGACTGGACAAATACAATTGTCATAGAATCATCATACAATGCCACTTGAGTTAGACAGCTAATGTCTGTGGCTCTCACACAAAACAATTGGAGAGTAAACAATTTTTTTACTCTTAACAGCATCATGTGACCACCAGAAAACACTGCCTACTTTCACTTTTCTGTTGTTCTGTTATGTGATGGGAAATGAACATAGGCACTTGACCAAGATGCTCTGCAGATAGCTTTGAGTACCGATAGTAACCCTACTGTACTGTATTGCCCTGCCCAGTGCATAAACACTGCTGAAGTACTATATTTGGAAAATGCACTAACTCTAACACTGATAAGAGAATTTTGGGTCCTGTAGGGTGTTTTTCTGGCCTGGTAAGATCCTTATTGGGTCATTTTTCAGGACGTGTGTATTTCTGTAGGTGCGACTCTAGGGTCTGCACTCTCTGTGACAGCTAATTGTGTGGAGAAAAGTGGCAGAAGGACAGTTTATTTCTTATTTCTCCAACCCTGTGTGGTACAAAACTCCTGCAGAGACAGTTCCAGTTCCTGCATGTAAGAGCTGTGCTATTAAAACTGCTTACTACGATTGTCACGATTGGCCCCTCCCAGTCATCCATGTGCTTTTGTTTTGGTTTCAGTCTTCCATGTGCTTTTGTTTACTTGCCCATGTGCTTTCTTTGTTTTGATTCTTCCCTGTCCTGTCCTCCTTATTTCTTTACTCCGCCCCTGATTGTAACCACCTGTTTTCCACCTGTGTCATATTAACCGTCATCTCTGTTGTATTTGAGCCCTGTGTTTTCCCTAGTTGTTTGCTGGTCTTTGTATTGTTTGATGTGTAGTTCAGTGTTTCTGTTTATTATGTCTGCATCCCAATCTCTCCATGTTGGCTCTCTTACTCAGGACTGTTCTGAACCCGAACCTGGATTTGCCCCAAATAAATCTTGTTTATCTCTGCATTTGCATCCACCTCCTCATCACTCCCAAACATTACAACAATAAATGCTACTGTTGTAGTGTACTGATGCAGCAGACACATTCTGGCACCCCAGAGGAAAGAAATGGACCTTAATATATTGAGACGACATTAAACTAAGATAATACGTTGGTTATCACAATTTTTTAACTGAGTAGCATTAGTGTCCAAGGCAAAACTAAAACCAGGAATGGCCGAGACCGAAACAAGACCAAGACCTTATTAAGACCCATGGCTACAGTCACTACTAATGGGCTCACCTCCCAGAGTTTTACACTGCAGAGGGTCACTAGACAAGGATGCTCATTGTCTCCATCTTTATTCTCAATTTTTATAGTACCATTAGCAGCAGCAATCAGACACAATAGAAACATCAAAGGCTTAATTACACAAAACACACAACATAAGATCAGCCTCTATGCAGATGATGTATTGTTATACCTACAGGGTCTATGTAACTCTCTACAAGAGACAATAGCACTTATGAATACATTCTCCAAAATATCTGGCTATTCAATAGACTGGAACAAATCTACAATTCTGTCAATCTATAAAGGTGGTCGTAATGGGGTACTCCAAACCCTATTCCCTGCCTTTACCATTGGCAACGTTAAATACCTAGGCATCACTATATGCTTAGAACTCTCAGAGATGTTTCCCCTTAATTTCAAACCACTGCTGAAAACTATAGAAGACGATCTACAACGCTGGATGCACTTACCTATTTTTTTACTTGGTAGAATAGCAGCTATAAAAATGTCAATCCTCCCAAAAATAAATTACCTATTTACAATGACATCTGTTCAACCACCCACTAACTGGTTCAAATCATTAGACTCTGCAATAACTAAATTTTATTGTAAAAATAAAAAGCCAAGAATTAAACTTTCAACATTACAAAAAAGCAAAGAACTAGGGGGATTGAAAGTACCAAATTTTTCTATATATTATCTGGCAAGCCAACTGCTATATATATATATATATATATATATATATATATATATATATATATATATATATATATATATATGTGGACATATCCTGAACAAAACTATCATTCATGGTTAGAAATAGAGCAGGAAATCTGCAAGGAAATATCTGTATCAAACCTTCCATTCATTAATCACTAAATAAAACAGCATGCATGTTTCCGCAATGCTGTCATATCCACAACTCCACACCTTAGCACCATGTAAATACACCCCAATTTGGCACAATCCCAGCTTCCTGCTTAATAACTCACCATTAAACTTCACTACATGGAAAAAGAAAGGGATCACACATCTGCATCATGTTTTTAAGGATGACACATTTATCTCGTTTGAAGATTTGGTCCAGATATTCAATATCAGGAAAGATCAATACTTACAATATTTTCAACTCAAATTTGTAATGAAGTCTAAAATAAATATTACTAGTAACCATCTTCACCCACCCAAACTACTTGAAGCCATTGGTTAAACAAAAACTAATAAGAAATTGCTTTCAAAATTCTATAAACTTCTCGCTAATCGGGATAGTACTATTGTACTTCCAACTTTAAAATGGGAAAAAGATCTCAGAATTTCTCCTAGCATTGACTTTTGGACTCATCTATGTCACACTAACACACACACACGCACACATACCTGCACTGACCACCTAACCCCAATCCTCTGTTATTTACTATTTTTGGTAATTCTCTTGGTTATTTTAGTTAAAAAATGCCAAAAGTTGTAAATGTTGAATGTTGTTTTTTTTCCTTTCTCTCTCTCTTCCTTCCTTTCTCTTTTTTTCTTTCCTTATTTCTAATGGTGTAATAAAAATAAAGAATAAAGTCGTCCTCCAAACGTGGTCGTGGCGGTCCAAAAAAAAAAAGATTTTATTACAGAATATAATAAACAAATAAATACATAAATAAACAATGTGATATTATAAAAAGTGAATATTATGGTTTATATTTTGTTAAATATAACATTAAATAACATATAGCCTAAAATGATTGTGATTATTATTATTATATTACAGTCTAACTTTGCATTGTAATTGGAAGCCAATGATGGTGAGGTTATTCTCTGATCTACTTCTCATACACGTATTTAGAATCAGCACCTAAAGTCAACTGAACATAAACCAAACAACATACATCCATTTTATCATTCAATAAAA